>NC_135617.1:71846250-72172500 GCF_053574225.1 Canis aureus | reverse complement strand
TAACGGGGAAACAGAAAGTGAAAAAGCAGTGGGCCCGGCGGAGGTGGCGTCGCGGCCCTGAGAGGAAGAATAGAGATTCAGGGCGAGGAGACAGCAGTCAGAATTGGCAGCGCGGGGTTCATGGTATCGGGGAGGCCCGAGGATGTGAGCGGAGAGAAGGGCGGAAAAGGAGTCGTAACGAGGGAGGCGAGAGCCCGGAGCGGCCGGGGAGCGGGGGCGGGGGCGGCGCGAGGAGGAGGACCAGGCCGGGTTTCCCCACCGCCGCCCCAGAGGCGGGGGGCGGGGGGGGCGGGGAGGGGTCCGGGAGTCCCGCCGGGAGGGAGCCGGGACTGGAGCGGCGTCGGGGAGCCGGGAGGAGCCGGCGTCCGGGGAGGCAGCGGGGCGCGGGGCGCGGGTGCGCCCACCCCGGGGCTCCCGGAACCCCGGCGCCCGCCCCCGCCCCTCCTGCGGCAGCCCCCGGCCCGGGCCGCGCCCCGGCTCCGCGCCCCGGCTCCGCGCCCCGGCTCCCGGCTCAGCGGCCCCGCGGAGCCCGCCGTCCCACCGGCTCGGGGCGCACCGACAGGCAACCGCGGCTCGACGGGAGGAGCCCGAGGTCCGCGCCGGGGCGGGCGGCGCGAGACACCCCCGCCCCGAGGCCGCAGCCCCGCAGCCGACTCACACGCGCGGGGCTCCCACGGGAGGGGTGCGGAGGAGCAGGCGTCCGAGGGAGGAGGAGTGGGACCGAGGGAGAGCCGGAGACGCGGGCGGGGAGGCGGGAGGGCGACCGCGACCCGGGGCCGGGCGGGGGGCGGCGACCGCTTTGTCTGAGGACAATGGGGAGGGAAGGGGGCGCGGGCGGGGCGGGGCGGGGCGGGGCCGGCTCCCGAGCCCGCGCGTGGGCCCCGCCTCCCCGGCTCCCCTTCTCGCGCCCGAGCCCCGGCCCGGCCCGGCCCTCCTGCCGCGAGCCCCGGAGAACGCAGGTGTCCAGGCCCTGGCCCCCGCCCCGCCCGCCGCGCCCGCCCAGACTCAGGCCCCTCGAGGGACTCGCAGAGGAAGCAGCCGCTGCCCCGGCCGGGCCCGCCCCTCCCCAGGCGGTGGCCTCTCCCGGCCAGCCTGCGTCACTGCGGGGTCCCGGGCGGCCACCCGGAGACGTACTCGGAAGCCCACGGCTTTGGTAACTGGCCCCCACGACAGCCGCTGCCCAGTCTTTAGCTTCAGCCCGCGTCCCATGGGTCCCGGTCCACGGCGGGGGAACTGGGGACTTGGAGGAAGGGGGCTGGGCCTCGGGGGTGTGCCCGAGGGGCCGCCGCCCAGCGGTCGCCAGAGGGCGCGGTGGCCGTCCGGACTCGACTTCGGCGTGCCTGGGCTCTGCTGGCCTTCCTTCCAAAGTCAGCCCTCTAGTTAGAGACACACTGATGGACTGCATGCCATATGTAGAAAAAACGGGCTGAATTTTATTTTTCCGCCGCAGACGTTCCTCGGGAGGGCAGAGATCTCTTAGTCACCAACATGAAGGGCGGGAGGATCCTCTCAGGTTAGAGGACAGAGCCCAGGGCCAGCGCCTAAGGAGGGGCAAGGCCTAAGGAGGGGCTAGGTGAGTCAGCAGAGCTGGCATTACCATCAAACCTGCAGACCCTGATCCTACTCCTAGGAAGGGAAGCCTGAGGGGGAGAAGGGGATCCCTGAGGTGTAGAAGGGAGCAACAGTGGGAGGGAAGTGGGCAGGCCCACCCTTCTTCCTTAGAAGGACTGTTCTTAAGGTGGGGTGGAGGTGGGTCAAGGCCTAAACTGTGAGGAAATACTGAAGTTCCCCACCCTTCCTCCGTGGTTTGGTGAGAAGTAGATCTTGGGGTCCAGTGGTTGAAATTCAGGATTAGGGTATGGAGCTGGGCCCAAGGAGTGGAGGCTCAAACAGGGGAAGGGATGGCCCCTTCAGTCCATAGATTTGGGCCTCTGGTCTGAAGCAGCCAGAGCCCAGATGTTAAAGGGCTTGGGACCAGGTTAGCTCCTCACTCGGCCTCACCTTCCTGGGGCCGGGAGAGCAAGTGCAGTTTTCTTTGTAACTGGGCCCGGAGGTAGCGGAGGTCTTGCTGGTCAAGCCCATGAGCCAGGCCCAGGTACAGGGTAAGGAGGAGAGCAAGGAGGAGGCGGTCAGTGCCCAGGGTGGGCACCACCCACAGCACCATCAGCAGCTCCACACACACTGGATGGCGCAAGTGGGAGAAGAGTCTCAGAGCCCGGGGAGACTTCAGGGCCAGAGGCTCACCCAGGCCCAGCACATGGTAGTACACCTAGGAGGGAAAACAGCTTAGAAATGGGGTCAAGCCCCTTTTGCAGCTTAGCCACCTCTTTCCTCCCCTTCCAGGAAACTTCCCTTTCTATAACTTAGGCCCAAGAACCACCCTTCTGAGACCTGGGTCCCTGGTCCTCATCTTGGGTTCACGAACTTTCCCTAGGCCCAGGAAGCCCATGATTTCAGGCCTTCAGTGGAGAGCTGAGGGGAGACCGTTTTATAAAAAAGGGAGGTAGGTGAGGGAGTTGAAGAGGAAGTTGGAAGAGCATGGGAGAAGGACCAGAGATCCCTGGAAGGGAAAAAGGCATTCTAGATGGAATCATAGGTCTTAGGTAGGAATCTGGGAGCCTTACCTGTTTGAGGCCCATGAGCTCGGCATAGTCAAAGACGAGAAGGATGCTGAAGATGAGAAGCCAGGATATGACGTGGAGCACAAAGCAGAGGAGGGGCACCCAGGTGGCCCATGGTTCAGCCCGAGCCTCCCACAACACAGGGCCTCTGGGTACAGGTTCCCAGTACCGCATCACCAACTGGGGAAGGATGAGGTGCTGAGGTGCTGAGTATCTTGCTGGGTATCTAAGCCCAGAGGCTATCCCCACCCCAGGTTGGCCTGGAGCTGTCCCTGCCTCTACCATGAGCGTCACAAACAGTCATCACATGGAGGGTGCTCGGTGGAGTCCTAAGTATGTAAGGATGACCTGTATCTACCCTGAGAACTTACAAAACAGATGGGGGTGACCAGATAGGTCCATAAAGTAGGCTATGCCAAGCACTCACTGAGACAAGTGAGTGCCAACTGGAAAGCCTTCTCTTGAGACCTAGGGAGGTGGTTCGAAGAAAGGGTAGCACTGAAAGAGGTATTACTAAGGGGATCTCAAGCAGAACAACATGAACAAAGTTGCAAAGGTGAGAATACACAAATCTGCTTGGGGAATGAGGAATGGTACACCATTCTTGATAAGAAGGATGTGTGCTGCAGAGGAATGGAAGCTGAGATTAAAGTCCCGAACACCCTCAGTTCTAAAACCACATTTTCAGAAGGTAAGGTCCTTGCCCCTCCAATCTAGGACACCCTTCTCACAGATAATTTCCCTTGGGGACTCAGTGGCCAAGACCTCATACCTGCAAGGCCAGGGCAGTGCATGCCACATACAGTGACCTCTGAAGGACCCCAAAATATCGAGACATCCATGCCTTCACGATTTCAGTTGCCATGAGGCTGTGCTGCCCCACAAATAATAGGAGGAGACCCAGATCCCAAGCCAGGGGAACAAGGATGCTGCGGTCCTGCACGGCAGCCAGCCATCCCTGGCGGGCATCTAGGGGTTTTCAAAGAAAGGGACAAAAGATCAAAAAGGTTGTGGAAAACACCCCCTAACCCTAATCTCCTTTTGCGGCCCCCATCCCTGTCCCCTTCATGCTTCCTCTCTAGGCTTTGCCTGCCTTGCTCTTCCATTCCCTGCTCCTTCCCCTTTCCCCTGGCCTCCTACAGAGTGGCGAGGGGGTTTCCTGCAGAGTAGCCGCAAAGGCAAGGCTGGAGAGGCAGCCCTCTGGTTCGGGTACTCCACACGCTCCCTCTAACACTCTCCCCTCCATAGTCCTCTCTATAAAGGCACTTTCCTTTCCTCGCTTATCGCCCTTGCTCTCCCCACAGTCCTCACTCTCTTGCGTCTTCAAACCGCTAATCCCTGAGTCCCTGATTTAGCCCTCTGGTCTGCCCCGAAGCTCCCCCGGCCTCCAGGGTTCCAGCTCCCTCTCCCGGACTTCCTCCGTCACTGGTCTCCAAGTCCCGCCCCCGCCCCGCGTCCGGCCCCACCTCCCGTCCCAGAGCTCATCCGCGGTCCCGCGGGCTCACCCGGACCACCAGGCTCCGGGGCCCCTCCGAGAAGTGGCCGAAGAGAGGTGAAGCGCACGAACTCCACTCCGGTGCCAAAGGCCAGGATGAATGAGGCAAGGGCAGCAGGGATCAGGAGCAGAGCTGGGGCCATGGCGACCCACGGAGGGGTGGGGGAAGGGGCAGGCCTGGAGTTCCCGCTGCCGCAGGCCCCGCCCCCGCCCCCGCCCCCGCCCCGGGGTCCTGCCCAGGAAGGCGGGGCTCCTGCGCTCCGCGGACCAGGCTGCCCAGCTCGCGTCCGCGGCGCGCCCCCGTTCACGCTGCCTGCCCTGCGGGCCCCGGGTTCCCTGCCCCGAGTTCCCGCGTCACGGAGAGGTGTCGGGACTCCGAGGGACAAATGGGAAGGGCAGGGGTCCTGCGGCCGCTCCAGTGGGTTGAGTCGCAAGCTCGGCTACTTGTCTCATCTTAAGTGAAGCCAGTTCATCTCTTTGAGGATTCTTGTAGAAACCGAGAATTATAAGCCCCCTTTCTGTAACCTGGCCAGAGGTTGCAGAGCCTCAGTTAACACTATACTAATAAGCGGTGAGAGAGCGGAAGATTGTAGACCGAGTCTGAGAACCCGAAGCTCTATCACCCATGACGTCTTATTAAAGACTATTTTACCATAAAGTAAATTAATGTTTATTCTGTAACTTATTCTCTCCACTTGCCAAGGACAAAAAACGTCTTGTAACACTTACAGATTATTTCTAATAATGCCAAAGGCTGTTGATAGGTAATCATGAGCGTAACAATGTTAAAATATTTGTGATAGAAAATTTTGTTGTAAACTTTGTAGTATATTAATTTCATCCAAGCCTGCGATAATTCACTATCTATGACTTTACTCTGCAAGCTTATTATTAGTCTGACCCCACTTATTAGTGAGAAACCGCCAAGATCTATTTTCTTTTTTTTTTTTTTTTTTTTTAAACTTATTTTTTCATATTCTTTTTTTTTTTTTTTTTAATTTTTATTTATTTATGATAGTCACAGAGAGAGAGAGAGAGAGGCAGAGACACAGGCAGAGGGAGAAGCAGGCTCCATGCACCGGGAGCCTGATGTGGGATTCGATCCTGGGTCTCCAGGATCGCGCCCTGGGCCAAAGGCAGGCGCCAAACCGCTGCGCCACCCAGGGATCCCAAGATCTATTTTCTGAACACATTTTCCTTCGGACCTGTTTGTAATACCTACAGACTGATATATCTGAAAAAGTATAAGTAATGTTTTCCTCCATCAGAATTAAAGATCTTGTTGCTAAGGACCTAGTCAGAGTAGCTATGACCGTAGCAGGGAAGTGAGACATCATTAAGTGAAATCCTGTGGCTTATAGACAGAGGAAATACAAAGAAAATTTACCAAGATGAGAATTAAGTTGCTGCTAGTCCTGTGGGTTCATGAATGAGAAAATTGTTAGACAGCATCCCACAGCCTTTACACTCCTCTTGGAGTCCCATACTCCTACCCTCCTCTTAATCAATGCTGTCGTAAACTGCTACCAGACATCTTAGGTTTTTCCTCCAGATGCACCCTCCACCCCCTGCTTTCGCTTCAAGAAGTTGTCCTGAATTCACTGTATCAATGAAAATCACAGCTTTTGGGGCTTTAAAAAAAAAAAATCACAGCTTTCATTGAGGAAGCCCTCTCTGCATAACTGCTCCTTTCTGTCAAGCATTAGGAGTTAAGGTGTGGACACAAGAGCTGTGGGTACTGGAGTACTGCAACATCATGATTGCTCTAACTCTCCCAACTCTTTGTAATTTTCACTTTATTAAACTTTCTCCAAATTATTTTTTCAAGATTTTATTTATTCATGAGATAGAGAGAGAGAAGCAGAGACACAGGCAGAGGGAGAAGCATTCTGCCTGCAGGGAGCCTCATGCAGGGACTCCATCCCAGGACCCCAGGATCGTGACCTGAGCCAAAGGCAGATAGATGCTCAATCACTGAGCCACCCAGGCGCCCCAGTCTTCAAATTTTTCTAATTTCACTGTACCATCATTTTCTGCTAGGACTCTGATAGAGATACTTCTCATTTGTGCTACAAGCTATATAGTATTTATTGAAAATGTAAAAAATGATCTCTATTTTCCAGAAATTTAAACTGGGGCACTTCAATGTCACTAAGTAGGAGGGCACAAGTGCTAAGTGGGAATATAGAGGCAGCTGAAATTGTAAGGAATCCTGAGGACCTCAAGGCCATAGTCAGTTTTACACAGTACAGGCTCCGAGTTATACAAGCAGACTAACATTTATTTGGGTCCTATCATGTGCCACACCTACAATGGCTGTGCTTAATATTTATTGAGACATGTTTGTATGTTTAAAAGTGAGCAGCATTGGGATCCCTGGGTGGCGCAGCGGTTTGGCGCCTGCCTTTGGCCTAGGGCGCGATCCTGGAGACCCGGGATCGAATCCCACGTCAGGCTCCCGGTGCATGGAGCCTGCTTCTCCCTCTGCCTATGTCTCTGCCTCTCTCTCTCTCTCTCTCTGTGACTATCATAAATGAATAAGAAATTAAAAAAAAAAAAAAAACAGAAAAAAAAAAAAAGTGAGCAGCATTTGGTAAAGCTCATGTTCTTTCTACTACACCAAAGTTTTACAAACTTAAGTATAATTTACTCGCAGAAAAGTCACAAACTAATCACCCATCGTTTTTATTAAGGTGAAATTCACGTAACAAAATTATTTTATTATTATTTTTTTAATTTTTATTTATGATAGTCACAGAGAGAGAGAGAGAGAGTCAGAGACACAGGCAGAGGGAGAAGCAGGCCCCATGCACCGGGAGCCCGATGTAGGATTCAATCCCGAGTCTTCAGGATCGCGCCCTGGGCCAGAGGCAGGCGCCAAACCGCTGCGCCACCCAGGGATCCCTAACAAAATTATTTTAAAAAGAATAGTCTAGGGATGCCTGGGTGGCTCAGCAGTTGAGCGTCTACCTTCAGCTCAGGGCATGATCCTGGGGTCCGGGATTAAGTCCCTCATCAGGTTTCCTGCAGGGAGACTGCTTTTCCCTCTGCCCGTGTCTCTGCCTTTCTCTGTGTCTCTCATGAATAAATAAATCTTTAAAAAAAAAAAAAAAGTCTAGTGACATTTAATACATTCATAATTTGGGCAGTCACCTTATCTCTAGTTCAAAGCATTTGCATCCCTCCAAAATAAATCCCTGTACCCATTAAGCAGCCATTCCCCACTTCCCCTGCTTCTGGCAACAACCACTCTACTCTGTCTCTATGCACTTACCTATTCTAGGTATTTCTTTTTTTTTTTTTTTTTTTAAATTTTATTTATTTATTCATGATAGTTACACAGAGAGAGACAGAGAGGCAGAGACACAGGCAGAGGGAGAAGCAGGCTCCATGCAGGGAGCCCGACGTGGGATTCGATCCCGGGTCTCCAGGAACGTGCCCCGGGCCAAAGGCAGGCGCCAAACCGCTGCGCCACCCAGGGATCCCCTATTCTAGGTATTTCATGTAAGTGGAATCATCCAAGGTGACCTTTTGTGTTTGGGTCCTTTCACTTAGTATAATGCTTTTGAAAGTTCATCCTTAAAACACTGTAACATGAATCAGTATTTCATCTCCCTTTATGGATGAATAATATTCCACTGTATAGATATTCCACGTATTTATTCACATAAATAATGTTGATAGACATTTTTCTTTTCACCTTTTTGCTCTTGTGAAGTGTGGATATAAACATTTTTGTACAAGTATTTGTTTGAACACTCTTTAATTCTTTTGGGTGTATACCTACTAATGGAATTACTGGGTCATTTGGTAATTCTACATCTAATTTTTTTTGAGAAACTGTCAGGTTGTTTACCACAGTAGCTGATCCATTTTATATTCCTACCAGGAATGTATAATAAGGGTTATAATTTCTCCATATCATTGTAATCAACCAACTTTCTTAAAATTTAAATTTATGTTTAAAAAAAAAAACCGCACTAAAACAAAAACAAAAAACCGCACTACACCATAAGGCACAGAGTGAATATTTATTTATCAGACGTTAAACCTAAGCTAATTTTGTAAACACTGGAAAAGCAGGCCAGAAAAGTGCAGAGATTTGCTCAAAGTCAAAGCTAAAGAACGCTTCTAACACGATGGAGGAGAAAGGAAAATATTCTAGAGGATTCCATAACTCCAACCTCAAATTTACTCACTCCCAGCATCCCTTCAAGTTCCTGACACTAAAACTGTTCCACTATCTTTCAGAGGAGAGTAAGGATCCCAGTAAGAGGAAAAGAAGTGGCTTCCAAACAGGAGGTAGGATACTGTGTCTGCCCAGAACAGTAAGTACATCAGTTCTGCTAAGATATCTGAGTATGGTACCACCCAACCCTAAGTGACCACTTAAGAAATCTGTGGCTCCAGACCTCCCTATCTGTTGTTTACCCATAATATTCCAAGATAAGTCAGGTCAGGTTACCCCAATCCTCTCTAAAGCCCTAGGTTCTTTCTTCCAAATCTTACTCTAACACTTTTATTCACTGGTCTGGGAGGGAAAAGAGTATTGTAGTGACATTTTCAGGAGGATGACATTTCCAAAGTGGAGAAGATGAACGCCTCTGGCTTGGCTTCCTGCTTTAGCACTCCTGTTAGCAGGAACTCAGGTGAGAGGATGGGCAGCCCAATCCGAAAAGGAATAGAGCATCGAGGGAAGTCCTGGGAGCATGTAATCACAACTCTCTGAGGCTGGGGAAAGACAGCAAAGACAAAGTCAGGGGTGAAAAAGAATTCTAGGAATAGGTTCAGAACCCACGAATCAGTTTCAGCATCACTGAAATAGACTCCCTGATATGAAGCACTTGCCAAAAGTACTCTTGCCAGAAAAGCCAAACCTGAATTTATTCAAGCTTTTATTTTTATTTAAAATTTTTTTTTTATTTTAAAGATTTTATTTATTTATTCATGAGAGACACACAGAGAGAGGCAGAGACAAAGGCAGAGGGAGAAGCAGGCTCCATGCAAGGGAGCCCGATGTGAGACTCAATCCTCTGTCTTCAAGATCACACTCTGGGCCGAAGGCAGGTGCCAAACTGCTGAGCCACTCAGGCATCCCTATTCAAGCTTTTAAAATTAACTATAGTTTATAAGGAATGTAAAAGAACAAGATAAATGACACAGCATGGGGGCAAACAGTAAAACCCAGACGGGAACATTCTAAAAAACAGCTGACCTAGTTTCTGCAGGAAGCCAATGGAATAAAAAAAAAAAAAAAAAGCCTGGGTGGGTTGGGTGGGGGGAAGATCTTCTAGAGTGAAAGAGAATAAAGAGATATGCAATTGTGGCAATACATAGACCTTGTTTAAATCCTGATTTGAACTGTAAGGAGAACTTTTTGGCCAACTGGAGAAATCTGACTAATGGAGTATGAGAAAATGACTAAGAAGCTATTGTTAATTTTGTTATGGATCAATAATTGCATTGTCATTACGTTAAAAAAAAGTACATAATTTCTTAGAAAAGGATACTTTAAGTATATAGGGGGAAATAATATGATGTATGCAGTTTCCTTTAAAATAGTTCAGCAAGGGACACCTGAGTGGCTCAGCAGTTGAGCGTCTGCCTGCAGCTGAGGGTGTGATCGCAGGATCCAAGATCAAGTCTCACATCGGGCTCCCTTGGAGGAGCCTGTTTCTCTCTCTACCTGTATCTCTGCCTCTCTGTCTCTCATGAATAAATAAATCTTAAAAAAAAAAAAAAACAACAACTAAAAAATAAATTAGTTCAGCATAGAAAAACAATACATGAAGAAAATGTAGCAAAATCTAAACTACCTTGTTAATTCTGAGTGATTGATATATGGAGGTTCATTGATAATAAAGGTTCTCTCTGTATGTTTGAAAATTTTTAAAATACAATACAAATAAATCCACTTGGAATCAACAGACTTTTCCTTCATTCCTATCCCTTTACATACTACAGGGCTCCCTTATCCCCTCAATACTTGTGTTCCCACCCATACCTTATAAGACCGGGGCATGCTGGGTAGTACAGTGCCTCCACAGCAGCTGATGATCTCTCCCATCTGAGGTGGTGGTGGCTGGACTCCTGGAGTCACATGGATCTCATAGCCCTAAGAGAAAGAAAATGGTAGAGGCCACAGATGTATGCACTGAGAGGCTATGAATAGCTGGGGAACCTCAGGAGGGAGGGTTGGAGCATGGGGCACAAGACAGCCTCCTACCTCCAGCAACCTTTGCTCCCGAGCCCGGCTCAGGGCATCTCGAAGGCTGAAGCCAAAGTTCTTCTCCTGCTCAGGATCAGTCACCACATATTCATCCGGGGGCAAAAAGCAACCAGCCTTGTGGGACTAAGGACAGTAGCAGTCAGCATCAAAGCTCAGCCCAGCTCACCACCCAGCTCTTCTACCTAGCATTTGGAGGGAGCTTACAAAATGTTTTTTGAATTAAGCTTTCTGCTTCACTCACCTCCCTTGTCCTCCTGGGCCCCTCCTTCCCCTTTCTAGGGCACCCTAAGAGTAGTTTTCTGCCATGGTACCTCTTCTGTCATCTTCTAGCCTCTCACCTGGTGGAGCCAATCCAAGGAGAGGATGGGAATCCCCCGCCCCAGAGCACACAGGAACTTGACCGTACGGCGGACTCGATCAGTCACCAAGTGGGAAGCCTCTGCCACTGAGCTGGCCAGACTCCCCCCCAGGGCCAGCACTGCCCGCTCACCACGGGCATCCACCACTCCTGTGAAGAGAACCTGCGGAGGGAGTTAGCCTGAGCTGGACACAGCAACCCATGCCATCAGCGCCTGTTTCCAAACCCGTTGGTATCCTCCCATCCTCCCACATCTGCCTCCCACCAAGCCCCATGCCCCTTCTCTCCTACTTTGGGGACTGTGGACTCTTGGTTAGGTTTGGTTCGTCTAAGACTGCGGCTTGGGATTCTCTTGGGCTCCTCCTCTGCTTGGTCTCTCTTTCTCTTGCCTGGTCCTGGAACCACTACAACCTGGGATTGAGAAAGATCTTGCTAGGAGTTTCGGAGCCTCCAGGCCCTTTCCTAGCTTCAGTCAGGCCCTGTCCTCACCTCCTCCTCCCTTGGCCTCTCCATTGGATCTTCTTCCTCCTCCTTGAGGAACACTGTCTCCTGGGTGACTTCTCCTCTTTGGTGCCGTTTTTGAGGTGGGGGTGAATCCACAGTAGCCAAAGGCCTCTTGTGGCTCTGAGAGGCCTTAGGTGGGGGCCCCAGGGTGAACTCCGATCTGCCTGCTGCCTCCAACTTGTGGATCTGGGTAGCATGAGTGGGGGCTTCAGGAAGCTGGGCAAAGGCCGGCTTGGGAATGGTCCTGAGGGACTCAACTGTTCTCACTGCTCTTTGTCTTTGGTTCCTTGAGGACCGAGATTTAGGTTCAGGGAGTGCAGAGTAGGGCTCACAGATAATGGGAGCTATAAGGGACTCATGGTTCCTAGTGGCCCTCAGCCTCCTGCTGCAATTGGCTTGAGAGATGGGCTCAGGGGGAATAGGCTGGTCTGTGGGGACAGAAGGCTGGAATTCAGGAGTGGTAAGAACTGGCACAGCACTTATTGTAGAAGACCTTAGCATCTTACCCTGACTTCCCTGAACCTTGGGGGAGAACAGTTGATCTGTGGGGGTGACAGATTCAAGATCAGGGGCTGTGGGTTCAATTGGCTGGGGCATCTTGACAAAGGACCTATGTGTCCTGCCCCGAGTGGCCCGAGATGTGGGCTCAGGAGTGACAGGCTGATCTGTGGAGATGGAAGGCTGGGGTTCAGGCACTGTGGGGGCAACTGGTTCAGGGGTCTCGATAGAGAACCTTTGTGTCCTACCCCGAGTGGCCTGAAATGCAAGTTTGGGGATGACAGGCTGGTCTGTGGGGGTACAAGCCTGGAGCTCAGGGACTGTGGAGACAACTGATGTGTTAGTCTTGCTAGAAGACTTAGGTGTCCTGCCCTGAGATATACGTTTGGGGGTGACAGGCTGGCCTTTGTGGGTGGTAGGCTGGAGCTCAGTGGCTGTGGGGACAGTTGGCTTAGGAGTCTTGAGAGAAGACCTGTGTGTCCTGCTGTGAGTGGCTCCTGATGTGGGCTCAGTGATGACAGACTGGTCTTTGGAGGTAGACGGCTGAAGTTCAGGAGCTGTGGGGACAGTTGGTTCAGGGGTCTTGACAGAGGACCTACGTGTCCTGCCCCAAGTGACCTGAGATGTGGGCTCAGGGGTGACAGGCTGGTCTCTGGGGATAGTAGGCTGGAATTCAGGAGCTGTTGGGACAATTGGCTCAGGAGTCTTGACAGAAGACCTACGTGTCCTCCTGTGAGTGCCCCCAGATGTGTGCTCAGTGATGACAGACTGGTCTTCAGAGGTGGAAGGCTGGAGTGCAGGGGCTGTGGGGACAGTTGGTTCAGGGATCTTGACAGAGGACCTACGTGTCCTGCCCCAAGTGACCTGAGATGTGGGCTCAGGGGTGACAGGCTGGTCTTTGGAAGTAGAAGGCTGGAGCGCAGGGGTTGTGGAGATGTCTACTTTGGGAGTCTTGACAGAAGACCTAAGTGCCCTGCTCTGAGTGGCTGTGGAGACAACTGGTTCAGGAGCCTTGACAGATTTACGTGTCCTGCCTTGAGATATGGGCTCAGCAGTGACAGACTGGTCTTTGGAGGTGGAAGGCTGGACTTCAGGGACAAGGAGTTCAGGGGTCTTCAGAGAGGACCTACGTGTCCTGCCCCGAGTGACCCGAGATGTGGGCTCAGGACAGAGGGGCTGGTCTGTGGGGATGGTTGAGTGAGGTTCAAGGGCTAAAGAAGAAATTGCAGAGAGTGTCTTCCTGGAGGACCCTCGGAGCCTGACTTTGGATTTTGGGTACAGAGGCTCCATCTCTGAGGATAAAGGAGTCCCTGGAACTTCCTGATTCCCATTTTGCCTGGTCCTGGGAATGGGCTCTAAAGAAGATGGAGAGGAAGAAAGGAAGGGCTGAGACACAGGATGTTTTTGACTCTGAGAGAGGAGGGGGTTGTGGTGTGGGGTTGAAGCTTCAGGCACTGCAGCAGGCAGATGAGCATCTGCGGATTCCTGATCACCCTGAGGAGAAATAGAAGTAAGTGAGGGAGGAAGAGGCAGAGAGAAGAGAGACAGTACTTGGATACTATTCTTGATACTTGTTTATTGTTAGAGTGTGTTCCTGGCACTTCACTTGTCTGTGACCTCCCTTCATGAGACTTGGAACTTCCTAGGGAGGAAGCAGTCCTCATTCCCACAGACCTATCCTCATGCCAGTATAGTGTTCCCCAGAGATGGATGATGGTAATAAAAGGATGGCTGGAAAAAGATGGGAAAGACATGAAAAAAAAAAAAAAAAAAAAAAAGGACATTCTAAGTCAGGCAGAGGGAGACAGACCTTGGGAAACAGATACAGAAAATGATAGGTGTAAAAAAAAAAAAAAAAAAAATGATAGGTGTGAAGGGAAAGGTACAGAGCCAACTAAGGAGTGGTGACAATGGAAGACAATTGGGAAGATGGAGAAAGGAAGAGATTAAAGCAAGGTCAGGGGAAGGGGCAACAATGAAATAGAGGGAGGTAGAAAAAGCAGTTCTCACCACAGAGGCCTTCTCAGCAGGTGGCGCCTTGCAAGTCAGGTGGCCTAGACAGAAAGTGAAAAAAAGTGTATGTAGCTGGGGTCTAAGCACTCAGCCACTTAGGGGTTGTTTAGCACAAGTGCTGTGTACCACCTTAGGTTCCCCTCTGCCTTCACTTACCTCTCTCCTGCCTGCTGGGGCTCATCGGGGCTCCACCTGACTGGCTCCCAGAAGCTTCTGGGACTGAAGCAAGTCCCTGCTGGGCCCCCATCCCTGCACTAGGCTCTGGTGTTAGACTGGAGGCCTGCCCTTCCTGGTCTTGGCTCCCTTTCTCTATCTCCCCTCTCTGTGGGCCTCTCTCCAGTTTTACTTCTGGTACCTTCATGCCTAATCCACTTGGCTCACCCTCTCTCTCTACTACTGGTTTCTCTGCTTCTCTTTCAAATATTTCTCTTGCAATAGACTGCTTTTCTGTCTCTTTCTCTTGTGCCTCCCTGGGTATCTCAATTTCTATGTTTAAACTCTCCATGTTCCTTTCAGTACTTGCACTTTTCACCTTTTGGTCAGACTCTTGTCCCTGATTATCTCTAGCTAACACCCGTATCCCTCTAGTTAACTCTTCTCCTAACACATCTTCTCTCTCTCCTGCTGGCAGCTTCTTGGTTTCCCTGTCCAATGGGCCTCTCTCAGGGGCCACCTCCTCTGGTGCTTCTCTTGGTGTACCCATGTCTTTCTCCACAGTCTGCATCCCTCTGCCTTGAATCCCCAGTGGCTCTGCATGAACTGGGCTCTCTGGATGTTGGGCTTGTGGTGCTGTCCTAGGTGTAGAGGGGCAAGATCCATGGGCATCAATGTGGGCAGCAATGGGCTGGGGCTCAGAGGCCTCAGACTCTCTTGGACAGAATGGCTGTGTTGCCAAGACTTCCCACGGCTCATCCAGGGCACCTGGAAGTAGAGTCAGGGAGAGAGAGACAGAGAGAGACAGAGAGACAGAGAGATAGAGACAGAGAGACACACACACAGAGAGAGAGAGATGCAGATTGGGAAAGTAATAAATAGGATGAGAAAAGATTAAGATAAATTCATGAATAATAGGGATGCCTGGGTGGTTCAGTAGGTTAAGTGCCTGCCTTCGGCTCAGGTCATGATCTTGGGTCCTGGGATTGAGCCCCACATGGGGCTCCCTGCTCAGCAGGGAGTCTGTTTCTCCCTCTCCCTCCACCCCTTCCCCAAATCGTGCAGGTGTGCTCTCTTTCTCTCCCTCAAATAAAGCAATAAAATTTTTAAAATAAAAAATTCATGAATAATAAACCTAATAATCATAATCATAAGCTGGTCATTAAAGGAAAGTTGGGAAGAGGACCAAAAAAATAAGATGCATACAGAAGTTCTCATAGCAGCCTCTTTAAAAATGATGGAGATGGAGAAACGTCAGTAAAAAGTCAAAGAATATGAAAGAAACATGTAAAGAGAAAAAGCAATGATGCCAAGTTAGGAGCATGAAGGATAGAGTTTCTTATACCTGAGGCCTGGAAGCTGTAATAGGAAGGGCCAGACTCTTGGGGTAGAGTAGCCAGGAAGGCCTGAGTGGCTTCATCCTCCATGCTCTGGACTGCTGCAGAAGAAAAGCTGGCTCACGCCTAGCTCTTCCACAGAACTCTGGGGACCCATTCTTGGCCTCCTGCCCCACCTACACCAGCTTTCACAACCTTCAAGGACCACCAGTCTGGGCTCCCAGCTCCCACTTGCACCAACATCCATACAACACAGATGCCCTCACCTTCTGGGCTCTGATTCTCTCTCTCCACAAAGCACTGGGTAGCCTGTAGGTCCAGGTCTTCAGAATCTGATGGGGGAGCAATATAAGATAGATAAGTCATATCTCATGCTTAACTCCTTACTCTTTCTCTACCATTTTCTCCCCAACCCCAAGCCCTCTACAATGGACTGAATGTTTGTATCCCACCCAAAATTCATATGTTGAAACCTAATCCCCAATGTGATTTTATTAGGAGGTAAGGTCTTTGGGAGATGATTAGGTCATGAGGGTAGAACCCACTGAATGGGATTGGTACCCTTATAAAAGAGACCCCACAATTAACTTGTGCCCTTCTACCATATGAGGACACAGTGAGACAACAGCTGCCTATGAACAAGGAAGTAGGTCTTCATCAGAACACAATCATACCAGAACTTTGTTGTTTTTTTTTAAGATTTTATTTATTCATAGAGACACAGACTGAGAGAGAGAGAGAGGCAGAGACACAGGCAGAGGGAGAAGCAGGCTCCATGCAGGGAGCCCCACGTGGGACTCGATCCCAGGTCTCCAGCAGGATCACACCCCGGGCTGCAGGGGGCGCTAAACCGCTGTGCCACTGGGGCTGCCCCATACCAGAACTTTGATCTTAGACTTCTAAGCCTTCACAACTATGAGAAAGAATTTCTATTGTTTATAAACCACCCAGCCTATGGTATTCTGTTACAGTACCCCAAGTGGACTAAGATATTCTATAAGCGTTCTTTCTTTTCGGGGTCAAGGAAGAAGGCCAGCACTTACCACCATGGTTGTCTCCACAGTTCTTGGTCCTGTCCACATGTGGTTCTCTCTTCCTTTCTGTGGGGGTCTGGGCTCCCTCTTTCTGTGGTTGGATGGTTTCTCCTGAAGTGCCTGTGTCCACCACCAGATCTATAAGGTTCTCCTTTGAGACAGGGAGAAGATCTTGCTCCACCTGTGATACAAGTGAAACCCCCTGGGCCCTCGCCTCAAGAACTCTCTCCTGCTCAAGAACTGGTGCAGCCGATTCTGTCCCAGCATCCCCTTCTGCTAGAAGCTGGTGCTTTGCAGTATCTGCCACCAGTGAGGCTGCTAAGGATGTGTCCTCCTCCACATCTGTCCCACAGTCCTCAGATAGAGGAGGCTGGGGTTCCCCTAGGTGCATCACAGGCAGCTTTGCTTGGCCCCCTTCTACTTCCACATATGTTTGATCTGTCCATACCACAGGCACCTGATGCTTCTCCACAAGTATAATAGCTGGTCCTGGTAGGACTTTCTCTTCCACTTGTGTGATGTCTATGGTGGCAGAGGCTTGATTTCTCTCCAGGTGGACCTCAAGTAAGCTCTTATCTTCATCTACCTCTAGATCACTGTCTTGGAGAGGAAACTGCCTCTTTTCTGAGCATGCCTTGTCTGTATGACACTTGGGCACAGTTCTTCTGTTTTCCATTGGGAGACCCTCCTCCTCCATGTCTGTCTTACTATCTCTCCCAGCAGAGGTTTGGCTTGGCTCCAGAAGGGCCACAGGTTGGGCCCTGTCCTCTTCCACATCTGTACCTCTGTTCCATGTATCAGATCCGCTCTCTTTCAGACGTGCCAAAGTGAGTGCTGCTAAGACTTCTTCCTCATCATCTGTATTGCTGTCAATCACCATGGAAATTTGGTTTCTCTCCAGAGGGACTGCCAGTTGGATCTCACTTTCCTCCACATCTGTATCATTACCAGCTGGGATCTCCTGTAGATGTACCAAAGCAGGTTCCTGAAGACTCTTTGTACTAACTCTGTGGAAGATTTGCCTCTTCTTCATAGGAACTACAGCTGGTGTTGCAGGGATCCGTTCTTCTTCCACATCAGTATCACTGTCTATGAAATCAGAAGGTTGGGCCCTTTCTAAATGGACTTCAGCAGGCCTTACTGGAGGCCTGCTCTCATCCACATCTGTGTCACTGTCCTCCCCAGCACTTTGGTTTCTCTCCAGAATCCCCCCAAGTGAGACCACCCCATTCCTTGCATCCCTCTCAACTTTTGTGTTATTGTTCCTCTCCTTCACTGAACACTGATCCTTTCCAAGCTGGGTTGCAGGTGTCATAGCTTTCAGCTGTTCTGTTTCTGCAGTGGAGCCTCTTCTGGCAGATAAGGAGGCCTCTCCCGCTGCTGAATGCTGACTTTCTTCCTCATCTGTGTCACTGTCCAGGTTGAAGGCAAAAGGTGGCCCAGGGCCATCTGGGGCAGGAGAAGGCCCCTCTTCATCACTGTAAAAGGGAACAGAAGAGAAAGGGTTGATAGCATCTGTTTCCCAAGAAGAAATACTCCACTCAACTATGAGCACCTTAAGGGCAGACACAAGGCAGTAGCTGTTTGTTTGTTTGTTTGTTTCTTTTCTCTCCAGCAATTAGTTCTCACTTGGCACATCAGAGATGCTCAATAAAAGTTCAGCTGAGCAAAAGAGTATGTGCAATTCCCCAGCCCCACTTTCATAACAATCATCTCTTGCAGATAGATTCTACAGTCCCTGGTTCCTCCTCCTTTTAAAGATGTAAGTGTCTGGCCCTTTGGCACTTACCTCTCTGGAACTACTGCTGCCAAAGGGGAGGTCCTTGGTTCTTTCACCACACACCTTTCAGAAGGAGAATCTAAGAGTAAAAAGGAATTAAGTTAGTTGACTGTTCTATACTCACCATCCCCATCTTCTCACCCACCCTCCCAATATACAAACATACCTACTTCCTCCTCCGAGTCCTCAGCCAACAGGAGCCCCTGGGGTTGAGTTCCTCCCTGTACCCTGGGTGTCTCTTCTACAGTTAGAGGGCCCCGGGAAACAAAGGGCAGGGGGACATTCAGGCGATGGTACTGGCAGGGCAAGTCAGCAAAGAGAATCAACTCCTGGTCCCTCAGCCGATGACTCACCCCTGGGCTTAGGACCTTAGGAGGCCTTAGGACTTGAGTACCATTGAGGCTGCCACAATCTTGGAGGACAGGTGCCTTGTCCCAGGCCAAGATTTCAATGACTGCATGTTGTTTGGAGATGGATGAAAAGGGCAGGGTCACAGAGCAATCAGGCATTCGGCCTACCATATTCTTCCCAAGATACAGGGGAAAATCTAAGAATTAGAGAGATAGATAGGTTAAGGCCTGAGTCTTGGCCTGCTATCGGGAAAATATTCCTGTTAAGTAAGTACCCCACTACTAACTCAAAGTCCCCACACACATAAGAAAAATAAAAGACGGTAGGACGTATAAGTATTGAAGAATATAAGCAATGCATTATTCATTGTCAATACCCCATCCATCCACACTGGATTTTTTCTACTGCAGTAAAATATACATAAAATTTACCATTTAACCATTTTTAAGTGTACAGTTTAGTAGCATTAAGTACAGTCACATTGTTGTGCAACCATCACCACCATTCATTTCCAGACCATGCTGGATTTCCATCTGAATCTCTTCATCTTCTCCTACCAAAGTAAAATTGAGCCCATTGAGTCCAGGGTACTTGCCAGGAGCAATCAACTCAATCAGCCCCTCCTCTGCATTCCCAGTGAAAAACTCAGATCTCCTCGAAACATATAAAAGATGCTTACAACCATCCAACTACCTCCCCATAAAAATAAGAGGCCTATACCAGTACTTTATCATCCAAGAAACTGACCTTTTTCTGGTCCATGGGCACTACTGAAGATATGCAACCGCCCTACAGGCTCTAAGCCACGCCCCAAGGCTTCACTGGGTCTCTCTGTCTCCTCCTCTTCTTCAATCTCCCAGTTGATAGCCTGGGTGTCCTCCATGACCTGGGAAGTAAACACATTATCATCTCAGGTCCTCGGGCAGTCTCAGAGAGGAGGCTGATAACTGGAGATAACCCTGGAGAGTTATAGGAGATTGACATGTCTCCTATCTTTTTTTTAAGATTTTATTTATTGGGACACCTGGATGGCTCAGTGGTTGGGTGCCTGCCTTCGGCCCAGGTGGTGATTCTGGGGTCCCAGGATCCCATCCCACATCGGGCTCCCTGCAGGCAGCCTGCTTCTCCTTCTGCCTCTGTGTCTCTCATGAATAAATAAATAAAATCCCAAAATAAAATGTGGGGGGATCCCTGGGTGGCTCAGCGGTTTAGCGCCTGTCTTCAGCCCAGGGCGTGATCTTGGAGTCCCGGGATCGAGTCCCACATCGGGCTCCCTGCATGGAGCCTGCTTCTCCCTCTGCCTGTGTCTCTGCCTCTCTCTCTCTCTCTCTCTCTCTCTCTCTGTGTGTGTGTGTCTCTCATGAATAAATAAATAAAATATTTAAAAAAAAAAATAAATAAAATGTGGGACTCCATCCCGGGACCCCAGGATCACGACCTGGGTGGAAGGCAGGGGCTCAACTGCTTAGCCACCCAGGTGTCCCGACATGTCTCCTTCTGACAACCAACCTGTTATTATCCTTCTGAACTATTTAAAAAACATTTGTGTCTATAATAATAAATAAATATTACGGGGGTGGGAATAAACAGTATGAGATCCCAAGTACACATACTACAAATGCATGTGCTTATGTATAAAGAGACAAACATTCTGAGAAAAAACAATGCTTAGCCTTATGGTATATGATATACTGATAGTTTTCATTTTTTTTTTTTCCCATCCACTATTGTTTAAATGCTGATCTGCAACCTGCTAAATTGATTTCACCATCCACTTACTGGTTTGGAACCCACAGCCTGAAAAAAATATTTTAGAGAGAGCTAAACTTTGCCAAGCATCAACTATGTGCTCAGCATTGTGTTATGTGTTAGGCACCATGGACATATGAGGCAGGCATTTAAAAAAGTAAGGCTAAGGGACACCTGGGTAGCTCAGCAATTGCGCGTCTGCCTTCAGCTCAGGGCATGATCCCAGTTCAGGGATCAAGTCCCACGTCGGTCTCCTTGAATGGAGCCTACTTCTCCCTCTGCCTATGTCTCTGCCTCTCTCTGTCTCTCATGAATAAATAAATAAAACCTCAAAAATTAAGGCTAAAACATTAAATGACTTGCTTAGGGTAACATAGCAGGTAGGTGGAAAGGATAGGAACAAATGTGCTTCTGGAGGCAAACCGCATGCTTTTTATACTTTAGCAGAACATCTCAATGTGATCAACTAACTGCCGAGAATCCTAACAACCGAGGTACATAGAGGCTTGTTCTGTATGAAGCATTACTCTAGTTTATACTGACACTCACTTAATCCTCATAAAAATGTTTTAAACTATTATTATTACTCTATCAGACTAAGCAACTGCAACATAGGCGGGTTAAGGAACTTGCCCAAGGTAAACAAGGTATTTTCTGTCCTCTGTTTAATACTTCATGGCTTTCCATGCCCACAGGATGAAATAAAATCTCAACTCTTTAGCAAGATCCTCCATGATCTGCACCTCAGGGCCTGCTTCCCTCTGCCAAAGCCTATGGTTCAGCCACATGGACCTTCTCTCCCCAAACTGAACACACTGCTCCTGTGGTTCCCCATACCTGCATGCCTTGGTCAGTTCCTTGGCCCTTAGCTCCTAGTTTTCTGGTCCAACTCCTACCCATGATTTATGGTTCAGTCCAAATGTCGCTTCCTCAGTAAGGCCTTTCCTGGAGGCGTCCTTGCTTTCTGTCCTTGGTGTCCCCACATGCCCCCCGTGGTCGGAGAACTTTTATTTCCCCTAACACTTCTCACCATATTGCAACCATTACTTTCCATTTCTGCCTTCGCAAACTGTGTCTCTTCCCCTAGGTCACATCATATTCATTCAAGAATACCTACTGAGCACCTGGAACTGTTCAAGGAGCTCGGAATACAGTCACAAAACAAACAAAATTAACCCCACCGTCCTGCGAAAGGACAAATGAAAGGTGATGAAAACTCAAAACGGTGAGGGTGGAATTCCCTTAGAGGCTAACTGCTGACAGGGAAAGCAGGCGTCGTCCCCGGGGAGAGCTGACTCCGTCCCGCAGGCAGGAACTCAACGGGAGCCCAGGCCCCGCGGCTCCATCCGGGGCGCCACCATCTTTCATCTCCACCCCAGGGGCTTCCCGCCGGGCCCCACGTCTCCCCATCTTCATACCTAACCTCGGGGCGGGGCGTCAAGTATGGCTGAATACTACAATCCGAGAAACCAACCGGCAAGTGCCGTCCGCCCCGGCGCGGCAGGGCACGCCCCTCCCGCCCTACGGGAGGATCAAGATGGCTCCCGCGAGCGGTGGGCGCGGCCCCCAGAACTCACCCACTGCGAGTCCCCGCGCGCCGCCAGTAACGGCCGCGACCCGGCGCGCGGGAGCTCGCGCCGAGAGGGCGCCGGCCCTTTGATTGGCTTCTGCTGCTGTCTCTCACGACCGACGACTGAGGAAGCGCCCAACCGGGGGCCGCCGCCAAGGTCCCGCCCCGCCCCGCCCCGCCCCGCCCCGCCCCCTCAGCAGCTCAAAGGGGCAGGTCTTCCCGGGCGCCTGAAATCGGTTAAGTGAGGCGGTCACCCGAGGCTGCCGTGCGCGCACTGAATGGCGCGCCGCGATTGGGCAGCTCCAAGGCACAGCGCGGCACCGCCGCACCACGCACCGCCCACTTCCCGCGCAGATTTCCGAACCGCGACCACAGAGTCTGGCTCCCGTCGGTGGATAGAGGGGCCGGCCACAGTCGTCGCCGAGGCGTCGGCCGCGGCCAGAGAGCCTTCCTCGGTCCTCCCAGACATGGAGTCCGCTGACTCAGGAGAAATGGAAATGAGCTGCGGGTTGCAGTCGTGGCCGGAGGCTGCAGGTTGGAGAACTGCCCGTAGGCGTGCCGCTTGAAGAGTCTCCATCACAGTGGGAATTCATTTCCTTTTGAATTGGCTTTTTTAGGGCAAGTCATGTCCTTCCCTTTCTGACACTACGTCCTGATGGACCTGTGGAGGTCATTTTCCTAAGGATCCCTAGGCAAAGACGGAGAACTGTTTGTTAACTGTCTTAAAGGTTGACCGAGGTCTTTCAAGAGGTGGAGGACGGATGCTAAAACCATCAGTTTCATGATCTCACACTAAGAGAGGAGAACAGTGACAATACTATTAACGTGTGTACTTGAGGAAGTCCTTTGCGTTCATTATCTGTCCTCCAACCACAACAATCAAATAGATTTCAGGGAGGGAATTGAAGTCTGCGAAGTTAAGAGACCTGCCGACGTTCCTACAGCTAATGGAAGGGAAGGACAACTTGAGACAAGTCCTCTGATTCTAGATTCTGAACTTTCCCCACTAGCACAAAATGACTGCTTTCATTAGGATCATGCCCTGAAACATAGAACATTCTCTTTTAAGTGGGTAGAGAAGGTCTTGCACAACTTGCTGTTTATTTTTTGTTTAGGTGAGAAGAAATGTGTTGACTGGACTGTGAGTGAACAATGATGACCTTGATAGCACAAGTCCTATGTCCTATTACAATGTGGTAACACCCTCCATTGTTTACACATTTCCCATCAAATTGCAGAGACTGAAGACAGGGAAACTAATTTTTACTCACTTTGTATCCCTAGCTTCTGGCTTGGTGGACACTTAGTATCTATCAAACGAACCCTTAAGGAGCATGCCCCTCTGACTTGAGCGCATCCAATTTTCTCCCATCAGACCCCCTCTTTTGTTTCAATCCTGAGGCTTTTGAGAGATTGCAATGGCCAGCTGCCTAGTCAGTGAATTCAGCAAACTGAAAAACACTTCCACCAAAATGTCTGGAGAGGCATCCTGGAAGACACTGAAATTCAGGCACCTCACCTCATAATTCTCTAGACAAAAGCAGTGTCTTCAATGCTGCCCTAAGAGTCCCCCCCCCTTTTTAAGAATTTATTTATTCATGAGAGACCCAGGCAGAGAGAGAGAGGCAGAGACACAGGCAGAGGGAGAAGCAGGCTCCATGCAGGGAGCCCGATGTGGGACTCGACTCCGTGTCTCCAGGATCACGCCCTGCGAAGGCGCGCTAAACCGCTGAGCCACCAGGGCTGCCCTAAGAACCCCTTTTGATGGGGGAACAGAGGACTGGCTGAGGACAAAGCACAAGCCCAGGGCAGCACATTGACAAGCCCTTGAAACAGGCAGAGGGACCTTCCTCTACGGACTCAACTGCCTCGATGTTCATACTTTGCTAAGGAGAAAAGGCAATCTTAGCCCAACCCCCAGGATCCTGTAAGTCTTTTTAACATAAAAATTCCTTTAGAAAGATCCTTTATCTAAACCCACAAGATACATGTTGGCAATCATCCCCTAAGCACATGGCCCACCCACACACATCTAAAGGGTCTCACGAATCAGGTTTTATTAGCCGGTAATAAGTGACCTTTTCCCAACAATAGCTGGTCCCCTCAAGGTCCTGGGTACCTTGCTTCCAAATTCCTTGGAGAGTACGCTATCCTCAAACCCCTCCCAACTCCCAGGTATATAATCAGCCACCCCTCACCGGGCAGCAGCTCTTCCTGCCCACGGGTCCTGTCCCCCTGCTTTAATAAAACCACCATTTTGCACCAAAGATGTCTCAAGAATCCTTTCTTGGTCGTCGGCTCCGAACCTCACCTTATAATTCCAAAAACTTCATCACTTTCATGGATAGACTTCTGACTTCACAGATTCTACATACCAGCTTTTCTAAACCATTCAATTTATTTGAACACACCCTCAATTACATCTCTACTCTGAAAACCTATTGCTGCATTTTTGTTTCTCTTTCTAAACATTATCATTAGAAAATTTCCAAGGAAATAACAGGAGGGCCATCCCGTTTTTCCTATCTGGGGGAGCAGCGGCTTCCTGGATTTCATGCCGTGGGTCACCGAAGGACCCGCTGTTTGCTACCAGAGCAGGGTGCCGCATTTCTCCCCAGTTTTAGCTGAGCTAAGCAGCCCTCTTACCAAGAGCTACCGCAGCAGGGAACGTTCAGGGCGTGCCCACTTCGCCTTCCAACTCCTGGCACCCCAGGGTTCCCAATGCCTGTATCCCCCCCAAATGACTCCCTTTTAGTACAAAAAACTCAAGTGTAGGGGAAAGAAATTTGCGCAAGGTCATTTTTCATTAAAAAACAACAACAAGGCCAACTCTACCCCCCCCCCCCCCAACCAAAAATCCAGTATCCACTCATCCCTCCCTTCATTTTCCAGCGTAGACAACAATGGAGGACTACGACTCCCAGGGAGGCCAGCGTTCATCCACCCGAGCGGAGCCCAATAGACGAGACCTACGTGACCGGCACTGACCAATCGGGGCCCACTCCAGCGAGGCTTTGTCTGCCTGCCGCGGCGCGGGCGCTCTCCCGCCTGCAGCCTCCGCGCACGCGCGCCCCGCCCTGCCCGCCTTTCCTCCTTCTTCGCCCTCCCCGCTTCTTTCTACATCTCAACGTT
The DNA here is from genome assembly GCF_053574225.1 of Canis aureus. Lineage (NCBI taxonomy): Eukaryota > Metazoa > Chordata > Mammalia > Carnivora > Canidae > Canis > Canis aureus. The sequence goes on along the minus strand of NC_135617.1, from coordinate 72,147,676 downwards.
CCTGTCGCTGCGCTCGTACCTCGTTGCTCCAGCCTCTGGACGCGTCCCATCCTTCCAGCCTGCGAATTGCAGTATAGGAAAAAACCCCATCTCACTTTCTGCCCCGTACACACCTTTGAGAGAAGCAAAAAGAATTAAAATAAATTTTAACAATGAGGGAAATCGTGCACATCCAGGCCGGTCAGTGTGGTAACCAGATCGGTGCCAAGGTAAGGATTTTAAGCCTTTTCTTTTAACTATTTTTTTTTTAGAAGAAAAACAAATCCAGCTAAATGATGAAGAATGTGGGACATATTTGCGTTCCATCCATTGTCCCGCTTTGCCCTCAAAAGTTTTCCATATACAATACACGGTTGCAGCTAGAATTTACTTTTGAAAAATGGGGGAATTGTACTTGGCTGGCTAATTTTGGGTGAGCTTTTGAGGACGTTTCGGGTTTGGAGTCGGAAGACTGGCTCTTTAAAATTTTACTTGAAAGTGTTGTAGTGGTCCGAGGAACGGGGAGAGAGGAGATGCGGAAACGGTCCGAGATACAGCGCGGAGAGGCTGTCCCCGTGTGCATCCCCTCCGCGGGGGGAGGCCCGGCTCCACGGAAGGGAGGGGGACAGGGAGCGCGGCTGGGCGGCGGCCGCGGGGTCCTGGGCCCACGGTGGGGAGGGGGGCGCGACGCGCCAGGGTGGGCTGCACCGCGCGGTGCCCGCCCCAAAAATGAGGGCAGTCCGCGAGGGGCGGTCCCGTAGGCCCTTGTGGATGGAAGACTGGTTCCTGCAGTATTAATTTCCTTTCATCTCCAGTAAAGAGACCCTTTTAGGGCGTGCACCGATATGGAGAAAGAGGGCGGGAGGATCCTTTTCTTTCAAGGGTCCCTCAGGGCTAAACGGTGGGAGAAGGGCCGAGAAGCCGTACTTAAAGCCAGGTATAACAAGCTAGCCAAGGAAGAAAATCGGAGGCTCAAGCGGGAGGTGGGGGTAGTTTCTTTTTCTGCGCGCGGTTACAGTGTGGCGGGGGCAGGGCAGGGAGGAAGTCCTGCTGCTACGTTGTAGCCCGGGGCGGGGCGGGGCGGGGCGGGGCTCCAAGCGCCGGGCTGGCCGGCTGGGGGCGCGCTAGCGGCACAGGCCCCCGCCCACGCGCGACGCCTCCCTTTGTCAGCGCCGACGGGCGGGCGCCGCAGTCACGTGGAGGGGCGTCCACTGCGGCGGCTTCTGTCCCTCGCCCCGGCTCGTGCGCGGGGGGAGGGTGTGCCGGTCGGCTCGGCTCGGAAGCCTCCGCCCGGCACACCCCCACCGCACCGCGTCCACCGGTCGCCGGGCCTCCGCGGCTGCACCCGAGCAGTGGACGCTGCAGCCCTTCGGGGGCTGCGGGTGTCTGGTGGAGGGCGCGGCAGGCAAGCAGAGCGCCCGGTAGGCGGCGGAGGTGCGCTCTCCGTGTGCGTGTTTGCACTTGAAATGTGTCGGTCGGGTGGGCATCACTAGCTGGGACCAGAGCTGTGCAAGTCTCCCTGCTCTTCCTCGGCAGTTCTGGGAGGTCATCAGCGATGAACACGGCATCGATCCCACCGGAACCTACCACGGTGACAGCGACCTGCAGCTGGATCGCATCTCCGTGTATTACAACGAAGCTACAGGTGAGGGCGGGAACGGGGAACGCGGGGCTCCCACTTCTCCGGGGTCTCCTTTCCAGCCCTGGAGAACCCACCTTGGGATGGGTCTGATTTTTAAAGAAGGTCTTAGCCTGATTTGACTTCACGGTGGGGCAAAAGATCAGCTCTGCTGCCCCCTGGTGTCCTCCAGCTCAGCTCCATTTGGTCTTCTGGTCCACCAATTCTTATTCTTTCTTCCATATAGGTGGCAAATACGTACCTCGTGCTATCTTGGTGGATCTAGAACCTGGGACCATGGACTCTGTTCGCTCTGGTCCTTTTGGGCAGATATTCAGACCAGACAACTTTGTTTTTGGTGAGTTATGCACATATTAGTAGTGCTATTCAGTGTATTTGAAGGAAGGAGACTGCAAGAGCTAAGAAGTTATTTTTAATGCTGGAGCGTTTATCTGGGGATATGTTTTGAGATCTCTAACGCAGGGTGTTGGGAATGACCGCCTTAGATGGTAGATACTGAGGCAGGGATGTATCACAGGTGAGTGAGAAAAAAGGCACATTCGTGTATGTTATTTTAAAAGCTGAAGAGTGGAAATGGTCCTTTATCTTTGATGCTTTGCTAATAAAGAGAATTTTGTTCACCTCATTCCAGGGCAGTCTGGGGCTGGCAACAACTGGGCCAAGGGCCACTACACAGAGGGGGCTGAGCTAGTGGACTCAGTCCTGGATGTGGTGCGGAAGGAAGCTGAGAGCTGTGACTGCCTGCAGGGCTTCCAGCTGACCCACTCACTGGGTGGGGGCACAGGCTCTGGCATGGGCACGCTGCTCATCAGCAAGATCCGAGAAGAGTACCCTGACCGCATCATGAACACCTTCAGTGTGGTGCCCTCCCCCAAAGTGTCTGACACGGTGGTTGAGCCCTACAATGCCACTCTCTCTGTCCATCAGTTGGTAGAGAACACGGATGAGACCTATTGCATTGACAATGAGGCCCTGTACGACATCTGCTTCCGCACCCTCAAGCTGACCACGCCAACCTATGGGGACCTCAACCACCTTGTCTCAGCCACCATGAGTGGTGTCACCACCTGCCTCCGCTTCCCTGGTCAGCTCAATGCTGACCTCCGCAAGCTGGCAGTCAACATGGTGCCCTTCCCACGTCTCCATTTCTTCATGCCTGGCTTTGCACCTCTGACCAGCCGTGGAAGCCAGCAGTATCGGGCCCTCACTGTACCTGAACTCACCCAGCAGGTCTTTGATGCCAAGAACATGATGGCTGCCTGTGACCCCCGCCATGGCCGTTACCTCACTGTGGCTGCTGTCTTCCGTGGGCGGATGTCCATGAAGGAGGTAGATGAGCAGATGCTCAACGTGCAAAACAAGAATAGTAGCTACTTTGTGGAATGGATCCCCAACAATGTCAAGACCGCTGTCTGCGATATCCCGCCCCGTGGCCTCAAGATGGCAGTCACCTTCATTGGAAATAGCACAGCCATCCAGGAGCTTTTCAAGCGCATCTCAGAGCAGTTCACAGCCATGTTCCGGCGCAAAGCCTTCCTCCACTGGTACACAGGTGAAGGCATGGACGAGATGGAGTTCACCGAAGCTGAGAGCAACATGAACGACCTTGTCTCTGAGTATCAGCAGTACCAGGATGCCACCGCAGAAGAAGAAGAGGATTTCGGTGAGGAGGCTGAAGAGGAGGCTTAAGGCAGAGTACCATCACCTTAGGCTTCTCCATTCCCTCTTCCTCAGCTGCCCCTATCCTCTCCCTCAGAATTTGCATTCTCTGCCTCTTATTTTTTTTCCCCTTTTTTTTGGGGGGGGGGGGGGGTCCTAGAACAGTGCCTGGCACGTAATAGGCGCTCAATAAATACTTGTTGTTTGTTGAATGTCTCCTCTCTTCCACTCTGGGAAACCTAGATTTCTGCTGTTCTGGGTCACCCTGTATTTTCTTTTGGTGTCCATTTTCCCGTTTGTGCAGTTGATATTTCCCTTTGTTTTTTAAGGTGATTCACTGAGAAGCTGGGTCTCATTAGATCCCATTTAGAACATGTGCTGAAAACATCGCCACCATCCTAAGCCCATGTGGTAGCCCAGGGGAAAGGAAACCAAGCTACCTCATAGCAGTAGAGGTACATATCGAGAAGGTAGGGTTTTCTATTCTAGAGCAGTTTTAGAGAGGGAAATCCAGGCTCTTGAAGTCCAAATCCAGGAATCTTCCTGCTCTCAGCTTCAGGGGAGATGTTGACAGTATTGTCTATTTTTAGTCTTCTTCCAAGCTCTGTCCTGAGCTGTTTCTTTTGAGGGGTCTGTGCCACTTTGTTGAGTGGGATCCTTCCCTCCTACATAAACTGCTTCACGTGTTCGATTTCTTCCTTTTCCCAGGGGAAAGAGGGACTGGCCTTGATCCCTAAAGTCTGGAAAGGCCCCCTCCCACTCCCCACTTTTTCTTAACAAAACTCCAGCTCTACTGTGTACATATAGAAAAGTGTGTATTGCCACCTAAATCATTTGAGTCATTCTTCCAGAGGGGACAAGGAGACCCTCCACCTTTTGGCAACACCTCAGCTCTTCCTTCTGCTATTCCCTTTCCCCACACACCCTTGATTTTTGTCCTGTCCTACATTTCAAATTTCTACTTTGTGTTGAACTTGCTTTTTTTCATATTGAAAAGATACCATTGCCCCAAAAGCCAAAAATAAAAAAACTGAAAAAAAGTTGTGAGATGTGTGCTCATTTAGGGAAAGATTGCCATTGGACAACCTGAGGCTCAAGTTCAGCTACGCTTATACTCTGCTCTTAATAAACTGATGAGAATATCCTTGTACTTAACCTTATCCTGGTAGAACTATTTCACCATCCTCACTACCAGTCTCAATAACTAGGATAGGCATAGACTCCTACAGGATTGACAGAAATGGGAACTGAGATGAATGTTGAATAGTGCGTAAGTGGCTCCCAGATGAATAGCCTCTTGGGAACTTGTGTAGAAATGCAGATCACCAGGCCTACCCAGATGTACTGAACCAGAAACCAGCTGACTAGTAATCTGTTTAGCAGTACTCCAGGAGAATCTTGTGAATGCAGAGTTGAACGCTATTATTGCACTACTTTCAGTGCACAGCACATCCAGGATTCATTTGAGTTATGGGTCTTGCTTTTTTCTCTTACACCTTGGCAATTTTCTCATTTAACTCCAGGGAAAGATAAAGATAACTAGTGAGGGATGCTACTCCATGGTCCTATTCTAAAGTACTGTTTCACCAAATAAATATACTTTTCTAAGGCACAAAATAAGTCAGCTACCCTGGAAATTTAAGTCCATGTAATTTTCCTTCCAATTAATAAAGGGAACTAGTGCAGTTCTCCCAATTTCTTCCATTTTAGCATGCTTTTTTGCGTATTACCAACTTTTGCCAAAGAAAATTGTATGACGTTAACTACGTGTTAACTTGCTTTTCTCCCATTCTAAAAAGTGTTGAATGAAGGGAAGATGCTACATTCCAGTATTAACTTTGAATCAGTTCTGCTTTATTAAGTTAATTATTAATCAGTATCAGTACTTTGTAACAGCAACTCATTTGATAAAGTTGAGAACCTCCAGGCGATCCCTCAGTTTTGGTCAGGAAAATTCTAGACCATAAATGTATACAGTCCAGTTAGAAAGTTAAATTGCAGGGTGCGGGGTGAGTAGGATAATCAGAAGGCTGGCATGAAACCCGTGGGGGACTGGGTAGTCTTAGCAGTGTGGGGCTGGGAAGAAGAGCAACCCCTCCTCTCCAAGGCAAGGCACAAGCTATTTGGCAAGGAGATGAGGGGTGGAACCCCATTGTCAAGGGTGTGCTCAGAGAAGCCAGTTGTGCATGCAGTATGGGGACCATTCTGGCAACCATGAAGCAAGGCATCGGCAAAGGTTGAGGGCTCAAGCTGTTCGCAGAGGCTTGTGGTTAACCTGGTAAAAAGACCACAGTGATGACACGGGAACCATGTACCCTGTTCTCCCAGCTCCCCATTTGGATGAAAGCTACAGAAAGGACACGTATTTCCAGGAAGCATCTAAGTTTTTTCTGCCGCCCTACCTTAACCTCTTGTCAAGCAGTCATAAGGAGCCATGTACAGCACCAAATCACTGCAAAGGAGTGGAGAGGGCCAAAGCCCTGCTAAAGTAGACTCTCCTTGGCTCCTAATCTCATTCAGTGCATTCAGTGCCAGCCTCAAGAAGGCTCCAAGGAACCCAGCTTGAAGGTCACTGCTACAGTCTATTGTTTTCACTTAAATATCTTTCTAAGAACTTCTATATTTGAGAGAATGTATGCAAGGTGGGGGGGGGTTGTGAGGAAGGAACAGAAAGGGAAGGGAGTAGGACAAGCAGACTGCACTGAGCACTGGGCCCAATGCAGGCCAATACCAGGACCCTGAGATCATGTCCTGAGCTGTAACCAAGAGCCAGATGACCCACCCAGGTGCCCCTATGTAAGATAGACAGGTAGATATATATATTTTAAGCACTCTCATGTATAGTACTTAACTATGTGTCAGGCACTGTCCTAAACACTGCCAATTTTACTCATTTAATCCCTGTAACAATTCGACAGTAAATCCTATTATTAACCTGATTTTAAGGTGAGGAAAGAGATACAGAGAAGTAGCTAACTTGTGTAAGGTCACAGCTAGCATGCACTGGGGCCAGGATTCACACCAAAACAGTATGATTCCAGAGACTGCTCTGACTTTTATCATAATCTATAGGTGAATAAAGAGGCATCAAGAAAAGCAGTGATGGGCAGCCCTGGTGGCGCAGCGGTTTAGCGCACCTGCAGCCTGGGGCATGGTCCTGGAGACCCGGGATCGAGTCCCACATCAGGCTCCCTGCATGGAGCCTGCTTCTCCCTCTGCCTCTGCCTCTGTCTCTCTCTCTCCCCCTCTCCGTGTGTGTCTCACATTAATAAATAAATAAAATTAAAAAAAAGAAAGAAAAGCAGTGATATGCCTTGGAATTAACTGTTAATAGGCTGCAACCAGTTCTGTGTACTAGTGCAACCATAGGCTCTAGAAGGCAGTCAGCCTGGGTTTGAAGTCTAGCTTTACCAGCTGTATGTCAGGGGCAAAATTCCTTAATATATTGGAAGTTGTTTCTCTACTTTGTAAAATACTATATACCCAAAGGATGGTTTGATTAAAACAACAACAACATACCATTGGTGTAGAGGCTTAGCATGGCATCTAGCATATAGAAAGCAAAACTATCAGTGGCCCCCCCCAACCCTCCTTGCTGGCCTAGTGCTGGCCTGCTGCATCACATGCCCAAGAACCCAGAAATTCACAGAAAATCCACACCTCCCACCCTAGAGACCCTCACCTGGGAGATGCTGACGCCTGTGAGTCTCTCCACACTCTCTGGCAGGCGGCTCAGGATGTCCAGTACTTCTCCGGTCACTTTGGCCGCCCCCATGGCCCCACCTCCACTGGACACTAGTGTGATCTTATTGGCTGAGGTCAAGGGACCACTGATCTCCTCTGCCACCTGGTAGGTGAAAGATGCCCACTCAACACCTGTAGTCTGACCACACCCCTCCTAAATTGCTTTACGCTGGGCTTCAAGATCATTGATCATCTTCACTTTGTAAGGATTATCTTTCTTTACTTTGGTCACTGGGTTCTAATTCCTACCCCTCGTTTATGGTCCCCTAGTCTGTTCTCCCCAAGCCCCTCATTTCCCCCCACCCTACACTCCCTGGTTCTGTTCCTCTCCTGGTGCCCACACAACCTCCAGACCTGGGGCAGCTTCTCCAGCAGCATGTCCAGCTGAGCAGCCTCCTGGTACAGCTGGAATGCTTCTGCCTTCTTGGCCATCTGCTCGGCCTCGGCCCGGGCTCGAGCCCCGATGGCAAAGGCCTCAGCCTCCCCACGCATCTGAGAAGGGAAAGGGAGATTGTGGTGCTGATGGCTGTAGTTAAGGACAAGAAACCCAGCTCAAGCAGCAACTCCCATTCCCTCTGCAAGCCAGCAAGAGCCACCTCTTCACTCACCCTCACCGACTCCGCTTCTGCCTCAGCCTGCATAATTAGCTGGGACCTGTGCACAGAAAGGAAGAGGAGGGAGGGGCTGAGGAAGGGCAAAAGGCAGGCCCTGCTGGAGAGACAGAGGCTTCTGTAACCTGAGTTCCATAGGAGTTCAGGTAGTGAGGGCCTCCACTCTTCACCTGGGGGGAGCCAGATGAGAAAGGAGCAGGATAGGGCCTGGGAGCGGGTGTTTACTTCTCTGCTTCAGCGAGGCGCTCCAGCTTGTAGCGCTCAGCTTCCGCTGGCTTCCGAACTCGGGCCTCCAGCTCCTTCTCTCGCCGGGCGATCTCCTGTTCCTGCACTGCCACCTGCTGGGCCCGCTCCACTACCTGCACCTGTACCCGCTGTTCCTCGATCTGCTGCTTAGTTTTGGCCACCTGGGAAGGAGCAATGCTCAACCTCAGGGCTGAAGAGCAAGTTCCCAGGAACCACAGAGAAAAGCCAGGGCAAGGGCTCCAGGGTGAGATATAAAAACAGAGTAAGGGGCAGCCCGCGTGGCTCAGCGGTTTAGCGCCGCCTTCAGCCCAGGGCCTGATCCTGGGGTCCCGGGATCGAGTCCCACGTCAGGCTCTCAGCATGGAGCCTGCTTCTCCCTCTGCCTGTGTCTCTGCCTCTCTCTCTCTCTCTCTCTCTCTCTGTGTGTGTGTGTGTATGTGTTGTGTGTCTCATGAATAAATAAATAAAATCTTAAAAAAAAAAAAAAAAACAGAGTAAGGACATGAAGTCAGTCCCTGGTGGGTTCAGCCAGCCCAGTGGAGTCCATTTCCCATATGGATCCCAGTTGTGGCTTGAGGGATGGCCTGATCCTCCTCAGAGGTATCTTCCAGGCAGCCTGACCATCAAAAGCTGGCTAGGGCTGGAATCCAGTCCCTGTTCTCCCTCAGGCCAGGCTAAGTGTCCCTCTTGTTGAGCTCCCGTATTAGTCTATTTCTCCACAGCGTCCCTCTCTAGAGTCTGAGAACCTGCAGGGCTCTGATGTGCGGTGGCATCTTCCACCTCCAGTCATTCAAATCCACCCACTTCTCTCCATATGAGCTGCTGTAACCGTCTTGTAAGCCACCACCAAACTCACCCTCCCTGCAATAGCTTCCTACTGGCTTTGGTGGTGGTGGGGCATGTATATATCTCTTTTATCTTTTGTATATGATACAAACTCAAAAAAAATGGACAATGAGAATCAAGGTTTCCTCTACTTATTTCCTCAAACTACCTTGTTCCTTTCCCCAGAGGCAAGCATTGTGACCAGCTTCTTGTGTCGTCTTCTTCCAGGGAGATTCTAAGCATTTACAAGACTGTACATATAGAATTCCTCTTTTTAGGCAGATTTCATTTTCTTATTCCTGTACAGAGATCGGAAGGCTCTTGCCAAGATTTTGGTGAGGAGAGGCACCAGTAGAGGAACATGCTTCTTTCCTGTCCCACTGCTCCAGCTCAGCCATGTACCATCATCCCTGTGGGTCTTATCAATAGCAGATATGATGTCCCTGCCTTTACTGCACTCATCTGTTCACCCAGAGGAAAGGTGCTTCTGGATATGGCACCCTGTGCTGTCTTTGACCCTAAATTTGCAAACCAGTTCCAAACTGAGCTACTTGCTCTCTACCCCAGTGTGCAGGATCTCTCTCTATATTGGAGCCCCTCCTGCCTTTGTTTAGGCATCCTTTTTGATGAAATAACCCCCAGGAGCTTCCTTGGAAGAAGTATATGGGCAATACATTTTTTGAGATCTTGCTTTTCTGAGATTGTTATTCTACCTTTCTACTTGAATGACAATGAGATTGAGTACAGGTTAGAATTCATTTTCTATCAGCATTTTTGAAGGCACTGCTCCATGGTCTTCTAGCTTCTTGAGAAATCTGAAGTCATTTTGATGCTTGGCCCTGTGCAATCTGTTCTCTCTCTCTGGAAGCTTTTATATCCTTTCTCTGTTCTCCATGTTCTGAAATTTCATAGTGTAGTTGTTTTTCATTCATTGTATTGTGCATTGAAACAGTCCAATGTAGAAAGTATCAATCTAGAAAGTCATACCTTTCAGAACAAACATTAAAAAAATTTTTTCCATTGATTTTCCTACCATTTTCTTTGTTCTGTTCATACTTTATGATTAATAATCTGTAGACTAGGATTAATAAATTTATTAAAGTCGGAATTTATTTTATTTTTTATTTTTTTTAATTTTTATTTATTTATGATAGTCACACAGAGAGAGGGAGAGAGAGGCAGAGACACAGGCAGAGGGAGAAGCAGGCTCCATGCACCGGGAGCCCGACGTGGGACTCGATCCCGGGTCTCCAGGATCGTGCCCTGGGCCAAAGGCAGGCGCCAAACCGCTGCGCCACCCAGGGATCCCAAAATCGGAATTTATTAGAATTAGATGAGTAAATCTGTAGATTCATTATAATTTCTCTCAATATGATTTGCCCCTCTCATTTCTGTCATCTTACTGATTTCTAAGAACTCTTTTTTTGTTTTCTGTTTTATGCTCTGATTTTCTGGATGTGAATTCTTCTGTCACTGAGGACATTTAAAAAAATTTTAAGCTTTCTTCTCCCTGCATAACCTCCAAATTCCTTTGCTGTTTGTGGTTCCAGTCTCGGACTTTAACATTGCAGTATTCCCTCATATATCAGGTAATCTTCGATGGCCTGCTCACAGTGAAGGAGGTCTAAAACACTGAAACCCAGCATGTGGGTGAGGCTTCATTCTAGGGTGATCTGGACAAGTCATCTGCTGAAGAACCTATGATTCAGGATCTTTGGATTGGTTGTGTTCCCCAGCACAGTCTTCTGATGACTTCTTTGGAAGATGGAGGGTCTTGGGCCCAAATGGGGTAAAGGAGTTAGGGGAGACTGTCAGCATTTAGCATTCAATGGTCACATTGTGCCCGTCACTGATAAAATGATTATGGCCTTATCGATTACTGGCTTCGTCGATTACAATGGCTTTCTGGCTTCCAAAATGATACCATGCTTTCTGTTCATCCTGATGCTATTCTCTCCATCTGTTTTCGCCTTCTTCCTCTTTTCTGAAAATCACTCTGTGGTTTCAGTGAGGTTTTAGAGAGGGAGTGCAATGAACTGTATTTATTTAATCCATCATCTTTGAAAAAGCTTCCAACTTATCTTCCTGCATCCTCTCTTGTCTTCTGACCATCAATTCTCCACACAACAGTCAGACTGATCCTCGTAAAAATGTAAATTAGACCATGGCACCTCCCTGCTTAAACTTCTCCAATAGCTTTCCACTGGGCTCTGAATTCCCTTCTAAGTCTCCAACAGGGGCACTTGAACCCTATGACCTGGCCCTGCCTGCCTTGCCATCTCACTCACAGCATACCAGCCCCACCAGATCAGAATCCTCCTCTCTGTTCTTGGGATACATCAACCTCTTTCGTATCTCAGGGCCTTTGCAGACGGTGGTCCTCTGTCTAGCCACATATGGCTATTTATATTTAAAATTAATTAAAATAAGTAAAATTTAAAATTCTGTTCCTCACATTTCACTAGCCACAGTTCCACAAGCCACATTTCAAGCACTCAACATCAATGCACAAATTTACAGCATTTCCATCATCACAGAAAATTCTATTTGAATAGCAATGGCCTAGAATGCTATTGGCCCACAACTCTACATTGCTGGCTCCTTCTCATCTTCCAGTTTATCTCATAAATCACTTCCTCACTGAAGCTTTCTTAGATCAGCCCCAACCTAATATAGTATCTCTCCACTGTTTTTTGCATCACTCTCTATATTTCCTTCACAGCACTTACACAAGATAATTAGAACCTATGAAAGTTATTTACTTGCTTTATTAGTTATTTCCTGTGTTAAAATGTAAGCTCCATGAGGGCAGGAATCTTTTCTGCTTCTTTCTTTTTTTTTTTTAAGATTTTATTTATTTATTCATAGACACAGAGAGAGAGAGGCAGAGACACAGGCAGAGGGAGAAGCAGGCTCCATGCAGGGAGCCCGATGTGGGACTCGATCCTGGGTCTCCAGGATCACACCCTAGGCTGCAGGCGGCGCCAAACCGCTGCGCCACCAGGGCTGCCCATCTTTTCTGTTTCATTCATGCTTATATCCTCACTTCTAAAACAATGCCTGAATGGGTGACGGGCACTGAGGGGGGCACTTGACGGGATGAGCACTGGGTGTTATTTTGTATGTTGGCAAATTGAACACAATAAAAAATAAATTATAAAAAAATAAAAATAAAACAATGCCTGGTACATAGTAAGCACTTAATAGCTATTTGTTGAATGAGTCCTTATTTCCCAAGCAACCAGCACAAAGTCTGGCACAAAATAAAGAACTGGTATAACTGGAACAGAGCCAAAACCAGCCCAATCCTTTAATTTGCAGAGGAGGAAAGCCATATTTAGGTTAAGGACCACACAAGCTAATTTCTGCTATGTTAATGCTTCTCAAACTCCAATGTGTACATGAATCCCCTAGAGATTTTGTTAAAATACAGATTCTAAGGGCACCTGGCTGGCTCAGTCGGTAGAGCACGCAACTCTTGATCTTAGGGTCATGCATTCAACCCCCATGTTGGGTGTGGAGCCTACTTTAAAAAAAAAAATGCAGACTCTGATTAAGTTAGTATAACTGGAGCTTCAGATTTTGTATCTAACAAGCTCCACAATGATGCTGATGCTGTTGGAAGGCAGACCACATTGAGGAAAAAGTGCTATGCCACACTCAATGACCTGTCAAACCACCAGGAATTTAACATCATAACTAGAGATGCTTTGTACTTCATTATCCTTTCAGCCTATACCAACTCTTGGCAAAAACAAATCTCACGCTATTGCTATCCTTTGGGTAAAAGTCTTAACGTATCGTTGATTCTCATTATTCATGGTGGATCTGCTCCATAAAGTAGCCACAAATACTGCACTAACAAACACTTATTCTGTTGTTAGGGAAAATATACGGTTAGGTTCCTATGTGCCCCTGTTCACAACATTTCGTCAACAGATCAGTATTATGTCCTTGCTTTATATGTGTTTCTGATTAAAGATACCTTATGCAACATACATGGTTAATTCATTAACAATGAAGTCATTGCCAACAGTACTGTAACCCATGCCTGAAAGAAGCATGTAATTTCTTTATAAGGCATATCACAGCCTCTTTGCACTTAGGAACACTTAATGCTTTAGCGGGATGCTTGGGGGTCATTTTAAACAGCAAAATCACCAACAAAGTACAAAAATGCAAAAAAATGTAGCAGTCACTATACGGTGAAAATGACAGTGTTTACAGTACTGACACTGTTTACACTACGAGAACTGCAACACGAAGGCAGAACATCTCGTTCACCTTCAACTGCACATCAGGCAACTCAGATTTTTCAATGCTCTGTGCATGTCCACAAATGATCACAAAGGTGCCACAAGTACTGTTTCTGGGGTTACCAGTAAATTTTAGTGAGTAGGCAAATTCTCAAATACAGAATCTGTAAACAATGAGGACTGTCCATGCCTCCTCGCAATATCAAGGGCTGCCCATATCTTACTTTGCAGGGTTCAAAGCCCAAGTCCCCATTTCCAAGTCCCCAAATGGCTGCTGTGAGCTCATGGGAAATCAGAAAAAGGTGCCCCTTCCCCTAGGTGGATGCGGCACCATTCACCTATGCCGGAATGCAGAGCATGGTGAACAGAGCACCAGCTAGACCTTAGCTCTGCTTTCCCCCTCATCCAGGGGCCCTTGCCCAGTCTGCCCAAACATACGATCCCATCCTACTGACCATGTCCCTTCTTGGCCTCTGCTTTTCAACCGAAATGCTTAGGTCTTTCAAATCTTCCTCATATGGAGAAGTTGGGTCAGAAATGTAGAGCCAGAATAAAGGGATTAGAGTTAGAACCTGGGAAAGTGTGGAGGGCTAAAATGGAGGGCTTGAGAGGAAATAACTGCCCAGTGTGAGAGGTCTGACCTGAAGCTGATAGGCCAGGTCAGCCTGGGCTCGGCGGGTGTTGACCTCGATGTCATATGCAGCCTTCTTTAGCTCATAGTCTCTCTGCGCCTTGGCCATCTCAATCTCACTCAGGTACTGAGCAGACACCTTTTCTTGCTTAGCTTTGGCTTCCTGTCCACACAGAGATCAGGGAGGAAGTTAGAGTAGGGAGAGGAAGGCCCCAAGGCAGAGAGCCAGCTCCTCACCAGGCTCCCCTGCCCATGGCCTCATCTCTTTCCTCTGCCAACCCCGCTCTCTGAGTCCTCACTCAGTCGTGCCCCTTCCATCCCCTCTCCCACTGCATGCCCAAGAAGCCCATGGTGACCAAGTGAGCCCTCAAATGGGATCCAGCTCACCCGGATCCCAGCGTCTCTTTTGGCTTCTGCTTCCCCAATGCGAGCATCTTTTTGGACTTGAGCTGTTCTAGCTTTCCCTAAGGAGTGCAAATAGTCCTGAGGAAGAGAAGCAGCAATCAGAATCCTCAGGAGGGCTTAAGAGATATGAGCAGGGAACTGGAGAGGATCAGCCCCACCTAAGTTTACCTGATCATCATGAATGTCCTTCAGGGTGTAGCTAACCACACTGATGCCCATGTTGACCAGGTCTGAGGAGGCCACCTTGAAAACTTGCTCTGAGAACTTCTGCCTGTCCTTATAGATTTCCTAGGGTAACAGAATGGTAGGAAGGAGGAACTGAGGCTCTCAGTCTTCTGGCTACTGTTTCCCACAGACTAGCTGGGTTCTTCAGGGCATCTCTCCCAGATCTTTCCCTGCCCTCAAGCCCACCTCCACAGTCATGTGGGCCATGATAGCCCTCTGGTGGCCCTCCAGAGTCTCCAGTGCAATGTGGGCAATCTCAGCCTCCGTTTTCCCCAGGAACATCTGGCAGGCAGCTGCCAACATCTCCTTGTTCTGCCCCTGGATTTTCACCTGTAACCAGAGCAGGGATAGGGAAAGTGTGGTGAAGGCCTCCTGAAGCCAAGTAGCAAGCAGGAAGAGAATGGAAGAGTTAAGTGCCTTGGGAGTCCCTGGAGAAGGTGAAACTTAGCAGAGAAATTTCTTTGTGGCCAGAGGTTGGGGAGGCCATGGTCAGAAGATTCTTAATGTCTGGGGACAAAGAAGGGGATGAAGGAATGGACTTTGGGGGAAAAGGCTCTGAAAGCCTCACCTGGGCAATGCCAGTGACTGAGATGGGGACCCCATGGCGAGTGTAAACCTTTTCACTCTTGACATTGAGGGTCAGTGTGTTGAGAGAGATCCTACGGGAAAAAGAAGGAGTGGACAGTGAGGAAAACAGGAAAGAGAGAAAACTGGGGTTCCCCTTCCTGGTTCTTTTCTACCTACCTCTGGATTTGCTGGATGCAGGGCAGGACAAAGACACGTCCTCCGGCCACCATGACTGGGGGGCTTCGGCAGAAACCTGCAAGGTGAGGGGGTAGCAGACTGCAGTGGCAGGAGTAGGGCTAGAAAACGGAAGACTGAAAACGTGGGGTGGGGGTTGATCCCAAAAGGGAAATCTGGGAGTCGAAGAGGAGGCAGTCCAGGCCTTGTTAGGTAGCGCTGGGAATCACAAGTGGGGTGGCTTGCAGCCATGGGGAGGTCGCGGGAGGGTGGTGTGTGGACAGAAGGCCTGGACCTGGGAGCTGGTGGGGAGAAGGGTACGGGGCAGAGGCCGGACCACAGGGCTTGGGGGCACTGGCTGGGAAGAGAGCATTACTTACCAGAGACCACCATGGCCTCATTTGGGCCACAGGTGAAAAACATGGCTCAGGCTGAAGCTGGAGGAAAAGGGAGAGAAAGCCTTTGCGGGCGGGGTCTGGGGGAGAGCAAATTCTCTTTCCGTCAGTCTAGCCCCATCCGCAGCCGCCAGGGCCCGGTCCCTTCCGAACCCATGGGTCCACTAAGGCATTTCCCGGTGAAGTCCCACCGATCGCCAGGGCTCTCCCCCGCCGGCTCACGGCCACTTCCTGCTTTCGGGGAGGACGGTTTCTCGATCCTCGGGTAAAGCGCTCCTGCGCCTAGAGGCCCCAGCCCGTGCGCCGCCCTCCCTGGCCCTCCGCAGCCCGATTACCTCTCGGCGCCCCACCCGCCTCCCCGCACGCAGGCCGGGGCGAGCAGCGGCCGGGGAACGGCGGGGAACGGCGGGGAACGGCCTCCAGCCAGCGCGGAAGGCGCCCGCGCCCCTCCCGGCCCCACCCTGCGGCAGCCGCAGGCCCGCGCCCGCGCCCCTCCCCCGGCGGCCGCCCTCCGCCCCGCCCCCTTCCCGGCAGGCCGCGCCCGCCCCGGCCCCGCCGCCCTCCCCCAGCCGGGAGCTCCGCCCCGGGACGCGGGACGTGACCTCCGCGGGCCCGGCAGCCGGGCCCGGAGGTTGCCTCATTTCGGGTTTGCCCCGCGGGACCTGGGAGGCCGCCCCCGGCTGCACCCGGCCGCCCGGGGCGCAGCGCCTGCTGGGGACGCGGCCCCCGCCCCTCCCGCTCGCCGCTGGCGCCGGGAGGCGGGGACTAGTGGGGAGTCGCCGCTTGCAAAATACACTCGGAGGACTACGGACAAGAAGTCGACTTTATTGGTGTTCACGGAACATACTGGACGGCCGCGCAGCCGCCCCCTGGCCGCCCGCCGACCTCCGACACCCCAGCCACCCACTGGGGGCAACTTTGAGAAGACCGAAGGCCAAGGACCTCACCCCAGTGGTCCGCCGAAGCCTCACACGGCAGATCCAAGGGGCCGAAACCCCGGAGGACGAACACCAGCCCCTAAGCCCACGTGCCAGCGGCGTCCTCGACTCCGCCTGGGCGCTCCCCGGCCCTCCGGGTGCGCTTCAGCCCTGCGCGCCCGCCTCCACCTCTCCCACGAAGCTCAGCAAATACCGAGAGTTCTGCGCTTACAGCACGGGGGCACATCGCGCTCCCCTGCATAAGTTAAAATAAATATTACAGACACCCCTCCATCACCTAGGGGGACATTCATAAATACATATAAATATTAATTAGGATCAGTGAGAAATAAATTAATGACGCTCTTCCGCACCGGGCCTGGCCCCGGAGGGCCGGTGCTCGGCTCGTCTCCGGCGCGGGCTGGCGTCTCTGCTGACGTGCTCTCCGCTCAAGTTGCCTCGCAAGTCCCAGTTTGGGATACGCTCTCGCGCACCAGGTACACCTGGTGTCTATTTGGGTTTTCCGGTTCTTTCGGGGGGAGGTGGGGAGCTCGCGTTAGAAGGCGGCCGGGTGTTGCTGTAGGAAAGTGCTAAGGTCCAGAGCGTAGTCCGAGGGCGCAGAGGTCAGGTTGAGGGGCTCGAGGACCGGGGGCGCCGGGGAGGGCGCAGGGGGTGCGCCGCTGGGGACGTCCCCCCGGGCCAGGGGCGCCGGCACACCCTCCTCGGCCAGCAGAATCTGGCAGAAGATGACGGCGAGCAGGAGGAACAGGAGCCTTTTGGCCGGGTTCGGATCCTCGGCCGGGAGCGGGCGCCGGACCTGGGAGACAAGCAAGGGGACAGGTTGGCGGGACCCCGCGTCGGCCGCCCCCGCCCGCCGCCGGCTCCCGCGGTACCCACCACTCGCGGGTAGAGGACCCTACGGCTGCGCTTCCGATGCCCGCGGGACGCGCCGGGGCGCGCGGTAGGGGCCACCGCAGGCTCCGGGAGAGGATCGAAGGTGAAGATCTCGGGACCGGAGCCCCGCCGGGGCCCGGGGCTGGTGGACGAGACGGAGGTCGGAGCCCGCGGGACGGTCATGGTGGGGAGGGAGCTGCGGGAGCGACACATCGCGCGGCGAGCGGAGCGGAAGGCCGGATGCGGACCCGCGCCGGTGCCGAGCGAATTAAGGGCGCCTCAGACCTGGGCGGGTCCTCCTCGGCTCCTCCCGCCGCCGGGAGGGATGGCCAGAGCAAGCTGGAAATTCCGACGGTTAAGCAAAGAGAGGGGGTGGAGACTTGGTCTGTGCACCCCTAGGCGCCCAAGTGTGTGTGTGTTGGGAGTGTGGGGGTTGGGAGTGGGGTGGGTGAGATCCCGGGCTGCAGGCACATGTCAGGGCATGTGGCAACTAGGCAGGGACCACCGGATAGCTTAGGAGATGGCTGGGCCACCGGCCCCATCTCTGGGGAGGCAGGAGGACTGACCAATCTGGCCACGCTGGGACGATAGTCACCCAGCAAAGTCAAGGAATTACAGTTACACACGCACATTTATACACTTGTAGGTACACACAGAAAACACACACACACACACACACCTCAAGAGGAAAGTAGTTACAGAAATAGCCAAGAAGACAGAGAAATGAACACATTAGTACACGCAGACACCATGCTGCTGACCTCAGCACACATGTTGTAGGGGCAAAAAGAACGTCCCTTCTTTCCTTCTAGCTTCTTTGGCTGGTCTAATAATTAAATTGATACAAGATAGAGTAACAGGAGAAAAGCAGGTTTAATTACATACTTCGGGAGCCTGGGAAGCCATGAGATTCAAAGGCAATAAGGCAATTGGGGTTACATGCTATCTTGAGCTAAGGAATGGAACAGGAGCCTGGGGCTTCAAAGGGGAGGAGGGCAATTCACAGGAAGATAAGAGAAGATGCTCCGAGGCAGATGTTTGTTCTGTCCTGATAAAAAGTTATCTGTGGTAATAGCTGTCTTCATGGTTCAGGTGCCTATCTAAATTATTATTATTGTTTTTTTAAGATTTATTTATTCATTCATTCAGAGAGAGTGAAGAGAGAGGGAGAGACACAGGCAGAGGGAGAAGCAGGAAGCCCGATGTAGGACTGGATCCCAGGTCTCCAGGATCACACCCCAGGCTAAACCACTGTGCCACCGGGGCTGCCCCCTATCTAAATTCTTTTAGGCAGTTAAGGGAGAGAGGTAAAAAGCTCTTCTTGTGTGCTGGGTGTTGATTGCCGTCAGCACATTTTGGGGTGGCCTGGTCTGTTCCCCTTTAACATGCACATAACACATGTGCGTGCGGGCACACACATACACAGAGCAAAGGGGCAGAGACTTCACAGGGGCAACACAACAGAGCTACTACCCACATAGATGTATGCAGAAATGCTCACGTAGGGAAGGTGCTACAAAACAAAGGCAAGAGGTAAGCAACCACCCAGATTTGTCCCTTGCCATCAGATTTGTCCCTTGTTATTTTTTAACACAATTTATATGAAAAGAACATTTTAAACTGTGAGATGTTATTTAAGTGTGGTAGTAGTACTAAGAGAGAATTGCATATTTTCATAACTGCCTTAGAGACAGCTCCTCATGGACACAGTTTAACATCCTTTACTGGAGCCAGGCACCCCGTTAAAGGTCCTGTTGAAAGTACTGAGGTTGGTTTGAAAGTACTGAGGTTGGTTTCAGTGTATGGGCTGGTGAGTAGGGCAAGCCAGATTCAGCAGGCGGCTCACCGTATGCATGCAGAGGGGACCCAGACCCCGGACCCGGAGAACTCTCTGGAAGGTCTTTAAAAAAAAAAAGATTTTATTTATTTATTCATGAGAGACACAGAAAGAGAGAGGCAGAGACAGAAGCAGGCTCCGTGCAGGGAGCCCGATGCAGGACTCGATCCTGGTTCTCCAGGATCACGCCCTGGGCTGAAGGCAGACGTGCTTAACCAGAGACACCCCAGGCGTCCCTCTCTGGAGGGTCTTAAGACAACTGAACACTAAGTGCAAAAAAGGAGGAGGGACCCAAAACAACGAATGTTCACGTCTGTCTAGTCAATAAGGCGAGGGTTCATGGAAGAGTGGCATTTGAGATGACTTTGAACAGTGGGTGGGATACCACAAAATCAGATGTGGAAGATGACTGTGAGGAAGAGAATGGGATCAGCAAAAGCCCTGCACTGGAAAAGTACAGGATGTGTTTGGGGAATTGCTAGAAAAACAATCTTACAGTAAGTTTCCTGTAAAGGAGTAGTGGGAAGTAATGATTCTGGAAAGGAGGGCAGAGTGTGGAGAGCTGAGCTGCGAGGCCAGACTAGATCCTGGATTCCGTGGATCATGAGAGATTATAAAAGGAAGGCAGTTCAAGCTGGGAACTAAATCGGATGACAAGTATGCCCTGCATGGGGAGACACTGTAATAGGGGATCAGAGGCTACTGGAAATGTTCAGGTGGATGGTAACAAGGGCTGGAGATGGGCCATGGCAGAGGGAGCCAAGAGGAGGAGTGGCAGGAAGCAACTTTCCTAGCCTAAGACCACAGGGATTTAGTAATGAGATGGGAATCATTAGAATCAGGGAGCATGGGGCAGCCTGGGTGGCTCAGCAGTTTAGTGCCGCCTTCAGTCCAGGGCGTGATTCTGGAGACCTGGAATTTAGTCCCACGTCGGGCTTCCTGCATGGAGCCTGCTTCTCCCTCTGACTGTGTTTCTGCCTCTCTCTCTCTCTCTCTCTCTCTCTCTCTCATAAATAAATAAAATACATACATACATACATACATAAATAAATAAATAAATAAATAAATAAATAAATAAATAAATAAAATCTTAAAAAAAAGAATCAGAGAGCATGGAGAGTTTGGGGTGCTGACTGTGAGAGCATGAAGGCATCAAGGCTGACTCCAGGGATTTGAAATGCATCTGGCTCAGGTCTTTACTCCAGATCGTATTATGTCTGGTGTACACAGAGTACACATATGATCTCTTCCACCACAGGCTGTGTCACACATGTGTCTGTGCCCTCCATAAAGCCCAGCACACTGCCTTACATGCAGTAGTTGCTCCACAGTCTTGTTAAACGAAGGCTGAAAATACAGAACTATACACACACATATAGTATTCACCCCCTGGCTGTGTCACCCCAAGCTTTGAGACATGGATATACTCTTTCAAACCCCACATACAAATTTACAGTATCTTTTTAAAATTTAATTTACAGTATATTAAGAACAGCTGTGACAATTCTTACACACACATCAAACAAGGAACACCTAATGGCATTTCTCAACCAAGGATGTGTGGGATGCAAACAGGGACATTCCCACGATTGGGCTTCAATTGATACATTATTGCTGTATATACAATCGCTTCCTGGGCCTCTATGTCGCTTGATTTTACACCTATTACTACTGTCTAAACTCATGTGTTACCACACTTCTTCCTGACCAGCATAAAACACACCTCCACAGAGACATGTCCCTTCCCTATACGTGCCTTCCACACCTGCCATCATTGTTTTTACACCCAAGCAGTGAGCCTGCACCTACTTACACCCTTATTCCAGGGCAAGCTGTACACTACACAATGATTAGCATGAATACATGAACTACTTACATGTACTGATGGCCCACATACAGGCTCACACAGATATAAATCAGGGGTGAGAGAGATGGTGATGATGGGAGAAGATGGCTTGGGGGGGCACCCAAGGTCAGGAATGCATAACTTGTTTATGATGGAAAATTTCTCTAGGGCACTTGGCAGGGGAGGGGAAATGAAGTGGGATGTCAGGATCTTATTTCACCACTACCTCCCACATCTGGAATCAGGGCCTCCAGCTGGGCCTAGTTATCTTCACTGTCCTCCTGGCACAGAGAGACCTTTCTTTGTGGCAAGACCAGAATGGGACAGAGAAGAACCAGAAATCTTAGACTGCTCATCATTCCTTCTCAACCAATGTCATCCCTGTTCCTGCTACCCTCAGAGAGCCAAGGCTCTGCATTACCCCCTCCTTGCCATGCAGGAAGCTAGGGAAAAGTTGAGAGTGAATCATTAAGCCAATGAAAGGTTGTGGGGGGGGGGGGGAGGGTAGAGCTGGAGGATGAGTTAAGGCCAGGAAGGACCAGGGCTGAGACCAGCAGCTGGACCAGTTCTCACTGCCCTAATCCTGGGGAGACAGGCCTTTGGCCCCTTTCCATTTCACTGCTCTCACTGTTCCTCATTTCCTCTCCATCTTCCCCAAGATTGCCAATGCTCCTTCCTTTCCCTCATTTGACCTGTGATCTTGACCTCCCACCAACGTCCTTCTTAGCCCCTTGTTCATGTTCTTAGAACTCTTGCTACAATGGGGCATCATTTTATGTATTTTTATGTATGTTGTTGTTTTGTGTCCCCCCACTGGAATATAATCTCCATAAATAAACAGGACCACATCCACTCTTTTTCTCATGATATCTTGGTAGTATCTCCAGTACTTGGCCTTTCACCTAGTAGGGGATTAATGTGTATCCTTAGAAACATCCCCTCTGAGGAGCTACCCCTCAGCCTTGGAAGTGTCTGTTTACCCAGCTGTGTCCTTTCAGAGGCCCCCTCCCGGGTTCAAATGCTTCCTCTTCAAAGATGGGATGCGGGATGCTCAACCATGGCACAGAAGGATCTTCCATTAAATTGAGAATAACTGTGCAGGTGATGGATGGCAAAGCACTGGCCCTCACTCCTTGGCAAAGGAGTGAATCATGCCTGATGGCCCACCTAGATAACTGCTACATTGCAGACCAAAGTCTAGAATGGGGGATGAGGGTAATGGGAACAAGACAGATATTTGGAAGTGAGAACATTTGAAAAGGGGAAACAGAGGTCTGGAGTCAGGGTGCTCAAGAAATGGAAACTAAAACCTCAGCTATACCCGGCATTTGGTAGATACTCAGTAACTTTGTTGACTTGAGATGGATTTGTGATAGAAAGGAGGCATGGTGTAACAAAAAAAGCATGTTAGGATCTGGTGGTGTTAGAGGAAACTGGCTTTAAATTCCAGCTCTGGGGATCCCTGGGTGGCGCAGCGGTTTGGTGCCTGCCTTTGGCCCAGGGCGCAATCCTGGAGACCCGGGATCGAATCCCACATCGGGCTCCCAGTGCATGGAGCCTGCTTCTCCCTCTGCCTGTGTCTCTGCCTCTCTCTCTCTCTCTGTGACTATCATAAATAAATAAAAATTAAAAAAAATAAAAAAAAATTCTAGCTCTGCTACTATTAACTACGTGATACTGGGCCAGCTACTTCGTCTCTGAAAATGTCTCCTCTATTGAAAAGTGGGCATATTGGCTTTAAGGTTATTGTGAAGATTAAGGATACCAAGGGGACTGCTCCTAGGCACTTCCGTGAGGGCCATTATTATGATTATACGAAGAGGGGCTCCTTTGGAGATGAAATGGGCAGCAGTGAGCTAACCCAGGAGTAGGTGACCAGGATGACAAATAGCCTTCAAGTGCTAAGATCATCAGGAGATAGACTTTCTCTTTCTGTTTTCATCCCTCCTTCCTTCCCTCTCCAACTCAGGCAGGTTTTGTGGCTTTTGCTTTTCTCCAAAGAAGCAGAGACTTCTGCATTCCTAGTTCTTGTTGAGCCAAAGTGACTGATTTTAAACACCCTTCCCTAGAATGCGCACACATTCTAGCTGGAACAATTCTTGCCAGAGGCATGTAGGGTAGGGTGGGGTGGTGAGTTCTTGGCAGCAAGTTAATGAATAACCATCAAAGACACCCATTAGGACCTTAGGAGGGTCAAGATCAGTCCCTGGCAGTTTCCCCTGATGCAAAAGGAAGGCAAGAGTGCCTGGAGCACCAACGCAAGGTCACAAGAAAACAGTATCCCCTGCCCCAGGATGTAGTTTGGCCCGTCCTAGCTCAGCCCAACTCAACCAGAATTCCCTGGAGGCTGCTGGGAGAGATGGGAAGCTGGGAAAGGATGCGATGTGCCTGTTTTGCCAACACAGGCTTCCCAGGGCCTGGTTTTGTAGCTCCTCCCTTTGGCCTCTCAGTTTCCTACCAGATAATAACTCCATGAGAGCAGGATTTTATCGGTCTTGTTCACTGCTCTATATTCAGTGCCTAAAACTGTGCTTATCCATCACTACAGGCTACTTGAAAAGGCTAGAAATGTAGGGCCCTTTAATTCATTAATGTTACAGAGCTGTTCATGTGGGAAGCAGCTTGTATCTCACTGTAGAACGCTCCTACATCAGCATTAGAGGGTATGATTGTGATTTAACTCAAAGCATAATATGGACGGTAGGGGAGGAGCAAGTGAAACAAATAAAGTATTTCCCCCTTTGTCCTGCCTTTTCAGACACCCTGCATTTACTGGATGAGTTGATCTGTAAAGTCAAGTGCTTAGATTAAAGGCTCTTTGATGTCTTTCCCTCCTCTGTAACCCCATGATTCAGCAATGTCTCCCATGGGTTCTCAAAAGTTAAACTAAGCCTTCCTTCTACTTCCAACAGTACTGCCTTTTCTTTGAAGGTTGGAAGAGGCCTCTGGGGGCGGGATGAGTGTTCCTGACCAGCCTGTCTCCAGCTGCTGGCCCATCTCCAGCTGCTGGCCTGCCTGGTAGTATCGCGTGTTAGCACTAGGCTTGACTGGCTGCCAGGGGGTGAGCCCTGGAGTGGTTTTCTGGGAAGGGTAGGTGCCTGTGTGACTCAGAACCAAGTTAGGGAAAAAACATGCTCACTCGATCTCTGGCACCCTCCTGCCTGGCCTGGCTTTGATCATGAGCTCATGAAAGAGGAAGCTGGACCAGGCAGACAGTAGCCCTGCCTTCCCTCATGTTTTCTCTCTATGGCCTCACAGATTCCCTGGAGTGTCTGGGCCTCATGTTGTCATCATCCTGGCTCTGGGGCGGCCCTGACCCTTCTATGAGAGTCTCCCTTCCCAGCCTGATCAGGTTTTTCCCCAGGGTGGAAATCCCACCCAGCACAAAAGGGGATTGCTCACCGGGGGAGGCTGAAAATGCTGTGTCCCTTGGGTCTGTTGATTTGTACCGTGAACCATGACTGTTTAGGTTTGCTCCTGTAACCATTGTATGGTGGTTACAGGTCTGAAATAGACCAAGTGGTGCTAATCCTGGGAGCCTGAACTAAGGGGTTGCTTGGGAGCTAGGGTTTCCCAGTTCAGGAAGACATACAGGGTGGTCCCAAAGTACTGGGCAGCTGAGCTACCCTCAGGGCTGCTTTATACTGAGACTTATCTAATACTTTTGGCATGCAGAACAGTCCACTATCAGAGAGGCACATTTTATTTCAGTGTATTTTATGACAAGGATGGGCCACAAAGAACCTTCCTAACTCTTCTCCCCACAATCCATCTTCTTTGTCTTCCCCAGAGCTTTCTTGTTAAAAGATAAGCTTGACCAAGTCAATGTCTGCCTAGCAACTTCTGTGCTTCCAGCCTTTCATGGGTCTATACTGGCTTCCCAACCTGAATCCAGGCTTTCTCTCTCAACTCTCCCAGTGCTTTCCTGCTGTCCTGAGATACAGCACTACATCTGGTTTTGTGCTTTTTCTCACATGTGCCAAACTCTTACGTATTGGACCCTTCACATATGTGGTTTCTTCTTCTTTTTCCTCTCCATTCTCCTGAGAAAACCTCAAGTTTGAGGCCAAACTCATTTTCCTGAGAAAATATTAGAAAACTAATATTACATGCCCTGACTCCTGCATGTAATATTAGTCCATCTACTTTGTACCTCTTGAGGCATCAAACACAGTTGATCATTTTTATTTTTTAATGTATTTATTTGAGAGAGAAAGATAGCACTAGCGGGAGAGGGAGAATCTCAAACAGATTCCCTTGCTGAGCTCAGAGCCCAATGCAACACAGTGCTTGATTTCACAGCCCTGAGATGATGACCTGGGCTGAAATCAAGAATTGGTCGTTTAACTGACAAAGCCACCCAGGTGTCCTGTCTGTTGAACTTTCTAATTGCCTGGACCTGCCATTGCCCTTTTTGGTCGCCATCACCAGACATTGTGGTGCAGCCATTTTGATGCCGGGA
The DNA here is from genome assembly GCF_053574225.1 of Canis aureus. Taxonomy (NCBI): domain Eukaryota; kingdom Metazoa; phylum Chordata; class Mammalia; order Carnivora; family Canidae; genus Canis; species Canis aureus. The sequence continues at coordinate 72,122,364 of NC_135617.1, read as the reverse complement.
ACCTTTCGATGAGGCAAAAAAAGGTTATTAAATTATCAGCATTTAGGCGTGCCTCTGTGGCTCAGTCGGTTAAGCATCTGCCTTCGGCTCGGGTCACAATCCGGAGTCCCAGGATGGAGCCCTGTGTCAGGCTCCCTGCTTGGTAGGGAGTCTGCTTCTCCCTCTCCCTCTGCTCCTCCCCCAACACACACACACACACACACACACACACACACACACACACACACACACTATCTCTAATAAATAAATAAAATTTTTTAAAGAAATTGTCAGCACTTAAAATCAGAAAAAAATGCATAAACCAGATATTTTCAACCTATTCCTATGGGTTGTGATCATCCTGTTTCTGACTCCCACTCTTTCACAGAGAATTTGCTAGTGCTTAGTGATATTGTCTTTATTAAAAGCCAGGCACGTTGAAGTATAGTTTACGTATAGTAAAATGCATCCTTTATAGAAGTACAGTGTGATGAGTTTTGACAAACTCATACATTGTACAAATGTCACTACAATCATGATACAGAATATTTCCATTGCCTCACAAAATTCCTTATGCCCCTTTGTGGTCAGTACCCTCTCTCTAGTCTCAGCCCCTGGCAACCACTAATCTGATATTCATTTCTGTAGTTTTGCCTTTTCTAAAATGTCATATAAATAAAACTATGCTAGGCACTCTTTTGTGTCTGAATTCTTTTGCTCAGTATAATATCTCTGTGATTCACCCATGTTCTTGCATGAATCAAGATCTTTCCTTTTGATTTCTGAATTGTATTCCATTGCATAAATATACTACATTTGGCTACTCATTCACTGTTGGTGGACATTTGTGTTTTTTTCTTCTTTCTGGCTATTATGACTAAAGCTACTATGAATATTTTATACAAATCTTTTTGTGGACATGTGTTCTTATTTTTCTTGTGCTCTTATATTTTCTCTGTAAGAGTAGTATAATTAGGTATGGATTTAACTTTATAAGACATTGCCATGCTGTTTTTCAGAGTGGTTTATCATTTTATTCTTTGACAGGACTGTTTAAGGAAGCTACCTCAAAGCATCTCTGTTGCTGGGGCGCTGGTTGGCTCAGTTGGTAGAGCATCCAACTCTTGATCTCAGGGTGGTGAGTTCAAACCCTACTCTGGGCTAAGTATAGCTTACTTAAAAAGCAAAACAAACAAAAAAATCCCTGTCTACCAAATCTGCCAAGTGAAAATGATTTCTTCATCAGAGAACAGGATCTCAGGTTACCTCAGGGGACAGGGATGGGCTGGAATGCAACTAACTCCTTGGTTAGCAACCTATCCCTTAAAGAACTGGCATGTTCTCGGGATGCTGCAGTAGTTTCCCTTGGAACTGCAGCAGCTCCAAGAACACACCTTGCCTGCCCCCCAGACCACCTGTGGCTTGGTATCTGTCTGCCTCGCTCCCCACTCAGTTTCTGCTATATGGCTCTGCACAGGTCGCATGGCCCCATGTAAAGTAACTTGAGCTCATACTGCCATTAGGCACTGTTCTTTCTGACTACTATACATAAATCAATTCATTAAGCCTTCACAAACCCTATTATTATTATTTTAAAATTTATGTATTTATTTATTTGAGGTGGGTGGGAAGGGGCAGAGGGAGAATGAGAATCCTGAGCAGATTCCCCTATGAGCGTGGAGCTGGACACAGGACTCAATCTCACAGCCCTGAGATCACGACCTGAGCCGAAATTAAGAGTCCAATGCTTAACTGACTGAGCCACCCAGGTGCATCCCTACTATTATTATTTATACCCTCATTTTACAGATGAGGAAAATGAGAGGTTCAGTGAAGCAGCTCACTTTCCCAAGACGGCATAACCATAAAGTAGTAAGAGTTAGATTGGAACTCTGGTCTACCTCATTCTGAAGGCCAACAATATGGCATATTGGTCAGAGACTGGAGTCTGGAGCTAGTCTACTTGGGTTCAATTTCATGTTCAAGTTTGTATTTATAAGCCTCCGAAAGGAGGGCTATTATAACATCTGTTTTATAAGTGAAAAGAGGCATTACACAGCAGGAGACCAGCAAGGCTGGAACTGACATGCAGGAAGTTTGGCTCCAGAGACAGAGCAACCAACCTCTATGTTTTCCTGTCTCTCAACAATCCTCATTATTTATGTTATTATTTGTTTTTTTGTTTAACAATTATTTTGAACTTTTTTTTTACGATTTATTTATTTATTTGTGAGAGAGAGAGAGAGAGAGAGAGAGAGAGAGAGAGAGAGGCAGAGACATAGGCAGGCTCCATGCCAGGAGCCTGACGCGGGACTCGATCCTGGGACTCCAGGATTGCGCCCTGGGCCAAAGGCAGGTGCTAAACCGCTGAGCCACCCAGGGATCCTATTTATGTTATTATTTGGATCGCTGCCCTGGTTCTTAGTGTCTTTGGGATTTTATACTGTCCTGACATTTGCGTCCTTGCTTGTGTCTTACTTTCAAACTCTGAATGTGTTGTGTACTCGGTCCCCAGGATAGAATAACCTTGGTGGGCAGCCCTCTTGGCTATATTGCTGGCCTCTTACCAGCCCTTGAGAACTGCTTCTAGGTCAAGCAAGGTTCCAATCCAGCAGGTGAAGTCAGGGAGGTAAGTTATCTGCAGGGTGACCCATGTCTAAGAAATCTTCTCCAGCAACGTATCTCAAAAGGATAAGGACTTAAGATCACCTCAAAGGATTATTTGCTTCCCTAAATAAATTTTGAGCTGTTTCAGTGGAGACAATCAATTGAACCCACTGTCAGGGCTTACTACTGTGCCCGACACGTATTAGGTACTCAACAGGTTTTGCTTGAATGATGAATGAATGAATGAATGAATGAATGAATGAATAAAGAGACCAACATTCTTAGTTTAGCTCTGTGCTGTTCCATAGGGTAGCATGTGACTATTTAAATTTTAATTAAAGAAAATTTAAAATTCCACTTTTCATTTACATCACCACATTTCAAGTACACAGTAACCACATGTGACTAGTGGTTATCCTATTGGAAAGAGCAGATATAGCACAGAAAGTTCTATTGGAGGGGCAGCCCGGGTGGCTCAGCAGTTTAGTGCCGCCTTCGGCCCAGGGCCTGATCCTGGAGACCCGGGGATCGAGCCCCACATTGGGTTCCCTGCATGGAGCCTGCTTCTCCCTCTGCCTGTGTCTCTGCCTCTCTCTCTGTGTGTCTCATGAATAAATAAATAAAATCTTAAAAAAAAAAAAAACAGGAAAGTCCTACTGGACAACACTGGGTTAGACGATGAGGTGAGAGAAGGAAAAATGGTGCATAGGGAAAACATTTATCACAGGCTGATGGCTCTACCTTGCTTTCAACACTTTTAAAACAGCCTAGATCAGTCCTCTCTCATTAGATTTTGCATACTGCCCATTCAGAGGTCTAGGAATCACTTCAGAAATCTGTTATTAAGAAACATATCTCGGGCACCCTGGGTGGCTCAGTGGTTTAGCACCGCCTTCAGCCCAGGACATGATCCTGGAGACCAGGGATGGAGTCCCACGTCGGGCTCCCTGCATGAAGCCTGCTTCTCCCTCTGCCTGTGTCTCTGTCTCTCTGTCTCTGTCTCTCATGAATAAATAAATAAAAATCTTTAAAAAATATATGCCTTAACAAAAAAGAAAGAAAGAAAGAAAGAAAGAAAGAAAGAAAGAAAGAAAGAAAGGAAAGAAAGAAAGAAAGAAAGAAAGAAAGAAAGAAAGAAAGAAAGAAAGAAAGAAAGAAAGAAAAAAGAAAGAAAGATATCTCTGATCATATCCATGACCCAAACTTCTGAGAAAAAGAAGACAGGAGATTGAAGGAGGAACTAAAACCACAATGTTCTGTCATTGGCCACAGGGAACTCACCCATGCAGGATGCTTTGTGCCCATTATCTCACCTCGTCATTCCAACAGCCTGTAGGACACAGATGGGCAGTGAAGATAACTGGCCGAAAGTCATGTACTTGTGAAATGTTGGAAGTGAGTCCACACTCAAAACATCAGTAGATTGACTGACAAATGTGTTCCAACTAAGAGCAGCAGAAGGCAGAAAGATGGATAAAATATGCTTCAGGAAGCTTATAACCCAGTGAAGGGAAAATAAGAGAAACACACAATGACTACCTAACCGTACACACACACACACACACACACGTATTTATATATAAATACGTTTGTACACTAATATGTATATATTATATACATTACATGTATGTGTAGACACATACACACATGTATATACATACATACACACATAATACATACTAACTAAGATTTGTTTGGTATGTTAGAACTTACAAGTACTTTTCCTAAGCAAGTCACTGTGATGAATGTCAAATGAATGGAATGTTGATACAGAAAGCAAGCGTTCTAGGAATTTAGAGCACAGTGAGATCACTGCAGGGTGGGGTGAGGGGGGCAAGTTTTGATTGAGGCACAGAACTAGAAAGAATTCTGGACAGTCCTGCAAACCTGAATACAACTTCTGGCTTCCATGCTACAAACCTTCAGATTCTTCATTGCTTCTAGTTTTTAATGAGATGATTATAAATTCGTTTTTCTTTCCAGAGGATAAAATGCTGATGGAGTACTTAGTGGTCTGTGCTTTCTTTCTGATCCTCCATCTAAATGATCAACATATTAAAAACAACAACAGGGGTGCCTGGGGTGGCTCAGTCAGTTAAGTGTCTACCTTTGGCTCAGATCATGATCCTGAAGTCCTGGAACTGAGCTGCATTGGGCTCCCTTCTCACTGGGGAGTCTGCTTCTCCCTTTGCCCCTCACCTCACTCATGCTCACTCTTACTTTCTCTCTCTCTCAAGTAAATAAAATCTTAAAAAAAAATGCGACAGCAACAAACCTCCCACACATTTTATGCAATTCTAGAAACAGAATAACTTTGATACTCTACATGTAAACAGATTTGAGTTGCCTTTACTTAATTACCTTATGATAAGCATCCAATGGTTTAGCTCCAACACCTTACTTAATACTCAGCGTTATGTAATGACAGTTCTGCCCATAATTCTTGCGGTGTAGAATGCATAAAACTCCAGCCCTATATTCTGACTGAGCTTGCCTCAGTTCTTACATAATCATAGCCACCTCCCTATTGGTGGTGATTTAGAAATATCTTTCCAAAGTTCTGTGCACCTTGCCTCAGCTACCTGTAATTTTTCCTAAAGCTTCTGTCTTTCTTCCTTTGGATTTCTTCAGTTTCAAGTCATAGAAACTCATTATGGCTAATTTAAACAGAAAACTTGAGTGTTGGAGGGTATTAGATAGCTCACAGAATCAAAGGAAGGCTAGAGAACCAACCAGGCTTAGGGGACACAGCAATGAAGGTAGCTCTAGGGGATTCAATGGCAGGAATCAAGTCTTGCCTTGCCACCTGCTGAAACAAATGAATAAAAATCAGATTTTTCCACCTCTCCCATTCATGTTCATCATTCCAAGCCCCAGTAGAGAAACCTGGTTAGCCTAGTTTAGGCAGGAGCTAGATGAAAAAAGGACACCTAACCTGACAGTCATTATGACCACACAGAGGTAATTCCCCAATGAATCCAGTGACTGCTGTCAGAGGAAGGGAGAGTGTGTGCTGAATGATCAAGCCTTCATATCCTCCATACCCCATTTTCTCTTCCTGACCTCAATTTCCTACCTTTTAAAATTTTCCACAATTGGGATAACCCACATATCTGCCTAAGGTTATAGAAAAGATATTTTTTAAAAATCCATTTGTGGAAAAAATAAAAAATAAAAAATAAAAAATAAATAAAAATCCATTTGTGGGGATCCCTGGGTGGCTCAGTGGTTTAATGCCTTTGTTCAGCCCAGGGCGTGATCCTGGAGTCCCAGGATCAAGTCCCACATCAGGCTCCCTGCATGGAGCCTGCTTCTCCCTCTGCCTGTGTCTCTGCCTCTCTCTGTCTCTGTATCTTTCATGAATAAATAAATAAAATTGAAAAAAAAATCCATTTGTATTGGAATTTTCCCCAAAAGGTGTTAATGGTTGGAGAAGTCTGGCCTTGCCCCTCAGAAGTTTGGTAGGAGGCTTAAAGAAGGTAATGTAAGAAAAATGCCTATTACAGTGCCTAGCCTGTAGCAAGCTCTGTTAAACGTCATTGCCATACCAGCCCTTCCCCAGTAGTTTGCAGGAGCTGGCTTATACCAGCTCACAAGAGCTAATCATTCTATTTTTGGGATTTTTGTGAGCCAATTGACATAATATTGGTAGTTTGAAGTTGACCTTAATAAGAATATATACGCCATGGACATTGGAAATGTTGCAAATGAGGGCTTGCCCCATACCCTACCCTGAAAGTAGTTATTAATCATTAACCAATACATCAATGCATCTACTTCTTTCTTCGCAAAATGTGAATAGAACCATGAAGGACTGAGCGCCAGTTAGGATTAGATTCAGCTGTGAGTAAAAACAGTGGCTTACAATATATAAATTCATTCCCTAGATTGAGGTAGGTCATTTGGGCTTGGCTCACCATCTAATTTGTTGCCTCACCATCCTCAATACATGGCTTTTACTTCGTGATCTAACATGGCTATGGTAGAGGCCAAGGGCCAGCTGCCCCAGTTTGGCATGAACATTATTTTGAGTTAAAAGCAATCAAAACACAGCCAATTAGGAGAAGCTCTTCAACTCTCCCTTGTTGCCTGCTTATACCAGAGAGAGCTCTCTTGTATCAAAGAGAGCTATTTAACAGAGATTCCTCTTTACTGAAGAAACTTATCTGCAAAATAGAGAGATCTTTGTTTTCCAAATATTTTTCACCTTCCGGTTAATGGTCTTTCACTCCTTTGTATCCTTAAACACTAGCTCTCTCTCATATAAATGTCATGTTGCCTCATTGTCTTTGGAATTTCATGTCTGTGTGGATTCCCTGTATGTATACTATTAAATTTGGTTTTCTCCTGTTAATCTTTCTCATGTCACTTTGATTCTTTGTCCAGCTAGAAGGACCTTGAAGGACAGAGGAAATTCTTCTTCCCTAACACTGCTCAAGCTCCACACTACAGCCAGTAGGGAAGAGAAAGGGAAACACACTCTCCTTTCTATTAAGGCCACTGACAGAAGTAATGTGCAACATTTCCACTTCTATGAAATAGGTTGAGGTGAAGTCACTTAACCACATCTAGCTGAAAGGGTGGCTAGAGCATGTTTCCCAGATGGAAACTGGAAAGAAAGAGTGAATGGATATTGGGAGGCAACTGGCCATTCCTCTTGTCACCACCAACCCAGGACTTGACCTTTACTGACTGCTGGCTTATACTCATAAAACTTTGTCCCACATTTTTCCTTAAGCTCTTTTTTCCAGCTTCTTTCTCTCTTTTAAAGATTGATTTATTTATTTTTAGAGAGAGAGAGCAAAAGAGAGAGCGTGCATGTGCATGGGGGGAGGGGCAGGGGAAGAGGGACAGAGAGAAACCCAAGTAGCAAGGAGCTCAATGTGGGGCTCGGTCTCATGACCCTGAGATCATGACCCAAGCCAAAACTAAGAGTGGGATGCTCAGTTGACTGTGCCACCCAGGCGCCCCTCCAGTTTATCACTTAACTTGGGCAAATGGAAAGCAAAACCAACTTTCAAGCAATAGCAACTGTCCCATCAGGACCTCCCACTGGCCCAGACTACCCAAACCAGTTTGAGTTTAGCTTCTGGGTCACATCTGCACAGTTGGATGATGGAGTGACCTCTAAAATTACCTTCAATTACCTTTACCTCATTATAATACTAAAACCTCCACCCAAGGAAGAGCCTCAGTCTCACTCATACAATATACAATGCATGTATAGGCATATTTCCTTAAGGCTCATGCATGACCTTATGCCTGCCTTTACATTAAATGACAAGGCTTCCCTATCTAAATATTCACCCTAACCATAAATAAAGGAGCCCGTCACCCTTGCTCAGGGAGTCATATCTTTGGAGGCTATACCCCATGATCTCCCTACTTGCTGCAAATAAAGTTTTCTGTGTGGGACAACCTGGTGCAGTTTCTGATTCACCAAGGAGTGAATTCACATTAGTTCTGGTTATACTCTCACTAATGGGCAGGACTTAGGAAAGTATAAATGAGAGGGGAAAGTCATGCTGGTATAGTAGAAATGTGTGTGGTTTCTGGAACTTTGAAGGAGCTGGCTGGAATAGAAACCTAGAATACTGAAAATGAGATTAAATAAACAAGATGGAAGCCAGATCTCAGTGAGAGTCCAGGAAAGAAGACCAAAGGATCTTGATCTGGTACCATGAAAAAGAGGAGGCATTAATGTTTTGGGTAGGGAAGCTGTACAATCAGAGGCATTTAAAAAATTTTAATCTGGCACTTACATGCTAGACATGTTGAAGGAGGGTGGAAAAACAGGAAGCATCAGGCAGGGTGGAGGGGAGACAGATTTCACAATCCAGCTGTGAAGTAGAAGTACATCTGAGGCATTTGCTAGACAATGTGTTCAGATTGATGTCTGGCCTGATAGGGAGTTTCAGGGTAGGGTGGCCAAGACACGGCATTTATAGAGTAAACATAACAAACCTCCCTTGGTAGGAGTTTTTGATTGGGTCACTTAGAAGCAGAACCTGGTGCGGGACCAGGAGAAGGAGAATGAGGGAAACGGGACGGCCAAGGGGAAGAGGGCGAGTAAAGGTGTGGGCTGAGCCCACTGGGAGGCTTTTGGCACAAATGGCAAAAGGGTGGGCTCCAGTTACAGACAAGTGGGCTGGTGCTTTGTAGCCCTACACCAGGCAGTCATTGACTCAGGTCTGTCCAGAGTATGTGTAAGGGAGGAAGACTCAGTTCCCCTTTGGTTCCAGGGTAATTCATTGACCAAAAAAGGAGGACAGCTATGTGTGGTTATTAGACCACATGCTTGTGAGTGATGAGTGGACCAGCTGCTAAAAAGGATCTGAGTGAGGCCCAGGCAGCATCCATTGCAGTGGGCCCATTTTGAGAGTGTTGGATTTAAGGTTTGATATATGACTAGGGGGAAATGGGAGCTACAAGAGAGGAGTTCACAGAGAAGAATGGGGCTAGCTATGCAGATCCTGGAGTAAGGGACTCTGGCACATAGATGGTAGTTTCAACAAGAGGAAACGAGCTCTTTGAGGGCCATGGATAGAGAGAGAGAGGAGCAAGCCCTTGGAAAGGAAGTTGGCTATACCCTAGAGGGAAGGTGGGTAGGAGAAGAGGAATCAATGAATAAAACAAGGGGTGGCTCAGTCAGCTGACCATCTGCCTTTGGCTTGGGTCATGATCCTGTGGTCCTGGGATCAAATCCTACATCAGGCTCCCTGGTTGAGGAGAGACTGTTTCTCTGTCCCCTCCCTGCTTGTGTGCTCTCTCTCAGTCTCTCTCTCTCAAATGAATAAATAAAATATTTTATTATTTTTTAAAGATTTTATTTATTTATTCATGGGAGACACAGAGAAAGAGGCAGAGACACAGGCAGAGGGAGAAGCAGGCTTCCTGCAGGGAGCTGGATGCGGGACTCGATCCCAGGACCCCGGGATCACGACCTGTCAGAGGCAGACACTCAACCACTGAGCTACCCAGGCGTCCCTAAATAAAACCTTTTTAAAAAAAAATTTTTTTTAATGATTAAAACAAGGCATAGATCAGCAGAAAGGTTGTTAGTGCGGTAGTTGAACTTATCACTGGAAGTCAAGAGAAGAAGACGTTGAGGAAGAATGAGTATGGAAAAAAAGTTGAGTTGTTTTTTGTTAGTTCAGATGTTGTTGGTGGCCATTGAGGGGACAATTTCACAGCAGAACTGAATTAGAAACTACGTGGCGAGAGCTAGTAATGCTTTCCATATTTAATGCCATTCCATTCTGGTTCTAAATTCCTCCAGGGCACTTCCTGCTCCAGTTGATATGTGCTCATTCTTGCTTGTCCTAAGGTTACTCTATGTTCTGGTTACCTAATGTTGCCTCACAGATTACCCCAAGACTTAGTAGCATGAGACACTCTTTGTTACGTTCATGAGTTCTGTGGGTTAGGAATTTGGATGGAGCCCAATGGGGATGGCTTGTCTCTGTTTCCTGTCGGGGGGCTGCAGCTGGAATACTCAAAACCCGCGGACCAGAGTCATCTGCAGGATTTTTTTTTTTTAATTTTTATTTATTTATTCACGATAGACAGAGAGAGAGAGAGAGAGAGAGGCAGAGACACAGGCAGAGGGAGAAGCAGGCTCCACACCAGGAGCCTGACGTGGGACTCGATCCCAGGACTCCAAGATCGTGCCCTGGGCCAAAGGCAGGAGCCAAACCGCTGAACCACCCAGGGATCCCCATCTGCAGGATTTTTTGCTCACGCATCTGACCGTGGATGCTGTCTATTGGCTGGGGGGCCTCAGTTTCACTCCTAATGATCTAGATGGATTTTTCCTGCGTGGTGCCTGGGTTACTGAAAGAAAGAAGCAGGCATGAACTGTATTTTTTTTTACGACCTCATCTTTTTTATGATCTACATTGCTCGCCCTGTACCCATTGGTCAATGTAGCCACAGCCCCACCCTGATTCTGTAAATGACCCCACCCTGGAGTCTGTAAAACTCCAGAAGAGCATGAAGGGGAGGCACTCATCTTTGGAAAATGCAATCTCCTATACTCTGTTAGAGCTCTCCATTTGCTTCTTCTGAGTGGCCCCTTTATTCAACAACCATCAAAAATAACAGCAATGGAAAGAACTACCTGAGGCTTAGAAGGGTAAGTGTGCTAGCCCAGATGACTCAGCAAGAGCTCTGCTGTGACATGGACCAAGGACTTCTGGGTTGATGATGCTACTTTTATTAAGAACTAGATGCCTCCAGGGGGATCCCTGGGTGACTCAGCAGTTTAGCGCCTGTCTTCAGCCCAGGGTGTGATACTGGAGATGCAGGATCGAGTCCCACATCAGTCTCCCTGCATGGAGCCTGCTTCTTCCTCTGCCTGTGTCTCTGCTCCTTTCTCTCTCTCAGTCTTTCTCTGTCTCTCCGTCTGTGTCTCTCATGAGTAAATAAGGTCTTTTTTTTTTTTTTTAAAAGATTGTATTTATTTATTCATAGAGAGAGAGAAAGAGAGAGAAGCAGAGACACAGGCAGAGGGAGCAGGCTCCACACAGGGACCCCGATGTGGGACTCGATCTCGGGTCTCCAGGATCACACCCCAGGCTGCAGGCGGCACCAAACCGCTGCGCCACCGGGGCTGCCCCAAGGTCTTTTTTTTAAACTTTTATTTTATTTTCAGATTTTATTTATTTAATCATGAAAGACACAGAGAGAGAGAGAGAGAAAGAAAGGCAGAGACACAGGCAGAGGGAGAAGCAGGCTCCATGCAGGGAGCCTGACGCGGACTCGATCCCGGGTCTCCAGGATCACGCCCTGGGCCGGAAGGCAGGCGCTAAACCGCTGAGCCACCCAGGGCTACCCATGAATAAATAAGATTAAAAAAAAGAAGAAAAAAAAAAAAAAAAGAAGTACTGGATGCGTCCAAAGAGCAAATAAAACTTGTGGAGACTGGGACTGTTTCTTCAGTGCCCCTGCTTCCTCCATCCTCACAGCAGCTCAGGGTCACCACAGAGCTATGAACAGACACCTCAGCCACTTACCGACTGACTGGTCTTGCATTTGACACACCCATTTAATGTGATGATTTAATGTAATTTTGTATCTCTCTTCTCAGGAGAGCAAAGTCCCTCATGCTGCGTTCAACTTCCTGGCTGGAAGACCAGGATAAAGTTGCTTTTCATCCCTCTGCTAGCAAGAGCAAGGCAGCACCCATGTCAGGAGTGTGAGGTGAGTGGGAGAGACCAAGGAGCATCAGGTGGAGCAATTAGATGGTGATCTGATGTAACTGGGTGGGGAGAGCAGGAGGGCTAGAAGGGAAGTGGCTGAGGCAATTCCTGTGGGTCTAGCTCAGAGAGGGGAGGACAGCCAATTTCCGCCCCCTTCCCCAACTCACATCCCAACCCTAAACAGCTTCATAGCCTGGAGGTGGGAGGGGGGAACTCTGGCAAAGGATCCAGTGTGGGTGGCAGGGGTGCTTATCATGATCAGGAGTGGGTGGGGACAGATCTTAGGACTTGCATCAGGTTTCAATTTTCCAGACCCTGTCTATGGCCTGCCACCCTTCCACCCAAACTAATCTTTGACTTTATCTCTTTAGAAATGTCCTCAGGCTAGCAGTTTCTCAGAGATTGCAAATCGGGAAGGATATTCGGAAACCACAGTTTCCACTCTGCTGTAGGGGCAGAAAGCATGGGGCAGCCCAGCCCCTCAGTGCCTGGGAAGTAAGAAGTAAGAGGATCAGAGTTGTTTCTGTTAAAGGACAACTACCCTTCCTAGGTGCCCCCTGACCTGCCCCAGCCCTGCAGGGCCTGGTGGGAAGGGGAGGGGTGTCTTTTTGCCTCTGGTTTCTCTCCATCCAGCTTGCCTCTGCTAGAAGGTATATTTTTCCTGTTCAAGTCCCTTGAAAGTAGCTCACTATCACTTTTTTTTTTTTTTTTAACATTTTACTTATTTATTCATAGAGACACAGGCAAAGGGAGAAGCAGGCTCTTTGCAGGGAGACTCGATCCGATCCTGTGTCTCTGGGATCACGCCCTAGGCTGGAGGCGCGCTAAATCCGCTGAGCCACCAGGGCTGCCCAGCTCACTATCACTTCTCATCTCACCCCCAACACCTTGGCCTCACCTTCATGGACTTTGGTGGACTGGCTTCAAGTGTATCATTTGTAAGCCACACATGCTGCTTTGTTCCAGCCCCACCAATGTGCTTATTGCTCTCTCCCACATAGGAATTACTCATTGCTTATGTCACTAGTCCCTCTGGAATGTACCCTCTTCTCCATGACATCCATTCTCTCTGCATCATTTATTATTTTGTTTAAACTAGCATTGTTGTTTTCCCCCCTTTGATAATTAAAATAATACATGTTTGTTGTAGGAAATCTGTAAAATGAAAAATGTATACAAAAGAAAATTGGGAGCGCCTGGGTGGCTCTGTGGTTGAGCGTCTGCCTTCCGCCCAGAGCGCGTGATCCTGGAGTCCTGGGATTGAGTCCCACAGGGCTCCCCGCAGGGAGCCGCCTTCTCCCTCTGCCTCTGTCTCTGCCTCTCTCTCTCTCTGTGTCTCTCATGAATAAATAAATAAAATCTTAAATTAAAAAAAAAAGTACCCATAATTCTGCAGCCTGAATATAATTAACATTACCATTTTGGTGGGCTTCCTTCTAGTATTCTCACCAGAACTCCTTTGCTGCCTCAGGCCTTCATGCATGCTTATTATTCCTTCTACCTAAAAGTCTCTCTCCCTTTCCCCTCTTCCTGATCCCCCCTCTTCTCTCTTCCCTCCTTTGTTTTGTGAGTAAATCAACTCATGTGTCTAATCATAAAGGTCATTCTTTCAGAGAAACCCTTTCTCTACCCCCATGTTATGTCTGTTACACATTCACAGTACCCAATACTTTTCCTTGTAGCACTTACCACAACCAGAAATAAACCATCATTTTTGTCCTCATGTGTTTAATGTCTGTCTAAGCTACTTGACTTGACGTAAGGTCCATGACTTGCTTGCTTGTTTATTCTGTTGACCCTAGCATCTACCACAGTGCCCCATATACAGAAAACACATCACACCAAAATAACTTCCTAGAATAATCATATATCTGTCCTCTTAGCACTTTAAAATAATCATCTTAACAAATATAATGAATCAATCACTGTATGAGACCTGGTTCCAGGTACAGGATACTTGGTTCTTAACCCAAGGGATCCTGTCTTTTGAGGGAGACAGACAAGTACGTGGAGAATTCTGATATGTCCTTGATGATCAATTATAAGTATATATGATCAATAGTGTTAAGTAAAGCATAGAGAAGGGGTTCCTAAACTAGCCTTGAGGGGGATGATACTATTGCTTAAATTTGTCCTCATTAATGCATTTACTTCATATGAGTCATTTGTTGGTGGCAGATCTGTGATTAAAGCCTCAAACTTGAGAATCTCAGCCCAGTAATCTTTCTAGCTGTGTTTTAGGGGCCTTTGGAATCTGCCCTCTCCTCTTTCCATTCTGTTAATCCCCATGTCCTGATGATTTGACCTTGTAAAGGTTTCTCCAGCCTGTCTGCTTTTCCTCCCGTCCCCTCCACCATGCTCCAAGCCTTTATTACTTCCAGCCTGAATGTCTACACTCATCTCCTACCTTGCCTCTCTGCTTCTAGTCTTGTCCTGCTCAGATTCCTTCTCTACTTTGCAGCCAGAGTGAGCCTTCCCAGGCTTAAGTGTAAGCATATATATCCCCAGCTTAAGGTCTCATTGAGGGGTGCCTGAGGGGCACAGAGTGTGAAGTGTCAGACTCTTGGTTTTGGCTCAGGTCGTGATCTCATGGGTCATGAGACTGAGCACTGAGTCAGCTTGGCCGTGTGGCGTCTGCTTTGGAATCTCTCTCTCTCTCCCTCTCCTTCTGTCCCTTCTGCTCATGCTCTCTCTCAACTAGTCTTAAAAAGTCTCATTAAGCTTTCAGTTCAAAATTCTTAATATGGTGTCATTTTCTTGGGCTACCATAACAAAATACCACAGACTGGGTGGCTTAAACAGCAGAAATTTATTTCTCACAGTTCTGAAGGCTGGAAGTCCAAACTCAAGGTGCCAGCAAGTAGGCTTAATTCTAAGGCCTCTTCTTTTTTCCATATCAGGCAGATAATGTGCCAAGGTTGTAATAAGGTTTGAGAAAGGTACATGTCACACAATCCCATGAGCACCCAATCATCACTCTTGTGAACTACAAAAGAATCAGAGGTCTCTTTTTTTGACTTGTAGGTGGCCACCATCCTCCTTGTGCTCATATGGCCCTTTCTCTGTGTGTATATGAGAAGAAAGAACTCTCTTGTGTTTCCTCCTCCTTTTTTAAGAATACAATTCTCATCAAATTAGGGCCCCACCCTTAGGACGCCCACCCTTAATTACCTACCAGAGACCCTATCTCCAAATCTCCAGTCACATTGGAGTTTAGGGCTTCAACAGATGAATCCTGGGGACACACAGTCCCATCCATAGTACACGGTCTACCAAGCCTTTCTTAATCTAGCCTACTTTGCCAGCTTTGTCTACTCTCCACCACCCTCTTTGCCTCCATGCTTCTTTATCTTGAAGCTCTCTTGGTTCCTTGAACTTGCTCAGTTCTCTGCAGCTCTGATCCCTCCATCACCTTCCGTTCTTTCTCTGCCTGTTCTACTTCTATTTAGTCTTCGTAAGGAAAAATATATCTAGCCTTGGAGCAAATGTGTATGATTTTGTCCACATTGGCTCTGAGTCCCTCAAGACATCACAGGACCTGTCTTGGATCTCTTTGAGAGCTGCTTGCTTTTTTGAGAACTGAGACCCGAAGAAGGCCCATTACAAATTAGTGTATAGCCCCCACAGTGAGCCAGACTCAAACTCAGTCCTACTTTATTGGTTTCCTCCTTTTGGACCTATTTCTGACCCTTTCAATTTCTGCCTGGGGAGACTGCTGAACTTTTATTTCTTGGGAGACATGGCTGTCCTTTGCCTAGGAAACAGTAAATCAGCTTCCCTCTGTCAGCTCTGTTATCTTTGGATTTTGGTTACTTTTAAGTCTCAGTTTAAATATCAGTTTCCAGGAGAGGCCCTCCCTGATACCCCATCTTTTGTTTAGTCCTCTGGCTCTCCATTCCTGGGGTAGCTTATGCTCCCCCTTTTGTAAGAATCACCACTTATTCCTGTATGTTTCATGTCTGTTCTTCTGAGCTCCTAGGGCAGGATTTATCTCTGCTTGGTTGCAGTATCCTCAGGTTAGTGTAGTGCCTGGCTCCTAGCGGGCTATTAGAAACTGTTAGGTTTTTTTAGTAGATGCTCCATAAATATTCATTGGCTTGAGTTGTTCTGAAATAGTTTCTCAGATAGTATATGCATTTTGTTGTCTAAATTAGACTAAAATTGCTCATGACCCTGTCTTTTCTTTTTTTTTAAATTTTTTAAAAATAATTTATTTATGATAGTCACACACAGAGAGAGAGAGAGAGGCAGAGACACAGGCAGAGGGAGAAGCAGGCTCCATGCACCGGGAGCCCGACGTGGGATTCGATCCCGGGTCTCCAGGATCGCGCCCTGGGCCAAAGGCAGGCGCTAAACCGCTGCGCCACCCAGGGATCCCAATCCTGTCTTTTCCTTTCTTTAAATCTCCTGGGGTAGGGGGCAGGGGCCCCTGAGTGGCTCAGTTAGTTAAGGGTCTGCCTTCCTTCCATTCAGGTAAGGATTCTGGGTCCTGGATCCAGCCCCAAATGGGGCTCACTGCTCAGCAGAGAGCCTGCTTCTCCCTTTCCCTCTATTCTCCCCACCCCCTTGTGCTCACTCTCTCACTCTCTGTCTCTCTCTCAAATAAATAAATAAAAGCTTAATCAATCAATTAACCAATCAGTCTATCTCCCTCATATGCTCACTATGGGCTTCTTCATCCAAGAAACATTTCATAAATGATTCATTTTTTGTCTTAAAGCTTTTATTTATTTATTTATTTATTTATGTATTTATTTGAGAGAGAGACAGAGAGAGGCAGACTCCCTGCTGAGCCTGAGCAAGGAGCTCAGTGGGGCAGGGGGCTCAATCTCAGGACTTTGAGATCATGACCTGAGCTGAAGGCAGCCGCTTAACTGACTGAGCCACCCAGGTGCCCCTTCATAAATGATTTTTTTTTTAATTTTTTTATTTATGATAGTCACAGAGAGAGAGAAAGAGAGGCAGAGACACAGGCAGAGGGAGAAGCAGGCTCCATGCACCGGGAGCCCGACATGGGATTTGATCCCGGGTCTCCAGGATCGCGCCCTGGGCCAAAGGCAGGCGCCAAACCGCTGCGCCACCCAGGGATCCCCCATAAATGATTTTTAACTGATTTCCCAGAGTAACTTTACCCAAAGGCATCATATTCTAAGAAAGGATCAAATTAAAAAGAATATGTATGTAGCAGGATAATTTATCATGAAATTATGGTAACAATCTATTAAGGATGAAAAAAGAATGATGATGTTCTCCTTTCCCTCTTCTGCATAGCCATGACTTTGTTTCCTTGAAGTTATGGGTTTCCTGACCCCTTGAAGAATTTGGTGTTTTTTGAGTGTGTGTATTTATTTATTTGTTTGTTTATTTATTTAGATTTAATTTATTTATTCATAGGAGACACAGAGTGAGGCAGAGACATAGGCAGAGGGAGAAGCAGGCTCCCTGTGGGGAGCCCAGTGTGGAACTGGATCCCAGGACCCTGGGATCACAACCTGAGCCAAAGACAGAGGCTAAACCACTGAGCCGCCCAGGCATCCCTTGAGTGTGTTTGTTTATTTTTTTTTGTTATTTTATTTTATTTATTTATTTTTCATCATGATAAACGTACTCCTTAATCCCCATCACCCATTTCACCCATCCTCCCACCTACCTCCCTTCTGGTAATCATCAGTCTGTCCTCTATAATTAAGAGTCTGTTTCTTGGTTTGTCCCTCTCTTTCTCTTTTTTTCTTCCTTTGCTTATTTGTTTTGATTTTTACATTCCACATATGAGTCAGATCATAAGATATTTGTATTTTTCAGACTGACTTCTTTCTTTAAAAAAATATTTCATTTAGTTAGAGAGAGAGAGAGAGAACATGGGGAGGGGCAGAAGGAGAGGGAGAAGCAGACTCCTCAATGAGCAGTGAGGCTGACACGGAGCTCTATCTGAGGACCCTGGGATCATGACCTGAGCTGAAGGAAAATGCTTTACAAAAGAGTCATCCAGACGCCCCCAGACTGACTTATTTCACTTGGTATAATACTCTCTAGCTCTATCCATGTCATTGCAAATAGTGAGAATTTGTTCTCTGTTATCTGAATAATATTCCATTGTGTATATATATACACACACACCACCTCTTCTTTATCCAATGATCAATTGATGGACATCTGGGCTGCTTCCATAGTTTGGCTATTATAAATAATGCTTCGATAAACAGGAGTGCATGTATCCCTTTGAATTCATGCTTTTGTATTTTGGGGTAAATATCCAGTAGTGTGATACTGGGTCACAGGGTAATTCTATTTTATCTTTTCGAGGAAACTCCATACTATTTTCCACAGTGGCTGCACCAGTTTGCATTCTTACTAACAGTGCAAGGGGGTCCTTTTTGCTCCACATCCTTGCTAACACTTGTTTCTTGTGTTTTTTATTTTAGCCATTCTAATGGGTGAGAGGTATTATCTCATTGTAGTTTGGATTTGCATTTCCCTGATGATGAGTGATGTTGAGCATCTTTTCACGTATCTGTTAATCTGGATGTCCACTTTGGAAACATGTCTTTTCATGTCCTGTCCCTACTTTTAATTGAATTATTTGTTTTTTGGTGTTGAGTAGTATCAGTTCTTTATATATTTTGGGTACTAATCTTTATCCGGTACGTCATTTGCCTTTTAGGTTTTTTTTTTTTTTTTTAAGATTTTATTTATTTATTCATGAGACACACAGAGAGAGGCAGAGACACAGGCAGAGGAAGAAGCAGGCTCTATGCAGGGAGCCTGACATGGGACTCGATCCCAGGTCTCTAGGATCACACCCTGGGCTGAAGGCGGCGCTAAACCGGTGAGCCACCTGGGCTGCCCTGCCTTTTAGTTTTATTGATTGTTTCTTTTGCTGTGCAGAGACTTTTTATTTTAATGTAGTCCCAATAGTTTATTTTTGCTTTTGTTTTCTGCCTCAGGAGACCTATCTAGAAAAATGTTGCTATGGCCAATGTCAGAGAAATTACTGCCTCTCTAGGATTTTGATGGTTAGGAAATCAAATGTCTCACATTTACGTCTTTAATTCATTTTGAATTTATTTTTGTGTGTGGTGAAAGAAAGTAGTCCAGTTTCATTCTTTTGCACATAGGTATCCAGTTTTCCCAACACCCATTTGTTGAAGAGACTTTTTCCCATTGGCTATTCATTTCTCTTTTGTTGAAGATTAATTGACCATATAATTGTGGGTTTATTTCTGGGTTTTCTATTCTATTCCATTGATCTATGTGTTTATTTTTATGCCAGGACCATACTGTTTTAATTACTTCCACTTTGTAATAACACTTGAAATCTGGAATTGTGATACCTTTAGTTTTGTTTTTCTTTTTCAAGATTTATTTGGCTATTCAAGGTCTTTTGTGGTTCAATACAAATTTTACGACTGTTTCTTCCATTTCTGTGAAAAATGCTGTTGGTATTTTGATAAGGGTTGCATTAAATCTGTAGGTCACTTAGGATAGTATAGACATGTTTTAAAAATATTTTATTTTATTTATTTGAGAGAAATAGAAAGTGAGAGAGCAGGAAAGGGGCAGAGAAAAAGGGGCAGAGGGAGAAGGAGAAAGGAGAGAAGCAGGCTCCTTGTTGAGCAGAGAGCCCAACTCAGGACTCAACATGGAGCTTCATCTCATGACACTGAGATTATGACTTGAACTGAAATTAAGAATCAGATGCTGGGTGGTCCCGGGTGGCTCAGAGGTTTAGCGTCGCCTTCAGCCTGGGGCGCGATCCTGGAGACCTGGGATCGAATCCCATATAGGGCTCCCTGCATGGAGCCTGCTTCTCCCTCTGCCTGTGTCTCTCTCTCTCTCTCTCTCATTAATAAAAAATAAATAAAATCTTAAAAAAAAAAAAAAAAAGAATCAGAGGCTTAACCAACTGAGCCACCTAGGCACCCCTGGGTAGTACGGGCATTTTTAACAGTATTTGTTCTTCCAACCTATGAGCATGGAATGTCTTTCCATTTCTTTGCATTGTCTTGAATTTCTTTCATCAGTGTTTTATAGTTTCAGACTATAGGTCTTTCACCTATTTGGTTAAAGTTATTCCTAGATATTTTATTGTTTTTGGTGCAGTTGTCAATGGGACAGTTTTCTTAATTTCACTTTCTGCTGCTTCATTATTAATGTCTAGAAATGCAACATTTCTGTACATTGATTTTGTATCCTGTGACTTTACTGAATTTATTTATCAGTTCTAGTAGTTTTGTGGTGGATTATTTAGAGTTTTCTATATATAGTATTGTATTATCTGCAAATAGGGAGAATTTTACTTCTTCTTTACTCTTTGGATGCCTTTTATTTATGTTGTCTGATTGCTGAGGCTATTGTACTAGGTTAAATAACAGTAGTGATTTGTCTTGTTCCTGACCTTAGGGGAAAAGCTCTCAGTTTTTCACCATTATGATTTTGGTTATAGGTTTTTCATGTATGGACTTTATTATGTTGAGGTATGTTCCCTCTAGATCTACTTCCCAGAGAGTTTTTTTTTTTTTTTTAAATCATGAATGGATGTTGTACTTTGTTTAATGCTTTTTCTGCATCCATTGAAATGGTCATGTGGTTTTTTGTCCTTTCTCTTATTGATATGATATAACATCTGTTGCTAATACTGAACCACCCTTATATCTGGGAATAAATCTCACTTGATGGTGGTGTATGATTTTTTTAATGCATTGTTGGAACAAGTTTACTAATATTTTGTTGAGGATCTTTATGTCTATAATCATGAGAGACATTGGCCTATAATTCTCTTTTTTTTTTTGTTATGTGTTTATCTGATTTTGGTATCAGGGTGATGCTGGTCACATAGAATGAATTTGGAAGTTTTCCTTTCTCTTCTATTTTTTGGAAGAGTTTGAGAAGAATAGGTATTAACTCTTCTTTAAATGTTTGGTAGAGGGATTCCTGGATGGCGCAGCGGTTTGGCGCCTGCCTTTGGCCCAGGGCGCGATCCTGGAGACCCGGGATCGAATCCCACGTCGGGCTCCCGGTGCATGGAGCCTGCTTCTCCCTCTGCCTGTGTCTCTGCCTCTCTCTCTCTCTCTCTCTCTCTCTGTGGCTATCATAAATAAATAAAAATTATTAAAAAAATGTTTGGTAGAGGGGATCTCTGGGTGGCTCAGCGGTTTGGCACCTGCCTTTGGCCCAGGGCGCGATCCTGGAGTCCTGGGATCGAGTCCCACGTCGGGCTCCCGGCATGGAGCCTGCTTCTCCCTCTGCCTGTGTCTTTGCCTCTCTCTCTCTCTCTATCATAAATAAATCTTTAAAAATAAATAAATAAATGTTTGGTAGAATTTTACCTGTGAAAGTATCTGACACTGGACTTTTGTGGAGTTTTTAAAATTATTTATTCAATTTTTTTAAAGATTTAAAAAATTTATTTATTCATGAGAGACAGAGAAAGAGAGAGAGAGAGGCAGAGACATAGGCAGAGGGAGAAGCAGGCTCTATGCAGGAAGCCTGATGTGGGACTCGATCCCGGGTCTCCAGGATCACGCCCTGGACCGAAGTCAGGCACTAAACTGCTGAGCCACCCAGGGATCCCCCTATTTATTCAATTTTATTGCTGGTAATTTGTTCAAAATTTCTATTTCTTCCTGCTTTAGTTGTTTTTTTGTTTGTAAAAATATTTTATTTATTTATGAGAGACACATAGAGAGAGAGAGAGGCAGAGAGAGAAGCAGGTTCCATGCAGGGAGCCTGACGTGGGACTCCATCCTGGGTCTCCAGGATCACACCCTGGGCTGAAGTGGGCACTAAACCGCTGAGCCACCTGGGCTTCCCTCTTCCTGTTTTAGTTGTGGTAGATTATATGCTTCTAGGAATTTATTCATTTCTTCTAAGTTGTCAAATTTTTTGACACAGGTTTTCATAATATTCTGTTAAAATTTTTCGTGTTTCTGTGGCGTTGGTTGTTATTTCTCCTATTTCAATAGTGGTTTTCTTTATTTGGGTTCTTTCTCTCTCTCTCTCTCTTTTCCTTTCTTTTCCTTTTTCTGTTTTGGGTGAGTCTGGCTAGAGGTTTACCAATTTTGTTCATCATTTCAAAGAATCAGCTCCTGGTTTCATTTGTCTGTCCTATTGTTTTTGCTTTTTTTAGTTTCTATATCATTTATTTCTGCTCTAATCTTTATTATTTCCTTCCTTTTCCTGGGTTTGGTTTTGTTTGTTCTTCTTTTTTAGGATTGTTGTGCATTTTAGAAGGAAAGGAAAGAATCAGACTGAGTGAGACTCTAAAGGAAATATACCCCTAAGTAGGCTATAGTTTTGCAAGGTACTAGATGTCTAATCTGAGAGGGGAGGAAGTGGAGACAGTAGCCTACCCCTTGGTTAACTCTTGGACCTCTGGGAACTCAGAAAGAAGATAGGGGATACAACTTCTCCAGGATGTGTGGAGGTCTAGGCCCATCCTAAGATGGGATTAGCTGCCAAGGTCCATCGGAGCTGGGCTGGGGTGCTTTGGATAGGGCATTTTCAGAGCTTCAGCAAATGTCCTCAGCCCCCAGGGAAGGTCAGATCAAGACTGTAGAGAAGCACTAAATATGTTACAGTGGCCCCCATATACTTAAAAATAAAAGAGCTATATGAAACCAAAAGCAACTTTAAGGATGTACTACAGATTTGTGATTTTTCCTAGTATGTGACTGCTTTCGTGCTCTCTTTCTCTCTCTCCATCTGCTTCTCCTGCTCCTCTTCCTCTTCTTCTCAAATATGAAATTACTTCCAAAGTTGTTTTTTCCCCTCTCTTGGCTTTGTGGGTGTCATGTGTAGGGGATTAGGACCTGCCCAAGCTTGACTGAGTGGCTTGACTTCTAATGGCCCCCACAGGCCTGAGTAAGGAATAAGGCAGTTCTGACCACCATGGTCAGAGCAGGAGACTCTCCTGTTTCCTCAGGACTGCATGAGCCTAGGCTTCCTTGTATGACCCAAGGGGGCAGTCTGAAAACTGTTAGACTCTAGAATTCTAGTCAGTGATGGTCAGGGCTAAAGCCAGACTTGATATAAGTGAGTCCATAAAGACATAAGTAATTACCTGTGCCCCAAGAGCTGTGGATCAGTTCATTCATACCTGTTATGTGTATATGCATACACATATAAATGTTTCTAGAGAGAAGAAACTAGTAACAGTTATGGCTTCTCAGAAGTAGGACAGAATCTATTATTTTTTGACTGAGTTTTTAAAAAACATTGAACAGATGTTATTTTTATAATAAAAGTGTACATCAAAAATTAAAATGACAGCAACAATAAACTCATGAGATTCCTAATATCTTTAGATTTCAAATGACAGGCCAGATGGGAGATTCTGCTTTCCAAGAAGGATAAGCTTATGACCCAGGCTTGGGCTATGAGAGGAGACCAGTGATGCCTTCCAGCTATGGTCTATCCAGTGCAGCTGGAGAGGAGGCTAAATATAGATAAGCTGTGCAGTATACCAAGATGAATCAGGCTAGTGTTAGGACTCTGTCGGTGAGCACTCACTTTATACCTAAGTTCTAGGCAGGAGGATGTAGAAGTAAACAAAGCAGGGGAGTGCCTGGCTGGCTCAGTCAGTAGAGCATGTGACCCCAGATCTCAGGGTGGTAAGTTCAAGCCCCACATTGGATGTGGAGCCTACTTTAAAACAAACAAACAAACAACAACAATGAAAAGAAGTAAGCATAAAGCACAGGAAAATCCCAATGTCAAGTATGGGGTTAGAGTGGAGGAAAGTGGTGTGCCTTTTCCAGGGCACTTAGTTCTTGAGTACCTGTCCTCAGGGCCCCTTCTGTATTGTTTGAGGGGCTAGAAGGGGCTAGGAAGTATTTGTTTATTTATTTGTTTACATGGGGCTTGAACTCATGACCCTAAGGTCAAGAGTCACATACCCTCACTGACTGAGCCAGCCAGGCACCCCTAGAAGGTTTCTTTTTAATTTAAAAAATATTTTAAATATTGTAATTTAATTTAATTAATAAATATTATTATTTAAATAATAATTAGCATATAGTAAAATGTACTTTTAAAAGTGTATACTCCCTATGAACTTTAAAAAAAGATTTTATCTATTTTTTAAAAAGATTATGTATTCATTTATTTCAGAGACAGCAAGAGAAAGCGCATGAGCAGGAGGAGAAAGCAGAGGGAGGAGAAGGAGAAGACTCCACTCCCTGCTGAGCACAGAGGCTTGAGGCAGGGCTTGATCACAGAACCCTGGGATCAATCCCTAGGTGAAGGCAGATGCTTAATGGACTAAGCCACCCAGGCACCCCTTAAAAGATTTTATTTATTTTAGAGAGAGAGAGAAAGAGAGAGAGCATGAACGAGCAGGGGGAGGAGCAGAGGGAGAGGGAGAGAGAAACTGAGGCAGACTCTGGACTCAGCACAGAGCCCCACATGGGGCTCAATTCTGGAAAACCAAGATCATGACCTGAGGCTTAACTGACTGAGATACGAAATACACCCAGGCGCCCCACTTCTATGAATCTAAATACATATAAAAATTCATGTCATCAACACCACAATCAAGATATAGAACAAGGACAGGCCAGGTGGCTCAGCGATTTAGTGCCGCCTTCAGTCCAGGGCCTGATCCTGGGGACCTGGGATGGAGTCCCACATCGGGCTCCCTGCATGGAGCCTGCTTCTCCCTCTGCCTGTGTCTCTGCCTCTCTCTCTCTCTCTGTGTGTGTGTGTGTCTCTCATGAATAAATAAATAAAATCTTAAAAAAAAAAAGATATAGAACAGCTACTGCCCCCCCAAAAAATCCATTATGCTATTCCTTTGTAGTCACATCCTCCCTCCCATCCCCCACAAACCTCTTGTTAGTTTGAGCTATTCTCCATGACTATTGTTTTGTCTTTCCAAAAATGTCATATAAACGGAACAATACAGCATGTAACCCTTTTCAAAAGATTTTGCTTGTTTATTTATTTAAGATTTTATTTATTTGAGAGTGAGAGAGAGCAGGAGCTGAGGGGCAGAGAGAGAGGGAGAAGTAGACTCCCCACTGAGCAGGGAGCCCATCTCAGGACTCTGGGATAATGACCTGAGCTGAAGTAAGATGCTTAACTGACTGAGCCATCTAGGCATCCCTAAAGATTTTATTTTTAAGTAATCTGTATACCCATCATGGGACTCAACCCCACAACCTTGAGGTCAAGAATCACATGCCCCACCAACTGAGCCAGCCAGATGCCCCAGCATGAGATCAGATTTGTTCAGCATAATGCCTTTGAGAGTCATCCAAATTTTGCATGTATCAATAATTGTTTTTGTTTCTGCATACTCTTCCACAGTATGTATATGCCAAGTTATGCATTTACCCATTTTAATCTGGTTTTGGGTAATTACAAATAAAGCTGCTAAGAACATATTTTTCTCTCAGGTAAATACATAAGGGATTGTTGAACTGTATGGTAAGTGTATCGAATTTATAAGAAATTGCCAAGCTATGTTCCAGAGTAGACTTTGTTTTTTTTTTTTCAAGATTTTATTTATTTATTCATGAAAGAAACAGAGAGAGGCAGAGACACAGGCAGAGGGAGAAGCAAACTCCCTGCAAGGAGCCTGATGCAGGACTCGATCCCGGGACTCCAGGATCATTCCCTAAGCTGAAGGCAGATGCTCAACCACTGAGCCACCCAGGCGTCCCCCAGAGTAGACTTTGAATTCCACTAGTAATGAAATAGAATTGCTCTGCATTCTTGTTAACACCTGATGATGCTGTCAGCATTTTTTACTGTATCTATTCTAATAGAACTCCAATGGTAATTCATCATGGTTTCAATCTGCAAAATTGATGGCCAAATGTCAAGCTTATTTGCCTTCCTTATATTCCCTTAGTGAAGTGTCTATTCAAGTCTTTTGCCTATTTTTAAATAGGGCATCTGTTTTCTTGCTGTTGAGTTTTGAGAGTTTATATATTCTGGATACATGTCTTTGTTGGGTATGTGATTTGGAAATATTTTCTTTCACTCAAAATCTTGTTTTTTTTTTTTCATTTTCTTAACAGAATCTTTGGCACAATACATTTTTTTAACTTGATGAAAATATTCTTTATCACTTGTTTTTATTGAGACATAACCGCTATTCAGCAACATGTACTAATCTTAAGTGTACAGCTTGATTACTTTTTAAGTATGTATTCATTCACTCTTTTAACCACAATCCCCTCCAACATAGAATCACTCCATTTTCCCAGAAGGTTTCTTTAAGCCCCTATCTAGTCAGTATGTAGCATTCTCTCTTATACCTTCCTTTGAAATAACTGCTACTCTGACTTCTGTCACCATAGATTAGTTTTGCCTAGAAGGTTTCAAATGACTGTGCTCCAAGTTTTGTGACCTACTTGGTTTTGTCTTGGAAAATGGAACTCTTCAAAAACCTCACTTTGGAGAGAGATGCCGATGCCCTCTCCAGATGTGATGTGGAGGTTGGTGAGCAAAGCTGGGTTTCTTATCATCCTGCTTCTGACATGCTATGCTGGCAAGCCATGCTTCACATCATGGTCCAAAACCTAGGTAGAAAATGGCAGAAAAGGTCTATGCTCACAAAAAATCCACTGAAATGGGAAAAGCAGAGTCTCAGGAATCAAAGGCATGAGTTCAGCCCCCCTCTCTGACACTTCCTGAATGTCTTTGAACAGACCAAATAAACTTCTGGAGCCTCAGACACTTCATCTATAAAGTGGGAACAGTAATATCCACTGTGCTTCTCAATCTTGTTCAAAGATAGATGAACCTCTTTCTCCTTCCAGGTTCCTAGGAAGACTGTATTTGCCACCCTATTTAACCCTTACTGATTAGCCTAGGTATGGCTATGTAACTTACATTGACTAATTAAGATGTGTCCCTTCTATGTGGAAGTTTTTACAAGATTTAATTTTAAGTGATCTCTACATGCAGGGTAGGACTCAAATTTCAACCCTGAGATCAAGAGTCACATGCTCTTTCAGCCGAGCCAGCCAGGTGCCCCTCATCGAATGTGGCAGTTTTAGAAAGCCAATGTGTGCTTTTCCACATTCTCTCCTCCTACTTGTGGCAACTGACAATGTTCCGGATCGTGGCTGCCCTGTCAGCCTGGGTCCTGGAGTTAGGACCAGTGCAGCCTCAGCCAACCTACACTGCAGGAGCAGTAAATACATTTTTGTTGCATAAAGTCATTGAGATTTTGGGGATGTTTATTACAGAATCATAACCTAGCTTCTTTGGGGGATGTACCATATTATGGATATCACCAAAAATAAGTGAAATAAAATATATGGAACTTCTGGGGACATACTAAGGTTTGATTTTCTTCCTTTTAAAATCTTTCCTTCTTTCTGAAGAGTTATTGGGATATTCTTACCAGCCCAGAACCTTGGATGAGCTGTCAGAGAACAGATATCCATGCAGTCACAAAAGAAAGAAGAGGAAAGGATATAAAGCAACACAGAGTAACAAATATGACACAAAGCAAAGAGGAGAAACAAAGTGAAAAAAGTGAGACAAAGTATAAGAATGGGGGAAGAGACATACAGAAGATGCCTGAGACACAGACAGAGGCAATTCTATAACAGCTGAGGAGGCAAATGCAAACTGTATCTGTTTGAGACTCAGCCCAACCCCAGGCAAGCAATGTCATCTGTTTTGGTAGCTGAACAAACAAGCTTAATTAGTTCTTGGTCATCCATTCATCAGTGCTGGCACTCAATGTTTACCGAGCACCCACTGTGTGCCTGGTACTGGTGCTGAGTTTAGGGAGATAAGTCCAACCCAGTGCCGGCTTCTGCTTTCAAGAATCCCTTGATCTGTTGTGAGTCACCTGAAGGGGTAGGATAAAATCTGCCCTGTGCCATGGTGGAAATGCCTTCAAGGACTTAAGGGAGGAGTGGGGAACCAAGCCCTGTACAGGAGAGTGAAGAAGAATTTTCTGGAAGGCATGAAACTAAAGGTCTTGAAGAATAACCAGGAGTTAGCAAAGACCGGGAGGTGAGGGCATGCTGGGCCAAGGTGCAACAGAGCTGGATGGTGGAGGTGAGAAGCTGAAGGTAGTTTGGGGTTGCTAGAACTGTGATGAGAGGCGGTGGGCATCAGGAGATGAGGCTGGAGAGGAATTCAAGGGCCTGTCTCAGGGGCTGGATATCTTCACTGGGTTCGCTAGGGCAGATTTGGGTGGTTACACAGAGAAGTGACAAGGTCAGATTTTAGCTGAATTGCTCTGCCTGCTGTGTGAACCATGGATTGGGGGCAGAATCTCTCTTTGTGAGGTCTCTTGGGATTAGCCCGAATGCGCAGCCTAGAGCCTGGAAGTGCACAAGATGGCGTCTGGGACAATCACCTTAGCCGAGACTTCGTGAGTGCCGCCACGACTGGGCAGTGTCCTCTGCGCCCGTGTGCCCTACGTGGAGTAAGTGCTTCACCCTCCTGACAGCCCCATGGTGAAGGTATTCTTGTCATCCCCATTTTGACCACCAGGAAACTGGGTGCAGAGAAGATAATTATGAATCCTTGCCCTAGAGCTAGTAAAGCTGCACACCAGCATTCCAGTGCAGGCGGCTGGCTCTGATCTGCCTGTAACCACTCTCCCTCTGGTCTCCTTGGGGTCTGCTGCTGTCAGGAAGGCCTTCCTAGAAGCATGGTTTGATTTTGGCATCCTGCTTCAAGTTTATGAAATCTTCCACACAGATGACCTCACTTAAGTCTTGCAACAATAACTTCTGTGAGATAGGTAGTGTTATTCATAGCTAAGAAAACTGACCAAGGAAATTGAACGATTTGTCAAAGGTCAGAAGTTAGGGGGCAGAGTGCCGTTGGTGACTTAGACTTGTGTCTTCGAAGCCTCAGTCCAGTGTCAGCTCTCACGTTCTTTTGTCAGTCAAGGCTTCATGTTGTGTGGCTCAAAGTTCGGAGCACGTCCACTCCAACTGCTTTCTGTCCAAGAAAATGCTTTTTTGAATTAAGAGAGGGAGTCACAGAGAAATGTGTTGTTGGCATCAACTTCCTATGGTTGGGCAATGGCTTCCGCCATCCGGACCAGGTGACGTCAGTGGTCTGGATTTCTGCCAGTGTTCTCTGCCCAGGAAACAGACTTCCGGCCAGGGCTCCCAGCTGTCTCTGGGCTTCCTGGAGCAGCAGACCTCTCAATTTGCAACCAGACACTGAAGATCAGATCTCAGGGAATGCTTCACTATGGGGAAGGAGGTAAAAATGGGGAAGAGGAGTTGAGAAGACACTGTCTACAGATGAACATGGAGGCACGCTGCCTGCAGTCTGGGGTTTCTCTTCCTGCATGAGAGCAGGTCCAGTGATTAGACTAGGAGGTTTAAGACTGTGACTAAGAGAGTTAAGTAAGCTGGGGGTGGAGGGGAAGAAAAGCAAGCAAAGCTAAGGAAATCTGGAAAAAATTACACATAGAGATATAAACACAGAAGGTCAAACATAAGCCAAGAATAGAATGTTGATCCCAATCCTCATGCACTTTTCTGTGGATATTAAATCTTGAACAAATCAGTAATGCAGGAATGTAAACAGCCCTGATTTCTTTTTTTTTAATTATGAAACTATACCAGTTATAAAAAATCTGAAAAATAGATACATGAATTAGAGTAGAAAATTAAAGTGTCCCTCCACCACCCTGAACCTCACTCTCCAAGCCTGGTTCATAAATGTTATGAACTTTAGCCATTACAAATGGCTAAAGTTACACACTTTAGCCATTCCTTCAGCCAATATTGATCTCATCAGTCCTCACAACAACCCTATGAGGTAAGAACTACTACTATGCCGTTATTATTATTATTGATAGAGAGAGTGTATGGGCTTGTGTGGGGATAGGAAGAGCAGAGGGAGAGGAGAGAGAGAATCACATGCAGGGCTCAATCCCACAACTCTGAGATTATGACTGGAGCTAAAATCAAGAGTCGGATGCTTAGCAGGCTGAATCATTCAGGCACTCTGCTTTTATTATTATTTTTTGAAAAATATTTTATTTACTTATTTGACAGAGAGAGAGAGAAAGAGAGAGAGCATAAGCAGGGGGAGCAGCAGAGGGATAGAGAGAAGCAGAATCCCCACTGAGCAGGGAGCCTGATGCAAGACTGGATCCCAGGATCTTAGGATCATGGCTTGAGTCGAAGGCAGATGCTCAACCAACTGAGCCACCCAGGTGCCACTGTTATTATTTTTAATTGTAGTAAAGTATACACAACATAAATTGACCTTATTAGGGAGTCCTGGTAGCCACTGAAGGCAAGTGGCCATCATGGCCTCTTGGAGCTTTGTGAGTGGGTGCTGTGCTACTACAAGTTGTAGCACATTCACAGGGACAAGTACTGGTCCTTTGCTTGTTTGGCATGAACCAGTTTGAAGAATATAAGAGTGAAAAGGATTTGGGGAAGGCTGCCCAGATGCTAAGGGAAGTAGAGGAAGAATTCTGGCACAGTCGGCTTCCACCACCAGTCCCTAACCCTCCTGTGGGCCTGCCCTCTGAGAGCTATGAGTGTTACAGAGTTCCTCAAGGCACATAGGTGACTGGCATCCTTCTCAGAAAGCAATGTACTGATTTCTTTGCCAAGGAAGAGCAGTGGAAGAAAGTGTGAAGGGAAAGCTGGGCCTAAGAGGCTAAGCAGCTGCAGAAGATCCTACCTGGTGGTCCTAAGATTTAAGCTTTGCCCCTTGCCTGAAAAGAAGGTGAGTTGTCCCACTGTGGTGGCACATTGTGACCACGCCCAAGGGCAGTCCATGTAAAGAAAGAGAGAGAAGGACTCCTCCCCGTTCATGCTTGTGAGGAAATAAGTTACAGAACATACACACTCTTGCCCTAATAAAAATAATAGACATGGAAAGAAATGTACCACTTTAACCATTTTTAAGGATACAGCTCATGGCATTAAGTATAATCACATGTTGTGCAACCAACACCACTATTCATCTCTAGAGCTTTTACATCTTCCCCAAATGAAACTCTGTACACAGTGTCTTCCCATTCCCCACCTGTTGCCCCTGATAACCACTATTCTACTTTCTATCTCTATGAATTTAACTATAGTAGGTATCCCATATAAGTGAGACCATATATTTGTCCTTTTGTGACTGACTCTTATTTCATTTAGCATAACGTATTTGATGTTCATTCATGTTGTAGCGTGTAACAGAATTTTCTTCCTTTTTAAGGCCAAGTAATATTCCATTGTATGTATATACTACATTTTGTTTATCTATTCATCCATCAGGGCTGTATCCACCTTTTGGCTCTTGTGAATAATGCTGTATGAATGTGGATATACACATATATATTTGAGTTATGCCTTTACTTTTTTTTTTTATTTATGATAGTCACACAGAGAGAGAGAGAGAGGCAGAGACACAGGCAGAGGGAGAAGCAGGCTCTATGTACCGGGAGCCCGACCTAGGATTCGATCCCGGGTCTTCAGGATCACGCCCTGGGCCAAAGGCAGGCGCCAAACTGCTGCACCACCCAGGGATCCCTTGCCTTTACTTTTTAATAATTAAAAAAGTTTTTAAAATATTTTACTTATTATTTGAGAGAGAGAGAAAGAGAGGAGAGAGCACAAGTCAAGGGGAGGGGCAGAGGGAGAAGCAGACTCCTTGCTGAATAGGGAGCCCAATGTGGGACTCGATTCCAAGACCCTGAGATCATGACCTGAGCAGAAGGCAGACCCTTAACCAACTGAGAAACCCAGGCATCCCAAGTTATGCCTTTACTTTTAATAACAACTGTATTGAGATATAATTCACATAGCACATAATTTATTCTTTTATTTTTTTTATTTTTTAAACATTTATTTATTTATAAGAGACACAGAGACAGAGAGAGACAGAGATACAGGCAGAGAGAGAAAGAAGCAGGCTCCCTGGGGGGAACCTAATGTGGGACTCAATCCCAGGACCCTGGGATCACCACCTGAGCCAAAGGCAGACAGCTCAACCACTGAGCCACTCAGGCGCCCCTGATTTATCCTTTTAAAGCGTACAATTGAAATGCTTTTAGTGTTCTCACAGAATTGTGCAATCAACAGCACAGTAAATTTTAGAACATTTTCATCACCCCCAAAAGAAACCCCATGCCTGTTAATAGTCCCAATTTCCCCTCAGATGTCTCCTCACTTGAGCCCTCGGCAACCACTGACCTACTTTTTGTCTCAATAGACTGGTCTATTCTGGATATTTCACATAAATGTCATCATACAATATGTAGTCTTTGTGTCTGGCTTCTTTAATTTAGCACAATGTTTTTGAAGTTTATTTACATTACAGCATATATCAGTTCTCTCTCTTTCTTCTTTATTTTGTGGTTTTGTTCTTCTCAGAGTTTGTTTTCCTCAGAGTTTGTTCTCCTCAGAGATTGATTGGTTGATTATTGAAGTCTAGTTGACACAGAATATTACATTACTTTCAAGTGTACAATATACTGATTCAACAAGTCTGTAGGTTATGCCATGCTCACTACAGGTGTAGCTGCCATTTGTCACCATAAGATGCTATTATAGTATCATTGGCTATATTCCCTATTCTGTACCTTTTATCCCTGTGACTTATTTATTCTGTAACTGGAAACCTATATCTCTCACTCTTCTTTACCCATATTACCCATCCCCTTAAGCTTCCTCCCCTCTGTTCTTTGTATTTATGGGTCTGTTTCTATTTTTGGTTTGTTTGTTTATTTATTCATTTCCTTTTTTAGATTCCATATATAAGTGAAATTAAATGGTATTTGTCTTTCTCAGACTTACTTAACTTAGCATAATACCTTTTATGTCTATTTATGATGTTGCAAATGACAAGATCTCATCCCTTTTATGGCTGAGTAATATTCCTTTGTATATCTTCTTTACCCATTCACCAATCAATGGACACTTGCATCCATCTATTGGCTGTTGTAAATAATGCTACAATAGATACAGGAGTGCATATATCTTTTTGAATTAGTGTTTTCATTTTCTTTGGGTAAATACTCAGTAGTGGAATGACTGAATGATGTAGTATTTTTATTTTTAATTTTTTGAGGAAACTCCATACTGTTTTCCACAGTAGCTGCACTAATTTACCCTCCTCCCAATTGTGCATGAAGATTCCTTTCTCCCAACATCCTCCCTAACACTTGTTATTTCTTGTCTTTTTGATTCTAGCCATTCTGATAGGTGTGAGGTGATTTGTCACTGTGGTTTTGAGTTTCATTTCCCTAATGATGAGTGATGTTGAGCATCTTTTCATGTGTCTGTCATCTATATGTCTTCTTTGGAAAAATGTCTATTTAGATCCTCTGCCCATTTTTATTTATTTTTTAAAGGGATTTATTTATTTATTTATTTATTTATTTATTTATTTATTTATTTATTTATTTATGAGAGACAGAGAGAGAGAAAGGCAGAGACACAGGCAGAGGGAGAAGCAGACTCCATGCAGGGAGCCTGATGTGGGACTGGATCCTGGATCCCAGGATCACACTCTGAGCCCAAGGCAGACACTCAAACAGTGAGGTGCCCCATCTTTTCATTTTCTTGATAGTGTCCTTTGAGGCACAGAAGTTTTAAATTTTGATAAATTCTAATTTATGTGTTCTTTTCTTTTGTTACTTGTACAACCGGTGTCATATCTACGAAGCCATTACCTAATTCATGGTCACAAAGATTTATACTTATGTTTTATGTCTGTGTTTTCTTTTAAGAGTTTAATAGTTTTATATTTAGATATTTATATTTAGACACATTTATTTATTTATTTATTTATTTATTTATTTATTTATTTGAGACACAGAGAAGGGCAGAGACAAGGGCAGAAGGAGAAGCAGGCTCCATTCAGGGAGCCCGACGTGGGACTCGATCCCGGGTCTCCAGGACTAGGCCCTGGGCTGAAGGCCGCGCTAAACGGCTGAGCCACCCGGGCTGCCCTTTAGATATATTTTGAATTAATTTTCTTTTTTTCTTTTCTTTTTTTTCTTAAACTTTCTTCTTTTTTTTAAAGATTTTTTTAAAATATATTTATTCATAAAGACACACGGGGGGAGGGGTGCAGAGACACAGGCAGAGGGAGAAGCAGGCTCCATGCAGGAAGCCCGATGTGGGACTCGATCCCGAGTCTCCAGGATCACACCCTGGGCTGCAGGCGGCGATAAACCGCTGCGCCACTGGGGCTGCCCTGAATTAATTTTCATATATGGTGTGAGGTGGGAACCCAACTTCATTCTTTTGCACGTGGGTATCTAGTTGTCCCAGCATTAGTATGCCTTTTTACAGATGAATACATTGTAAATGCCACGAAAAAAAAGGACAGTACTTAGTTTTACTCACCTTTGTCTCCTCAGGATTCATTTAGCCCCTGACTCATACAAGATGCTTAATAAATATAGGTGGAGTGAATGAATAGATGAGTGACTGAGACTTAGAGGGGTTGAATAACTTGCATGGGTTAGTCAGCTAGAAAGTGACCATACATGGTTCAAATCCAAGGTTTCCCATTCATTAAGAGTTTTTGTGCTTCCAAGTTTCCAAAACTGTCTCAGGTTATCAAAAGCTCTTTATCACAAGAAATCAGATTTCCTCAAAATTTTGTTTGATGCCCCTCTCTGTGTCATTCCGATAATTCCAATGTTTGTGAACAGCCACACTTCTCAAAAATAGTGAGCCTCATGTTCCTTCCACCTCCCTTCCTCTCTCCACCCTTCCCAGCCACAAAGACTCCAATCCTTCTATAGTGGTTTTATAGTTGGAAAGCTCTTCTAGATGTCTGACCACAGCCTCCTGATGCACATTTTTTACTATGAGAGTTAGGTGTAACCACTTATTATGGGACTTGGTTTGGTGTGGGAAGCATTTTGGCTGTGCAGAAAGCTTTATGTGCTCTGCACTGTGTAAAGTACAGTTTTGGTGAAGCTTGCCGCCCTTGCTCTGGTCCTGACGTGGTGCTCCCTTCATGGACCATGGTTTCTCATTAGGAGTATAGCCTGCCATCTCGGAGGAGAATGAAGGCGAGTGGCATAAATCCCATTCTAAAATATTTTGATGGACTCATTTCTTTTAGGATGAGGACAAGGGAGAGCCTGAAAGAGTAAAAGCTTTGCTCCTCAAAGCTTCCCCAGTTAAAACCAAGACTGGTGAGAGAGTTGGGCTGAATTACCAGCCCTCCACCCTGACAGTGTTGAGTTTGGGCTCCCCCTGTTGGACCCTTTGGAAAATAATCATGTGAACTACAGGAAAAATTAAGACCAGGGTGGGTGCAAAACAAAGAACATTATGGAGAGCTTGCTATATATTAGGCATTTTATTTAGGCATCTCATTTCATTCTTTTTTTTTTAATTTTTATTTATTTATGATAGTCACAGAAAGAGAGAGAGAGGCAGAGGGAGAAGCAGGCTCCATGCACCGGGAGCCCGACGTGGGACTCGATCCCTGGTCTCCAGGATCACGCCCTGGGCCAAAGGCAGGCGCCAAACCGCTGGGCCACCCAGGGATCCCTCATTCTTTTTTTAAAAGATTTTATTTATTTATTCATGATGGATACAGAGAGAGAGGCAGAGACACAGGCAGAGGGAGAAGCAGGCTCCATGCAGGGAGCCCAACATGGGACTCGATCCCAGGTCTCCAGGATCAGGCCCTGGGCTGAAGGCAGTGCTAAACCGCTGGGCCATCGGGGCTGCCCTCATTTTATTCTTTTTTTTTAAAATTTTTATTTATTTATGATAGTCACACAGAGAGAGAGAGAGGCAGAGACACAGGCAGAGGGAGAAGCAGGCTCCATGCAGCGGGAGCCCGACGTGGGATTCGATCCCGGGTCTTTAGGATCGTGCCCTGGGCCAAAGGCAGGCGCTAAACCGCTGCGCCACCCAGGGATCCCCTCATTTTATTCTTAAAGTAATCCCACAGGTAGGTTTTATCAATCCTCTTTTGCAGAGTTGGAAGCTAAAGCTTGCCCAAGTTACACAAGGATTTGAACCCAGAGCTTTGGCTCCCTAAAGTCCATACTCTTTCCAGTACTCTGAGCCAAGAAAGCCAGCAGGTGAAAATGGCACATGAGGGGTCATTCCTTCCTTCACTTCCACTGAATCTATTGCTCATTTTGTTGAGACATTTTAGGGACCCAAGAATGTTCTGGAGCTCCCCTAGAACAAGTGATGTGCTTCAGCCACCTCAGACCAACTGGTGAGAGAAATTATTAAATTGTTACACGCTGGTCGTTAAACCATTGTTAGTTGGAAAGTGGTCATGGTGGGTGGGGGTATTTACATCATGGAAATTGGTAACCTTTGCAAATCAGGGATTTTACCTCCTGGTAGTGAAACCACTCATGCTGGTTTATCAGCACAGCATTGTAAGTGAACTCTCCTCTGAGGTCACAAATGCCCTAAAAGAGTATTAACTTTTGAGTTAATTAATGAGCCTTGAGTAAGAGCTGAGGATGATGGGACCTGCCCTGTCACAAACCTTCAATTGCAGGCTGAGGAAAGATAGACATACATATTAGTTGGAAAAATGAGAAAGTATGTACATGTGGGAGAGAGAAAAGAAGGCTATCGGTAATTCACATGTAAACAAAATATCAACATTTTTAATAATGGGGATTTGGGAGGGAAGGGTTGTGACTCATCATTCAGAGTTTTTTTCTTTCAGAGCAATGGGAGAGAGAGAGAGATCCAATCTTGTGGGAACTAGATAAGTGCCCTGGAACGGGGCGGGGGGGGGGGAGGGCTGTGCACAACACAGAAGAGGGGAGATCTTATTTGTGAAATGAAAGGTAGCTTTGAGCCTTGAGGTCTTGAGGTGAGAAGCGGTGGGTAGACCACATTCCTGACTCTGAGAACACAGATGGGATCCTTTTACCTTCTAGGTGGTGACTTTCTTCCATCAAGGCCTCCAGATTACCCAAAGCAACTCTAAGCATCAGGAGAACAAATCTCCAGAGCCAACTTGGGGTGCTTTGGGGTCATCTCCATTTGAGGACTGGAGTCAGGGGCCTTCCTCAGCTGGTCTAGATGCTGCAAAGAAACAGCCATGTCCCATAATAAAGTAAGAGGAACATCCTAGGGGATGCAGTTGGAGGGAGCATCCCTATGGGGAGAAGGGGACTTCCCAGCTCTGCCATGCCCCAGAAGTTTCCCTGTCCCTTTATGGTTGCGGGCAACCACAGTTGAAGCCATCAGCAATGCAGAATCTCAATAATCAAATAATAATTCCCTAAAGATCTAGAGTTAAGAAAAGGAAATCAGGGCACCCTGGGTGGCTCAGCGGTTTAGCACCACCTTCGGCCCAGGGCATGATCCTGGAGTCCTGGGATCGAGTCCCACACCGGGCTCCCTGTGTGGAGCCTGCTTCTCCCTCTGCCTATGTCTCTGCCTCTCTCTCTGTTTCTCTCATGAATACATAAATAAAATCTTAAAAAAAAAAAAAAAAGAAAAGGAAATCAAAGAATTGAGTAGCAGGCAACCAGTTAATCTGATTCACAGGACAGAGCTGATTTATCTTCAGCCCACAGGGAATTGCACGATTGCTCCTCCTTCACTCCTAGCCTGCTGCCTCCAACTCAAAGAAGCTCCCCGAGTCTAAGGGGAGAAAAATAGACCCCTGCACATTCCCACTTACGTCTGTTCAAAGCTCCCATTCTGAGTTCCAGGTCCCTGCCTGAGGACCCACCTGACCTATGCCTACCTGATGCCAGAATGTGGACCTCTAAGAGATCCACTGACAGGCAAGTGACCTTAGCCTACAGGGCACAGCAGGAAAGCCAGTCTCCAGGTAATCCCCCTACAGTGAGGGGTAGAATGGAGGTATTGTCCTTTTTCCAGGTGTTGTGACTCTCTTGAGGTTCAACCTAAGGCTAGAGATTGCGACCAAAGAGACACCAGATTGGACAGGTCAGAGCTATGACACTGATGTGGCTTTTAGGATTAATTAGCCTTTTTGGCAGGGCAGGTTTCCACCCACTGGTATAGCTCCCAGGCTAAGCAGACAACAGAATGTGTTTGCAACAGGAGGGAGGCTTGAACTCAGAGGCTATTGGTTTCTGTTAGGCAGAGATTAACATCCTGTGGCATCATCAGCTAACTACTGGCTGGTACAACACCTTCTCTAACCTTTGAGAGAGCCTGCTCCCACTGCTTATTCACATCCATTCATTCAACAAATATAAAATTTCTCTTAGGTGCCAGGTGTTACACAAGATACTGGATATAGCAGTGAACAGGATAGCCATCTTGCCCCCATGGAGGTCACAGGACAATGGGATGAAAGACACTGAACAAATAATTAAAGGGTGATGAGTTCTTTTTTTTTTTTTTTTAAAGATTTTATTTATTTATTCATGAGAGACACAGAATGAGAGAGAGAGAGAGAGAGAGAGAGAGAGAGGCAGAGACACAGGCAGAGAGAGAAGTAGGCTCCATGCAGGAAGCCCGACGTGGGACTCAATCCCGGGTCTCCAGGATCACGCACTGAGCTGAAGGCAGGCACTAGTGGATCGCTGAGCCACTCAGGGATCCCTAGTAAGCAGTTTTTATAAAACTTGATGCTGTCTAATTTGTGATGGGTAAGAGAGTGGTAGTAACGAGATGTGCCCCATTAGAGGCAGCTTACTATAGAACAAGCCCTGAAACAGATTCCTTCCCACTTGCGTTTGAACCCTGAATCTACCACATACTATGAGAATCTTTTTTTTTTTTAAGATTTTATTTATTTATTTCTGAGAATACACAGAGAGGAGAGAGAGAAGCAGAGACACAGGCAGAGGGAGAAGCAGGCTCCATGCAGAGAGCCTGACGCGGGACTCCCTCCCGGGTCTCCAGGATCAGGCCCTGGGCGGAAGGCGGCGCTAAACCGCTGAACCCCCCGGGCTGCCCCCATACTATGAGAATCTGAGCAAATTACATTTCCTGTGCCATGTTTCTGTAGATTCTATCTCCCAGCATTGTAAGGATAAAAGACAATGTATATAAACTGGAATGTGATAGTGTATTGTAACATTCATACTATAACTATTACTGCAATAAAACTATATCTATCTTAAATAGTATAGTATTATATATAGTGTAACTATAGCTTATATTATAACTATTAATATAATTAATAGCTATAATACTTGGTAGTTACTCTTATTATTCATGTATATCAAGCTTATATCCAAAAGGACTTCGGTAGTTAAAAGAAAAGACATAAACACCATAAATCTGGATTTGATAGATGAGAGTAGACTAATAAATGAAGTAGAAAGGGAGGAGAGGGTGTGTACGCAGTGATAATATCTATGTAGAGAGAGGATGAGCCTTTGGAAGGTGAATCAGAAGCCTTTCCTTTTGGGGAGGGGCCTATATACTTGGCGTGCTGGCAGCTTTTTACCAACCTTCTTTCCCTCTAGACAATCTTATTCTAGGGAGGTCAGAAATTTTTAACCTTCAAAAGTGGTTTGTAGCAAGTTCTGGATGAGGGCTACTAAAATTAAAGGGGGATTGATGTGCCATCACCCAGTGCCATGTTTGCAGAAAGGACAGCAGATCCTTTTGACCTTTATAAGAGGCACCAGAATCTTTGCATATCTCTAAATTATATGATACATAAATACTTATCCAGATTTTTCCAGACCTTTCTTAATTACATTTCTGTTGAGAGGTTGCTGTTTCCTGTTTATACTCTCTTACTAGGAATTAACTGCTGTTCCTACTTTCACTTAAGTTTTGTATCTTGCTCTGTAAGAAACTTTTGAGCTGCCTGAAAATATTTCCTGAAATTTCTCAAGTCTCTTTTCAAATATCTGGATTTATTGAGGACTAATAAAGCTGAACTGCCACCAAGATCAAAATGCCTGTCTTTACTTCAATATACAATTCCTAAAAACCATTATTTTCTTGGAACTCTTCACATTTTTATACTTCAATTACCAGTGTCAATGACTGGCTTTCTTTCTGGGCAATTTTTACAAAGAAATAAAGTTAAAAACATTTTTTCCCTTCCATAGATCTCTGGCTACTGGACTATCTGCTGAGAAACACAAAACTGCTTCCTGAAGCTGAGTGGTCAGCTCTCCTCACCCAACCAGACCCAACTGGGCAGCACCATTCTTGCTATGCCTCAGTAGGGTCTTCACAGACAATTGAAGCAACCCAAATGTAAAATTTATAGATGTCATCTGTACTGAGTATCCATATCAAGAAGACACAAACAGTAATGAAGCCGTGTACCCCATCACCGGTTCATTGTTCCACTGCAGTAATTCTTGATATGATTAGTTGTAGCTACAGAGTTAAGCCCCATGGTTGATTATTTTTGTGTTTTGGGGGGGCTAAAGTAATGGACATATAGTTCAAATGTTGTTCTTTTCCTGGGGTCAGACAGATCTCACATGACATAGTTTGCTTCTTTGCCTCATGTGTCAATTCCTCCTCCTTTTCTGTCATTATCATTAGGCCATTATTGAATTTCCGAGGCATGACTCTTGTTAGGAAATGATGGAAAAAATACAGTTGCTCTATAATCACCAATTACATTGTGACTTCTTACAAGTAAATGCACTCAACTTTCACCATTACTCATTCATTATAAAATTGTAAGAGGTCCAACATGCCTTTGTTTAGAGATGTGGTCATGCTTTGCTTGCTCTACTTCCTGGACAAGGATCCAAAATCATAATGGCCAGATGAGACACTGTGAAGGAATAATGGCCGGTCATGGGTCATATCACACACATAGCCCTGAGTAGAGAAGCATGGCATCTTCTAGGCATCTTTTGTAAAGATGACAGGTTTCTTTAGATGGGTCTCTGCTCAAACGTTAGGTGGAAGATGTTTTGTTGACTGTGTTATGGAGGTCTTTGGCCCTCCAATGACTATAGACCTCCCACAGGTCTAGGCATATCTGCTATAAATAATATGAAAACTTCAGATATTATGTATAACTGCTAGGTATTTAAAATAGGAAATAGTTAAGAGATGCATTCTTGAGAAGAGGGAGAGAAGTTGCCTTTGAGAAAAGATTGAGGGCATTACTTAATAGGTTGCTGAGAGTATCAAATGGGATGATGCATGAAAAGGACCTAGCCCATTACCTGGCAGGTAATAGGAGCTCAATAAATGTGAAATTATTATTAATATTGTTTTCTGGGCAGCCTGGGTGGCTCAGCGGTTTAGTGCCACCTTCAGCCCAGGGCCTGATCCGGGATCGAGTCCCATGTCAGGCTCCCTGCATGGAGCCTGCTTCTCCCTCTGCCTGTGTCTCTGCCTCTCTCACTCTCTTTGTGTCTCTCATGAATAAATAAATAAAATCTTTAAAATAATAATAATAATATTGTTTTCTGCCTAGCAGCTTCAGCTCCCTTGGCTTCATGTGCTGGCAACACTTCCTGACTTGTTCATTTCTTGCCCTTCCTTGGGTTCTTTTATCTTAAATTCTTCTCTATCATGAAATAATCATATCTCAGATCTATGGTTGAAGAGCTAAGAGCAGTGAGTAGATGTAGAAATAGATGGGAATAATGGCTAATTCCCAGGTTTCTGACTTAAGAATATTCAGGCCCTAGGGGCAGGTTTTTACCTTTTTTTGAGATGGAATCCTATATTCCATAGTTTATAGTTATTCCAGTCCGTGGGGTTGCTGGTAGAGGTATTGATGGAGTATGCCAACTACCTCCCTTTCTAAATTAGGCTCATATGTGATCAGGGATAACAGCTCCCTCACACAATCAGACCTTGTTCATCTGGGACATCCTGAATGATGCCATAACTTGTGGTCCAGATGGGCAAGAAACTGAATGAGAGCCACCTCAAGAAAACCTCCTGCTGGATCCTCATGCTGAAAGTTGAATGTTTTTATGTGGGAGGAAGGGAGAATGGGGGGTGAAAGGGAATGAGAGAGGTGGTCTTGCTATTTAGACTCTTCCTCTGATAGTACAGAGCCATTTAGAAGGAGCTGTTCCAACTCTAGTTCTGGGCTCTCAAGTGGTCTTTGCTTACAACAGCAGCAATGCCTAGGCTCAGACCAGTGGGAAAACAGCCTAGAACTCCTTAGAGGCTCCTTAGAGCCTCAAAGTTTTTTCTTCCAGACTCCCCCAAATGTCCTATTTTTAAAATGAGTTTATGTTTCTTGAATCAGAATTGAAATAAAGTCCATACATTATGGTTGGTATTTTTATGTTTTTTTTTTAATGTATAAGTTCTCTTACCGATTCCATTTTCCCCCTTGAAATATATTTGTTGAAGAAACTGTGTTGTTGTTGTTTCTTTCTTTGTTTGTTTTGTTTTGTTTTTGTCCTGTAGAATTTCCCTCAGTCTATGTTTGGCTTATCTTATAGGACTCCTCGGAGAATGTGAACTTCCAACAGAAGGTGCATAATGTCAGCTTGTCTCTCTTTTGGTTATGAGGCATTGACTAATGCATGATTTTCTTAGGGGATGCAAAATGGTGATATTGGAATTCTATCATTCTGTTCTTCATTTACTAGCTGGACTACTTCTGTAAGAGAAATTTCCTCATCAACCATGTAGTCAGGTATGGTTCCTGTAGGAAAGGCAGGAAATTTTCATTTCTTTTTATGACCAGTTTTCAAATTAGTGAGTTGGCTACCTACAACTCTCTAAATGTGAGCAACTAAAAAAATCATTATGAAGTCATAGGTTTGAATATATTTGATATAGCTCAGTTTATTACAGCTCATTGCAATTATTATTCTTATGAATGCTTGAATTGTCCCATCTTTGGCAAGTGGGAGTCTCCTCACCTCCCTTTGATATATTCCTAAGATACTTTGATAGCTTCCTGAGTTTTTTGTTATGACGAGACATCCAAGTACATCTTGTACATTTCCTTCTCCAGTCTCAGAACCAAGCATTTCTTTCCATTGATGGGAAATTGCAATTAGAGATCACAGTCAGGGTAATAGGGATATTCATTGCTTTAGGTTGATCTTTTTTTTTATAGGGCCTTCTGGTGGATAGGAAATACACACATACATGTTTTCACTTAAAGTCATTCTTTGTTTCTACTAACACTTTAAAAAAAAAGATTTTGTTTATTTATTCACGAGAGACACACAGAGAGAGAGGCAGTGGGCAGAGACACAGGCAGAGGGAGAAGCAGGCTCCATGCAAGGAGCCTGATGTGGGACTCAATTCTGGGACTCCAGGATCACACCCTGGGCCAAAGGCAGGTGCTAAACCACTGAGCCACCCAGGGATTCTCTCTACTAACACTTTTAATTCAAATAGACACTCCCACTATTTTACATGACTTCATCTTACATCTGCTCTTCCTCCCAACCAAATATCTCAGTTCCCAAACACACCAACATTGGCATTATCTCTTCATATTATCATCATTAATTGATTAATCAATTAATATAAAAATGAAAAACACTTTTCAATTCTTTTTGTCCTTAAGTTATATCTCACTAGGTAGATACAGTCAAGTTAGTGTTTAAAGTTTTTTGAGGGGATCCCTGGGTGGCTCAGCAGTTTGGCGCCTACCTTCTGCCCAGGACGTGATCCTGAGTCCCGGGATCAAGTCCCATGTCCGGCTACCTATATGGAGTCTGCTTCTCCCTCTACCTGTGTCTCTGCCCACTGCCTCTCTCTCTGTATGTCTCTCGTGAATAAATAAATAAAATCTTAAAAAAAATAAAAATAAAGTTGTTTGAAATAGTTCTCTTTGTGATTATACCACTAACTCACTGTGCAGATATTTTATTTTTCTTTCCTTTTTAGGGAAAGCCTTTTTTATTATTTTTAAAAAAGATTTTATTTATTTATTCATGAGAGACACAGATAGAGAGAGGCAGAGACACAGGTAGAGGAGAAGCAGGCTCCATGCAGGAAGCCCAACGTGGAACTCGATTCTGGGACTCCAGGATCACGCCCTGGGCAGAAGGCAGGCGCCAAACCACTGAGCCACCCAGGGATTCCCATGGGAAAGCCTTTTTTAAAAAAAAATTTTTATTTATTTGAGACAGAGAGCATGAGCGGGGGTGGGGGGGTGGGGAGCAGAGGGAGAAGGTGAGGGAGAAGCAGACTTCCCACTGAGCAGGGCACCTGACAGGTGCCCTGTTCTTG
This sequence comes from Canis aureus, assembly GCF_053574225.1. Lineage (NCBI taxonomy): Eukaryota > Metazoa > Chordata > Mammalia > Carnivora > Canidae > Canis > Canis aureus. Next base: position 72,078,548 of record NC_135617.1, on the reverse strand, counting down.
CAATTTTTTTCCCCAGAGACTTATCCATTTGTTTGAGAGAGAGAGAGCGTGAGTGAGTGAGTGAGTGAGCACACATGCACGTGAGTGAGGGGAGGAGCAGAAGGAGAGAATCTCCAGCAGACTCCCTGCTGAGCACGGAGCCCCATGGGGAGCTCAATCCCAGGATCCAGGAGATCGTGACCCAAGCTGAAACCAAAAAGTCAGGTGGATGCTTAACCAACTGAGCCATCCAGACGTCAAACTGCTGAGCCATCCAGATGCCCCTATTCTTGTCATTTTTTTTTAAGATTATATTTATTTATTCATGAGAGACACACAGAGAGAGGCAGAGGGAGAAGCAGGCTCCACGCAGGGAGCCCAAGTCCGATCCCGGGTCTCCAGGATCACGCCCCAGCCGAAGGCGGCACTAAACCGCTCGGCCACCAGGGCTGCCCTGTTCTTGTAATTTTTAAATTGAGTTTGTAGTTTGCCAATTAAATTGAGTTTGGCGGTCTATTAATTAATTTGACATAGATTAAAGAAGAAAAACAAAAGTTTTTTTTTTTTTTAATTTTTATCTATTTATGATAGTCACAGACAGAGAGAGAGAGGCAGAGACACAGGCAGAGGGAGAAGCAGGCTCCATGCACCGGGAGCCCGACGTGGGACTCGATCCCAGGTCTCCAGGATCGCGCCCTGGGCCAAAGGCAGGTGCCAAACCGCTGCGCCACTCAGGGATGCCCAAAAGTTTTTTTTTTAAAGGTTTTATTTATTCATGAGAGAGACACACACACACACACAGAGGCAGAGACATAGGCAGAGGGAGAAACAGGCTCTTCACAGGGAACCCGATGTGGGACTCGATCCCTGAACCCAGGATGATGCCCTGAGCCAAAGGCAAACGACAACCGCTGAGCCACCCAGGGGTCCCGAAAAACGAATTTTGTACACACAAGAGCCCCATAAAAACATGATACTTCAAGATAGGCAACTGAAGCTTACACGTTGGCCTAAGCTAAGGAATTAGTTGGGGACCTAGGGCTTCAAAGGGAAGGGGGCAATTCATAGGAAGATAAAAAGAGCGGATATTTTGTAGTCATGTGTTTGCCCTACCAAGCAGTTAAAATTTCAAGATAAAAAGTTTCAGGATACCTGGCTGGCTCAGTAGGTAGAGCACATGATTCTCCATCTTGGGGTTGTGAGTTTGAGCCCCACATTGGGTGTAGATATTACTTGAACAAAAAAGTTATCAATGGTTAGCTCTCTTTATGGTTCTTGACCCTCATCTAAGTTCTTTTAGGCAGTTGAGGGAGAGGTAAAAAGCTTTTTCTGAGTCTACCGGGTATCGATTGCCTTCAGGTCAAAATAATTCACATGCCAAAGTGGTACATTTTGGGGTGGCCTATTCTGCTCCCATTAAAGTTGTTGATTCTTTTCCCTCTAATCTCAGAAGTTCTTTATATATTAGGAATGTTACCCATTTGTCTGTGACATGTTTGTTATTTTACTGTGCTTATGGTAATGTTTTCCTTAAAAAGGTTTTTGCTGGGCAGCCCTGGTGGCGCAGGGGTTTAGCACTTCCTGCAGCCCAGGGCGTGATCATGGAGACCCCGGGATCGGGATCGAGACCCACCTCGGGCTCCCTGCATGGAGCCTGCTTCCCCCTCTGCCTGTGTCTGTCTCTGCCTCTCTGTGTGTGTGTCTGTATGAATAAATAAAATAAAAAATCTTAAAAAAAAAAAGTGCTTGCTTTTAAATTCTTATGTAGTTAAATTTATCAATCTTCTTCAATTGAAGGTGGATTTTTAGCTATAGTTATGAAAGTCTTTTCTACTCTCAAGTTATACAGAAATTCTGCCATTTTTTTCCTTTGGTACTTTTATAGGGTTTTTTTAAAGACTTTTTTAAAGAGATTTTTTTAAGATTAAAAAAACAAGATTTATTTATTTATTTGAGAGAGAGAGAGTGCGAACAGTGGGGAGGGGCAGAGGGAAAGGGTGAGGGGAAGCAGACTCCCCACTGAGGGGGAGCTCTTACCACCCTAAAATCATGACCTTAGCTGAAACCAAGATTCGGACCTTGACCAACTGAGCCACCAGATGCCCCACTATAGTTTCAATTAAAAAAAAAAAATCCTATGTAGAAGTTATCCTTTTGTATGATATGATAAATAGATCAAATTATTATTTTTTTATAGAGTCTCAAATTTGATATTATTAGCTCTCTTCCCAACCTCCCTTCAGCTTGCCTTCTCCTGGACATTGTATTCTTTTCCAGGTTTGCCAGAACTGGACATGGATCAAAATAAACACCTATTCAACTCTCTGCACTTGTTCCGTTTTGTTGCCTGTTTTTCTTTCCTGGACTCTTTGTGATTTCTGTGCAGTGTTTATCCAGCAGCTCAAGGGAGTTATGGCCTTTCAGGCTTTAGGAAGAGTGGCCTAAAGAGAGTGATTCAAGCTGGAGCAGGTCCTGCAGAGGCAGCTCTGCTTGGGGCTGAGGGTAGGGGTGGGTAGAAAGTGGCTTTCTGGGGGCAGGGTGAGGGTGCTCACTCAGAGCACTGGGGAGCTCAGTTGTTGTTAATGATTCATGTTTCCTGTTCCCACATACCTCCTGCTCTTGTTTTCTATATTAGGAAGTGCCAGGTTTCTGACTGCGGAAGATTGGTGACAGAGGGAAGAGAAGTGGGCAGGCAGCAAAAGGGAGGGATGGAATACAGAAGCTGGAACCTTTCTTCCTCTGTGCTCACATATCCAGGGCAGCTCCGCATCATTAATACCAGTTTCCCCTTGCTATTGTCTACAGCCAATTGCCAGGTACTCTGCTAAATGGGGTAAATCATCAATCTTGACCTGTTAGTTGGCTTAGGTTGTTACTGCCAGAAGGGAAAAGAGGCTCAGAGTTAAGGTCACACAGTTGGTAAGTAATAGGATTTTGATCTGTATGACATTGAATTCCAGGCTCAACGCTCCTATGTCTGTGGCCTCCATGATTAGTTTCATAATGCCCTATAGTTCTATTTCCTTTTCAAACTGAGGACTAACCTCATCTCCCTTTACTGCTCAGATCCACTGAGCTCAGATGTGGGGAGTGTGGTTGGCTCTAGACCTGTAGGCCTCATGTTGGGCTGTAAGGCTCTGTGGTTGGGAGGGCCCCCATGGTGGCCATCTTTTATTCTGTGGCCACCACAGTGTCTGGCACATTGCAGATATTCATTACATATCTGCTGGATGATTGAATAGATGAAAAAGGAGGGGGAAAAGGAATATGTATTGGAGAAGAAGGGGCAGGAGTAGAGGAGGTAAGATGGTAGGGCCTGAGGGTGCTGGTGGCTGGGAGAGGCCCATGTTGCTGTTGTTTAGGAGCACAGAAAAAAATATCAATTGCATGGCAAGCAGGATTTCAATTTTTTACGAGCTTGATCATGAGGAAATGACCTGGACTGGGACCAGGAGTGAACAGAGCTCTCCTCTGTGCAGCAGAATATGGACCTCTTCTTCCATCCTTCAAATTTTGAACATTTTTATTCCATATTCAAACATCCTCAACTGTCGTTTCAACTGGGAAACAAAACACACAAACACAAACCCTGACTATTCTACAAAGAAGCTAAGGTGAAAAAGGTATGCAGCTCCTTGAGGTCTCAAAGAACAGAGAAACACCCAAGTTACCTTCAGGGAGGTATTTTCTCTGAGACTACACAGATGAGTAAGGAAAATAGGATATGGCTCTTTTCCATATTGCAAGATGGTGGGTAAAAAAGTGGAGGAGCTGGATACTAAAAAGAAACCTGAAGTCAAGAAGGCTGATGCTGGTGGCAAGGTTAAGAAGGGTGACCTCAAGGCTAAAATGACAAAGAAGGGGAAGCCCTACTGTAGCTGATACCCTGTTCTAGTCAGAGGAATTGGCAGGTATTCCCCATCGAGTGAGTATTCCAGAAGGGCTATGTACAAGAGGAAGTATTCAGCAGCTAAATCCAGGGTTGAAAGGAAAAAGGAGAAGGTTCTTGCTACTGCCAAAAAACCAGTTAGTGGTGACAAGAATGGTGGTACCCAAATGGTTAAATTTTGCAAAATGCTATGTATTATCCTACTGAAGATGTGCCTCAAAAGCTGTTGAGCTTCTCCCTCTGCCTGTGTCTCTGCCCCCCCCCCCCCATGAATAAATAAATAAAATCTTTAAAGGGGGGGAGGGGCAGCCCGGGTGGCTGGGTGGTTTAGCGTCCGCCTTAGGCTCAGGGCTTAACCCCGGCTCCCTGCAGGGAGCCTGCTTCTCTCTCTGCCTGTGTCTCTGCCTCTCTCTGTGTGTCTCTCGTGAATAAATAAATAAAATCTTTAAAAAACAAAACAAAACAAAACAAAGCACTGTTGAGCTTCAGCAAAAAAGAAAACCTGGGCAGCCCGGGTGGCTCAGCAGTTTAGTGCCGCCTTCCGCCCAGGGCCTGATCCTGGAGACCTGGGATCCAGTCCCACGTCTGGCTCCCTGTGTGGAGCCTGCTTCTCCCTCTGCCTGTGTCTCTGCCTCTCTCTCTCATTCTGTGCCTCTCATGAATAAAAATAAAAAATAAATCTTAAAAAAGAAAAAAAGAAAACCTTTCAGTCAGCTTGTGAAAAACCTGCCAGCTAATGTCACTCCTGGAACCCTTTTATCATCCTCAGTGGGCACCACAGAGGCAAGAGGGTGGTTTTCCTGAAGCAGCTGAGCAGTGGCTTGCTACTTGTGACCAGGCTTCTGGCCCTCAATCCTCTGCGTAGAACACACCAGAAATTTGCCATTGCCACCTCCACCAAAACATCTCATGGATGCTTGCTTCAAGAAGAAGAAGCAGTATGAATCCAGACGCTAGGAAGGCGAGTTCTTCACAGAAAAAGAGAAATATGAAATTAGAACAGCACAAGACTGATCAGAAAGCCATGGACAATGAATTCTGCCAAAAATCATAGCTGTTTCTCAGCTTCACAGCTCTCTCTGCTCTGTTTCCTCTTATAAATGGAGTTTATCCTCACAAATTGCTGTTCTAAATTTCTTACAAAGAACCTAATTAAATAATAGATCCATTAAAACAAAAAAAGAGGGGTACCTGGGTGGCACAGTTGGTTGAGCATCCGACTCCTGGTTTCAGCTCAGGTGGGGATCTCAGGATCATGAGATCGAGCCCTACATCAGGCTCTGGGCTCAGCTCAAAGTATGCTTGGGATTCTTTCTCCCTTTCTCTCTGCCCCTCCTGCTCATGCTACCTGCACATGCTCTCTCTCAAATAAATAAATCTTTAAAAAAAAGAAAAAAAAGAAAGAAATGTTCTGGGGCACCTAGGTGGCTCAGTGGTTGAGTGTCTGCCTTCTGCTCAGGGCGTGATCCTGGGGTCCCGGGATCAGGTCCCACGTTGGGCTCCCTGCATGGAGCCTGCTTCTCCCTCTGCCTGCCTCTCTGCCTCTCTCTCTCTGTGTCTCATGAATAAATAAACAAAACCTTGAACAAACAAACAAAGAAATGATCTGTATAGGCCTTGAGGAGAGCTGGAGTGCTAATGGGACATTGTCGCCTGGCAGACAGGAGGAAACTGCTCTTTCCTTGAGGATGATGACAGTAACTTGCCCGATTCACAGCCCTTCTAGGGCCTGACCAGCAGCCCTACCTCCATATCAGCTCCAAACCCGCTCTGCCTTCTCTGCCTCTCTCTTCTGTCTCTTCTTTCTGCTCTAGTACTGCAACTCCTACCAGCGGGCTATTCTTCTTTTCCTTTCCTTTTTCTTTTAATTTTTTTTGATTTTTTTTTTTTTTGTAATTTATGATAGGCACACAGTGAGAGAGAGAGAGAGGCAGAGACACAGGCAGAGGGAGAAGCAGGCTCCATGTACCGGGAGTCCGATGTGGGATTCGATCCTGGGTCTCCAGGATCGCGCCCTGGGCCAAAGGCAGGCGCCAAACCGCTGCGCCACCCAGGGATCCCTCCTTTCCTTTTTCTTTTCCTAGCGTCCGCCCTTCTTTTCCTCCCTCCCATCTTCCTTCCTTCCTTCCTTCCTTCCTTCCTTCCTTCCTTCCTTCCTTCCTTCGTCTTCCTCCCTCCCTTCCTTCCTTCTTCCTGTCCTTCCTTCATTCGTTATTGCTTTAGGGTATGATGGAATCATTTATTTGGGGGATGTTGCTTTTTTGTAAGACAAAACTCTGTAATGTATCCTTTAATTTCATGAAATTAAGGCAGAGTTTGAACTGAGAGGCTAATCAAAGAGGTGTTCCATTGCTGAGCACAATGAAAAGAAAGGGTGTCTTCCTTGAGCAGAGAGGTAAGAAATGTCCAGAATGGGTCCCCTGAGTCAGAAATCATTTTAGGAACAGTCACCTTTGATACAGAGTTCTACTGTGTCCCTGTTCTGGGCTGTAACCACCCCCCACACACACCTTTTTCCCCCTTTTTTTGAGAGAGAGAGTATTTGCATAAAGGGTGGTGAGAAGGGGAAGAGAGGGAGAGAATCTTAAGCAGACTCCATACTGAGTGTGGAGCCTGATACTTGATCCCATGACCCTGAGATCATGACCTGAGCCAAAATTAAAACTCCCAGGTGCCCCTGTAATTCCCCTTCTTTAAAATTTTTTTTTTAAATTTATTTACTTGAGAGAACAAGTGGGGCGGGAGGCAGAGGGAGGAGCAGACTCCTCACTGAGCAGGGAGCCCCTGCTTGATCCCAGGACTCCAGGATCATTACCTGAGCTGAAGACAGATGCTTAACCAACTGAACCACCCAGGTGTCCTGTAATCAATCTTCCTTCTTTTTTTTTTTTTTTTAAGGTTTTATTTATTTATTTATTTATTCATTCATGAGAGACCCACAGAGAGAGGCAGAGACACAAGCAGAGGGAGAAGCAGGCTCCCTGCAGGGAGCCCGATGTGGGATTCGATCCCAGATCTGGGATCACGCCCTGAGCCAAAGACAGGGGCTTAACTGTTGGGACCAGGCGGGAAGGGAAACTCCTCAAGATGGCGGATACTCCAAAATGGCTGAGGTTCCTGTCACCACCTCCACTTGGGACGCCAATGGGCCAATGACCTACTGACAGCTTGAGCAGACCCTTACACCTCCCCTTTGGACTTCCCCAACCGAACCCAATGCCCTTCAAACCCCAGAGGAGTTAGTCACCTTTGGCTGGTCGAATTGCAATCCTTCCTTTGCATAGTGAGGGTCACTCTGACCGGTTGGATTGCAATCCTTCCTTTGTATATGAGCCGACCAATAGGAAACCGTTCTGCCTTACAACGTTATGTAAACCCCCGACCACCTTGTCCTGGCGCGACTTCCCAGACTCACTCTCTTTCCCCCGTGAGTCGTGGAACCTCGCCCGAGGGTGCCTGCAATAAAATCTGTTCTTGGACCCTCGCTTGCCTTGGCGGTCTCATTTCCATTTAGTTACTAAAAAACCTAACATTAACCACTGAGCCACCCAGGCGTCCCATCAATCTTCCTTCTTAACTGGCCCATCCGTGGTTCAAGCCTCTGCTGAAGCTGAGCTGACTCTTAGCCCAGTGTTAGTTTATAAAGGAAATGAGGGGCTGAAGAGGCTGGATGCCTACAGGAAGTGATGAGAGGAAGAGGCCAGAGGTGATATTGACCTTGGGTATTAACTGGGGGTATTGACTGACCCAGGTAGCACTTCCTGGGCCAGGGTCCTAAACTTTCTACAGCTGTAGAAAAGTGGGGGTCTGAGTTATTTTGTAACTGGGGTCATGGGTGCAAGAGCACCTAGTTCCGAGGATCCCAAACAGACAAGGTTCAGCTGCTTGCCACTGACAAAATCCAAAGGCAGAGACCTGAGTGGTGGTGAAACAAGAGAGGAATTCGTTGCCGTGAGGCCAGCATCTGAAGGCAGTAGAGTGATTAACATCGAAAAGATTGTTTCCAAGGTGCTGAAAAAGGCTCTAGGTTTATACAGGGAAAACACGGAGCGAAGGTTGGTAGGTATGGGCAGGCAGGCAGCACAGGTCAGGGGCCCCATTGCCTTAGGGCCAATCACATGGGGTCTTGCTGGCTCAGAGCAGCGCTGCAGCTTGAGGAGGTAGTTCCAATCCACAGCTTTTCCCTGGAGGTCTGCCGTCTGAGTTAAGAGAGACACTGGAAAGGAGAACTTAAGTCTGAAGTCAAAATGAAGTAGTTGAAGTCCTCTTTCAATTTGACTATCAAAAGAAAGTGATGGCCAGAGGCTGGGAAACTGGGCTTCCCTTTCACCTTGTCCTTCTCCCTGTGGTGTGGGCATATTCCTTTGTCTCTGTGGAGAGATTCCAAACCCCCACCCCTGCCTATAGCAGCCCCCCTAATCTCCTCCCCTTTCACACATTCTTCTCCCACCTTTGGTACCTTCTTTCTCCCTTCCTCACTTCCTCCCAGTCTCTTCTTGCTCTCATTTTTCAACATTTTTTTCTTTCTACCTATGTTTTTTATCTTTCCATCCCACCATCTTTGGTCTTTTCTTCCATTTTGCCCTTCTTTCCCATCCCCTCACCATACCTGCTATCAGCTCCTTGCCTTTCTCCCACTTTCCATTGCAACTGCTTTTTAGCCCATCCATTCAGCATTTTGGAGGGCACAAACTCACAACCTGATGCCTGATAACTGCAGAAACATAATTTGCTAACAGAATTTTACCAAAATGTGTCCCAAAAATATTGAATTCATTCCCAACATTAAAAAGTAGAAGATTTCACCCCAAAAATACAGACTTCCAGCTTTTAAAAATTGAGACTATTTATTGCTGATAACAATTGATGGAACTGGGTGGTAACTGGCCATGTCAGGTCACCAGTCTACTTGGTGTCCCCTGACCTCCTGGACGCTGAGGGAAAATATCAACTAGCAATGTCATTAGCTTGAGCAGCTTTTTCTCCTTTAGCAGAAAAATTTCAGTTCCTTACCACATCTTAAAAGTGAGAGAACAAAGAGACAGCAAGAGCCTTGTTTTTTCCTCACCCCTGAGTGCTTTATCACTTGCATTTCCTGCTTTGCTCTGCAGGCTGTGAAATCTGCAACCTCTGCTTTAAACACTCATGCTTCCCTTCCCCATTTCTCTCCTTCACTCCCTTTTTTTCCGTAGTATATCCTCCTTCCACCTTTTGTTCACATGAACATTAGTATTTAATGCAACACAGAAAGGTTAAGTAACTTCAGGACCACGACTGAAACTTTCAATATACAGAAAAATTCTGGGAAAAATCATTGTATTTTTGAAGCAGTGTTTTGTTTATGTTCATAGATGGGAGTAGTTATCTTGTTGGCAGTCTATTATTTGTCTTGGTATTTGTGTGTCATCTGGCTAACAACCTTTTCATATGGACAAGAGCTGAGGAATTGTTACTGAGCAGGCCCAAGACAGTCTTCTTTTAGGATCGTTATCAGCTGGGGGGTGGCATTCAGCTGTAGTAACAAAACCTGAAAAATACTGACATAAACAATTTTGAGGTTTAATTTTTCTGCATTTAAGAGACACCTGGGTGGCTCAGTGGTTGAATGCCTGCCTTCAGCCCAGGGCATGATCCCAGAGTCCCAGGAGAGTCCTACATCGGGCTCCTGCATGGGGCCTGCTTCTCCCTCTGCCTGTGTCTCTGCCTCTCTCTCACTCTCTCTGTGTCTCTCATGAATAAATAAATAAAATCTTTAAAAAGATAATTTTTCTGCATTTAAAATCAACCTTGGGGCACCTGGGTGGCTCAGTCGGTGGGATTAGGGCTCCTAATAGTGCAGCAGGAACCTGGCTCCCTCTTCTCTAGGACTGGTTTCTCTCTCTTCATTTATTTTCCTCCTTAATCCTTATCACATTCTGACATACTCTCTAGCAGTTTGTTTATGATCTGTCTCTTCCCACTAGACTGTAAACTCATTGAGGGAAGGGACAGACAAAAATCTGTTTTCTTCATGCAGAGTTCCCAGCACTGAAGTGCTGTTGAGATGACTGCTAGAGCTCCGGCCAGCATGCTGATGCATCAGGCATGGAGAAGTGGGAGGATAAATGGCAAAGGTGACTGAAGCCTGTAGAGTCAGTTCCAGAAAAGGATTTTTCTGCAAGTCCCATTTAGTGACTTACAAGTGACGAAGTTTTGGAATATAGGTAAGGTCTGGAGCCGACGACCAAGAAAGAATTCTTGAGACATTTTGGGTGCAAAATGGTGATTTTATTAAAGCACTGGGACAGGACCTGTGGGCAGGAAGAGCTGCTGCCCCAGGGCCTGTGAGGGGTGGCTGATTATATACCTGGGAGTTGGGAGGTGGTTAGGGATTAGGTAAGTCTCTAAGGAATTTGGAAGCAGGGTTTCCAGGACCTTGGGGGGACCAGCTATTGTTGGGAAAAAGTCACTTATTACCGGCTAATAAAACCTGAGTCACGAGACCCTTCAGATGTGTATGGGTGGGCCATGTGCTTGGGGGATGTTTGCCAACATGTATCATGGGGGTTTAGAGATAAAGGAACTTTCTAAATGATTTTTTACATGTTAAAGTAGACTTGCAAGGTCCTGGGGGTGGGGCTAAGATTGCCTTTTACCCTTAGCAAAGTATGAACATCGAGGCAGTTGAGCCTGTAGAGGAAGGTCCCTCTGCCTGTTTCAAGGACTTGTCAGTGTGCTTTGTCCTCAGCTAGTCCTCTGTTCCTCCATCATTTCCCTTTGAACAATTTTGACCCTTAAATCTTTAAGGTTGAAGGTGGAAGGTCTCATCTGTAACTTCTTCCTGCTGAGTAGGGGCGTAGAGATGTCCCTACCTGTGGGTCAATATTATTCAGTTGGGGAACATATCGGGGAGTTATAAAAAGGAGAAGGCAGCTGAATCCAATGAGGACAACACATGAATCTCCTTGAGCAGAAAGGATCATCTGTCAGCTGGAAGTTATGGCAGTGAAGGAGTCTTCGCAGTAGTCACGGAGATGGCAGAAATAACAAAATTAAGGTTAACATTATAATGAGAAATTAAAGACCTTTGACAGTTGACCTTTGATAGTTTTCCTCTAGTCCAGGAGTTTAAAGCAATCACTTAAGGAAAGAGATTATTTAAAGCACAAATCTGAGTATTTATGTTAGATAGAAACCCAGAAATATTTTTGTGGTCATCTGGAATATATACACAGCATTGCTTTTATAATAGCACAAGTTTTATCTTGTGTAACAGTTAAAACATCTAATGTCATTCTATTTTGTAAAACTGCTTCACGCATTTGTGTTACTTTAGTATTTAATAGAGAAGTTTTACATTGAGTGTTATTTAGGGCTTTGTCCATGTACTTATTAAGAGGTTCCATGATCCAAACAACATCCTCTGGTCTCAAAGAGAGAACAAAGATGGATGCTAGTTGGTCACAACAATGAAACATAAAAACACATCACTGTTTTTAAAAACTCCAGAGTACAGTGGCCTATCCAGACATGGCCTATTGAAGCCATGGCCATGAATTAGAGTGGCATAGTCATTGGGTCACATTAGAAGACAGTCATATAATTTTGGGCATCCCATTAATGTATCATCCAATCCAATCATAAAGTAGGGTCATCCATTATCTCCATAAGTCCATAGTTAATGCCATAGTGGGGTATGTCTGGCTTTCAGGGAACTGATTGTCATCCCAGCCACAGAGAATTGGTTAGAGTGCTAGCTGGGTTATGCAATTGTTGGGGGAATCAATCCCCCCTTTTTAAAGCTGTTTAATTATATTCCCATGGGGCCTTGTTATCCCCACAGAATAACAAAAAGATTGTCTATACATGAGCTATTGTGGCAATTTGTCTGAGGTTTACCTAAAGTTGTCTAGGTTAAGTAAACACGACAATCAGAACTAGAACTACATTCACAAAAGTGTGTTATTGAAACAGTGTCTGTCTAAAATAACCCTCATTTCTTTTTTTTAAAAGATTTTATTTATTTATTTATGAGAGACACAGAGAGAGAGAGAGGCAGAGACACAGGCAGAGGGAGAAGCAGGCTCCATGCAGGGAGCACAACGTGGGACTCTGGGACTCGATCCAGGGACTCCAGGATCACGCCCTGGGCTGAAGGCAGGAGCTAAACTGCTGAGTCACCCGGGCCTGCCCACAGCCCTCATTTCTTAATCAGAGATTTGATTGACCTGTCTGCAAAACAAGTCCAGTTTTAACAAACTTGGCCTAATTATTATTTAAAAAAAAAAAAATTTTATTGGAGTTCAATTTGCCGACACATAGCATAACATCCAGTGCCAAGTGCCCCACTCAGTGCCCATCACCCAGTCACCCCAACCCCCCGCCCACCTTCCCTTCCACTACCCCTTGTTCATTTTCCAGAGTTAGGAGTCTCTCAGTGATATTTTCACTCATTTTCTCTCCTTTCCCTTTATTCCCTTTCACTAATTTTTATATTCCCCAAATGATGAGACCATATAATGTTTGTCCTTTTCCGATTGATTTATTTCACTCAGCTTAAAACCCTCCAGGTCCCTCCACTTCGAAGCAAATGGTGGGTATTTGTCGTTTCTAATGGCTGAGGAATATTCCATTGTATACATATACTACATCTTCTTTATCAACTTGGCCTAATTATTTACATAAGCTCAGCAAGAATAATGATCCCATATATCTTTTTAGAATCTGCTTTGCTGGAACCTTTTTTTTTTTTTTTTTAAGATTTTATTTATTTATTCATGAGAGATACAGAGAGAGAGAGAGAGAGAGAAGCAGGCTCCATGCAGGGAGCCTGATGTGGGACTCGATCCTAGGACTTCAGGATTATGCTGTGGGCCGAAGGCGGGTGCTAAAACTGCTGAGCCACCCAGGGATTCCCACTGGAACCTTTTATAAGGAATCTCTAGGTTGAACTTTTAGTAGCCTCTCCAGGTCAGAGGCCAAGCCAAGTATTTGCCATTAGACGTGCCTGCAATACCTGTAGATTTGGTCAGATGCCTCTTCACAAGGTCCCCAAAGTATCCTGAGTTTCCTGCACCTGCCAGGGAGTGACATTCTTTACTTACCTGGTGAGGCTGCTGGGAACTCCATAAGCAAGGTATCAGGCCAACATTTCCAAAGGGTTTTATTGCTTCAGATTTCATAAAGCCAACCTTAGTTCCTTAAAGCTTTTTGGTCATATCTGAGTCTATTCATGTGTCCCAAATATGACATTCCAGTCAAAGCCTTGGTAAAATAACCAATATTCCAATGGTGTCCTTTTACAAAAACAGATTCTTATTGAACTTATGCAAATGAATATGATTGCCATGGAGATAACGTAAATTTCAGAGGGTTCAAGTAGAGAGAAAAGTTAATGCTTTAATTTGTTTACAAATGAATACTCTATCACATTTCTGTGAATCAGATATCTTAAGAGAAAGTTTTAACCTGAGAGAGCAAATAGAACCAGTAGTAGTTCAAACAAGGAGTCACAAAACTATCCCATGTTACTATTCTTGTTTAATTTGTTTATTCGTGAGAGACACAGAGAGCGAGAGAGGCAGAGACACAGGCAGAGGGAGAAGCAGGCTCCAGGCAGGGAGCCCGACGTGGGACTGGATCCCGAGTCTCCAGGATCATGCCCTGGGCTGCAGGCGGCGCTAAACCACTGCACCACCGGGGCTGCCCTAAACCAATGAACTTAATTTAGCTTGAATATTGAGTATGTTTCACCCGGGCTCACTCTTAAAAGTCATTTTGTTCCCCATTGCCAATTTTTACCTGAGACACTGGTGGGGAAATCTGGAGTGGGCAGTGTTAATTCCAGGGAGTGCTCTTTGCTCCTTGACAGAGAGGGTAGGAGCCAATGGTGCCAGAGGCACCAGGGAAGGTATAGAAGCCAGTTACTAGGCTGCGCCCAAGGTGGTGCAGAAACAGGAGGAGGGGGAGGGGAGATAGAAGAGGCAAAGTGCAGTCAGAAAGCAGAGAAAGGGTTCCTGGTTCTAGAGCTTGTCCCCTTGGATAGATGAGTAAATGTCATGTTTTTTTTTGTTTTTTTTAAGATTTTATTTATTTATTCATGAGAGACAGGAGAGAGAGGCTGAGACACAGGCAGAGAGAGAAGTAGACTCCCTGTAGGGAGCCTGATGGGGGACTCGAACCCAGGACTCCAGGATCATGCCCTGAGCCGAAGGCAGGCACTCAACCGCTGAGCCACCCAGGGGTCCCACGTCATGTTTTTCCACCAACAAGTAGAATGAGGCAGTCCATATTAGGCCGGACAAGACAGGGAATCCCCGAAACAAAGAGACTTTCGGCAGCTACTTGGGAATCTTCCTTGAAGTCCCCATCCTGAGGTAGACTAACCACAGTTGGCCCCAATTATTTCCATTAACCCAGGAAATGAGTGAGGGAGAAACCCCCCACATCTATTAGGAGGAACAGTGAGAGTAAGAGTCAGAGTTCCCTTTGTCTGGGATGGCCTGTGTTTCCTCCAACATCCTGGGTTTACTTGGAGGAGGCCTATTTAGATCATTATCCAACATTGGGAGGGAGTTTACGAGCCGACATGTTTGGGCCATTTGCCCTATTTCCTGCAGAGGAGATCTAATGGATAGATCCCACTGAAGCCATGCAGTGTCAGAGTTCAGTCCTTTCCTAAATTTTGCAATCTGAATTGTCTCCAGTGGTTAAAAGACACCCCAAGGGAGAGTCCTTGGGGACTGAAAGAGAAGCTCCCATGCTCCAAGAGAAGAGTAAAGAAGGTCCATTACCAAAGAAAACCCCCCTTGACTCCTGGGTGGCGTCCCACGCGCAGGATATGTCAGAGGTTCCTAGTGTCAAAGTGACCCAAGGCATCCCCCTGAACAGAATCGCGATGATCACTCCAGCCGCAGCCGTCAAAGGCCCCGTAGGAGGGAGGCCTGTCTCCTCCTGCTTCCCCATCGCATCCTAAGCTAAGGATGGGTTCAGTGTATGGATGGGTGCCAGCATATGGACCGAAATACTGTGCCTTGGAGGTTATGTAGTGAGGGTCACGCCTTATTTTGCCTTGCCTTGAGGCAAAACCCGCTGGTTTTAACCCATGGAGAACACTAGAAAAGTTTTACAAGGGGAAATTACCCAATTTTGTAGCTTAAGTAGTTGGTAGAGGACAACGACAGAAAACAGTAAAGATAGAAATCCATCTTGGTCTAAGCGACGTTCCAACACATGGAGTCTTTTTTTTTTTTAATTTTTATTTTATTTATGATAGTCACACAGAGAGAGAGAGAGAGAGAGAGGCAGAGACACAGGCAGAGGGAGAAGCAGGCTCCATGCAGGCAGCCTGACGTGGGACTCAATCCTGGGTCTTCTGGATCATGCCCTGGGCTGCAGGTGGCGCTAAACTGCTGTGCCACCGGGGCTGCCCTATCTTGGGGGTTTAGAGATAAAGGAACTTACTTGGGCAGCCTGGGTGGCTCAGCGGTTTAGTGCCGCATTTGGCCCAGGATGTGATCCTGGAGACCCTGGATCAAATCCCACGTCGGGCTCTCTGTATGGAGCCTGCTTCTCCCTCTGCCTGTGTCTCTGCCTCTCTCACCCTCTCTGTCTCTCCTGAATGAATAAATTAAGAAAAAAAAAAAAAAAGAGAGAAATAAAGGAACTTTCTAAAGGAATTTTTATCTTAAAGAAGACTTACAGGATCCTGGGGGTCATCCTGGGGGTCAAGCTAAGATTGCCTTTTGCCCTTAGCAAAGTATGAACATCGAGGCGGTTGAGTCTGTAGAGGAAGGTCCCTCTGCCTGTTTCAAGGGCTTGTCAATGTGCTGCCCTGGGCTTGTGCTTTGTCCTCAGCCAGTCCTCTGTTCCCCCATCATTTACCATGGCCCTATGCCCTATGGCTCCTACTTCATTTACTCTTGTGAGTAACATCAGCTTCCTTGAACTTCACTACATTGTGATTCCTTAATTCCATATTTACCATTTACTTGTTGGGTTTCTAAAATGTAATTGCATATAAACCCAAGAACTATGAATAGTAAAATAACCCCTACCTTTAGTCCACCAACTATTCTATCTTAGGTATCACTGTTCTTTCTGAAACATTCAGTGGCTTAAGCTCTACCCAACAGACCTTTGACTTTGTGTGTCCTTACATGTGTGCATGTGCAAGTGTGTATTTATGTGTTCACATGGGCACAGACCTGTGTCCACATATGATACAAAAGAGGAAGAGAAAAGAAGTTTCTCCATGCCTCTTCCTTCTCCCTTCTAAGGCAGATGTTGTCTGGAGCTGACAAAGTTTTGATGTGTAGAATGCAGGGTTGTGGACCCCAACAGATGTCCTGAGGCACAGGGAGAACTGGGTAACTTAGGCCCTGCCTATGAACTCACAAAGGTGGTGAGTGTGCCTGAATTCCAGCCTATGCTCAGCTCCCTTGGCCTCATGCTCAGCAAGGCATAGATTGCCTACCCAAAGGAAAGGGCCTTTTTTTTTTTTTTAAAGTTTATTTATTTATTCATGAGAGACACACACACAGAGAGGCAGAGACACGGGCAGAGGGAGGAGCAGGCTCCCTGTGGGGAGCTCAGTGAGGATGGATCCGGGATCCCAGGATCACGATGTGAGCTGAAGACAAGCAGTCAACTGCTGAGCCACCCAGGGGCCCCTGGAAGGGGTCTTTTTTTCTAATTTGCACAAAAGGTGCCCCTTGTTGCTGAGCTTGTATGCCTATGGGCTGCCTGTACCTATTTAATTCACCCTGAGGAGGAGTCTTTTAAAACTGCACACGGTCTCCCTATAGGCAGGCTGCAGCCAGCTCTTCTGTGTGGAGGTCAGAAGATTTCTCTCCTACTGGATCTGAAAGCCAGATATCTGCGTGTGAGTCATCACTGGAACCCCTACTCTTTCTCTTCCTTCTTTCTTCCATCCAGTCAATGTGTGACTATTGAATGAAAATAAGCTAAAGGGGATTCCTAGGTAGTTCAGTGGTTTAGCGCCTGCCTTCGGCCCAGGGCATGATCCTGGGGTCCTGAGATCGAGTCCCACGTCGGGCTCCCTGCATGGAGCCTGCTTCTCCCTCTGCCTGTGTCTTTGCTTCTCTCTCTCTCTGTGTCTCTCATGAATAAATAAATAAAAATCTTAAAAAAGAAAAGAAGCTAAAGACAGACACATTCCATTCTTCAATTCAGACCAACACCTTCCTCTAGGACTCTCTGTCCCCAGGCATGCTGCTCCAGCCAAGCTTGCAGGGCTAAGGATCTGGCTGAGTGGAGGGGGAGGTGGCTGAGTGGGTGATGGAAGAATTCACGCAAGGCAGGACAAAGGAGATAGAAGTTTACTGAATACACTGCAAGGGAGCAGTGGGCAGGACAACAGAGAGAGACTCTCTGCCAGGATCCAGTGTGGGGTGGGGGGGTGGGGAGGTGGTTGGGGGGACTACTCTTAAGTGGGGGAGTGGGCAGGAATGGGGAAGGATGCAATTTCCCATCGTGGTACCTGTACCCAGTTGTAAGTGACCCTTTGGTCAGCTGACTATTTCCAGGGGGGGTCACCTCGTGGGCCTGTTTGCACTCACCTGGTGGTCACTGTGGGCCCTCCTTTCTTACTCAAATTCCAGTGCCTGCTGCCTGAAAGCAGCCTCTACAAGCTCACAGGGGGTACGGCCCATACTGTACTCCACTCAGGGACACTTGGGGCTATCCTGGCTCCCTCCGGATTGCCTCTACAGGTTTCTGACCCCCTCCTCCCTAATTTTAACTTCATTTTAGAGAGTGCTATTTTCTGATGCTGGCACCAAACAGGTATGAACTGTTTCTGGAGCCCCTTGTGCACTGGCCTCACTTTTGAACTCAGAGGACCTATGAATGTATGGAATAATTAAATCTACCTTTAAATTTTTTTGAATTAATTTATTTGACAAAGAGAGATATCGAGAGAGCACAAGCAGGGGGAACAGCAGAGGGAGAGGGAGAAGCAGACTCCCCACAGAACAGGGAGCCTGATGTGGGGCTTCATCCCAGCACCTTGGGATCATGACTTGAGCCAAAGGCAGGCGCTTAACTGACTGAGCCACCTAGGCACCACTCCCAGCCTTTTTAAAGTAGGCTCCATGCCCAGTGTGGAGGGTAATGCAGGGCTTGAACTCACGACCCTGAGATCAAGACCTGAGTTGAGATCAAGACCTGAACTAAGATCAAAAGTCAGACACTTAACTGACTGAGCTACCCAGGTGTCCCATAATTAGATCTGTCTTAAAATGTTCACCAAATAATGAGTGTACACAACAGTTATATGGCAGAATGGTTTTTAAAATAATGGTTCAGTCTTTTTAAAAAATATTTTATTTATTTACTCATGAGAGATACAGAGAGGCAGAGACACAGGCAGAGGGAGAATCAGGCTCCCTGCAAGGAGCCCGAGGCGGGACTCGATCCTGGATCCCGGAATCATGCCCTGAGCCAAAGGCAGATGCTCAACTGCTGAGCCACCCAGGTGTCCCATAGCCTTTTTATTACATTAAATTTCATAGAGAAGGAAGCTCACTAAATAAGACAAACTCAGAGGTGAAACTTCTCTGGGTGAAGAGGACCAAGGAGTTGAGCCCTACCCACTGTGTATCCAACCTGATACTTACCAGATCCTCTAGAGACCTCTCAGTGGACCTCTTGAACATGGTTTGCAAATGTATAGGGTGGTGAAAAGAACCCAGCCTCCAAGTTGGGAAATGGTGTGCATCCCTGCTTTGTGGTTAACTATCTTAGTGACCTGGGGCAAATGAAACAATCCACTCCCTCTCTATCGGCCTCATGCTCACACCAACAGGCACAGGAGGCCAAGCTATGCAGGTGCCTGAACCTCTGATGGAGAATTACTCAGATATCCCCTCCCCCTCATCCACTCAGAATGCCCTTTCTCAGCAGCCTCCTCTATCTTGTCATTTGGCTATTTATTGGATGGCTATGTATCTCTGATATCATTGCAGCTGATTGCTGCTTCAAATTCCATCATCCTCATCATCCTCTTCAATGGAATCTCAGTCTTGTCTGGGTGACAATATTCTACTTAAGAACACTTAAGTTCCCCATACTCCTTTGCATCTAGGGGTGGCCACATGACTATATGGCTAATGAGTCATCAACAGAAGTCTGCCTGGTGTGGCTTTCAGCAATTCAAGTGCTTTCCTGATTAAAAAGGAAAAGCTAGATTCTGTTGCAACATGTCTTTTGCTCCTTCCTCTTCCTTTCTGCCTGAAATGTGGATGTGATACCTGTAAGTGGCTGTAAGAACAGCCACTTAGCACCCATGAGGCAGAAGGATGGACTAGTATAGGTGGGAGGTAGCCACTCAGGCAACTTTGGGGACATTTTACCAAACTAGAAAAATTGGGTCAATGCGGCATCAACGTCTTTCTTAGTGAGCACTGTCCTTGTAGTGATGGATAGAGGCGGGGTCTTGGAGCCTTTAACACCCATCCTGCCTGTGATGGTAAGAAAGGAAAATCCAAAGAGGTTGGGTGTCAGCTGAGGCCTATGAAGGGCTAATAGGACACTGATCTTGCCTGTCCTACCCAACGTCTTTTAATAATATCATACTAATAATCTTTCTCCCATGACCTTGTCTCTGTTTCCCAGGCTATTTCTATAGTCTCAGTATTTGGCCATAGCTTTGAGAAAATTCTCTTACCATTATTCTTTGTTTATTTTGCAGTTCTTTGAAGATATTCTTCAGATGGATTTTTTGTCATTTGTCTTTTTTTTTTCTCTATTCCTTGTGTGTCATCATTATTTCTCGCTTATTTCGTCACATGCTCACTCCCTGAAATTTGATCTACTCTTCAAGGTCCGTCTCAGATGCTTTTATGAAGCCACCCTCGATGGAGACATTTCCTTTCTCTGGAACCCCACAGCACTTATTTTCTGTGGCTTCTGTGATCATCAGCAAACTGGCACGTGCTTGATTAGACATTCTTTTACTACCCTGTAGCTCCTTAAGGCAAGGATTGTCTTGTACTGAGCCCTGCCCTTGGAACACTGTACTTGCTTGATAAGTATTCATTGAGTCCAAATGGAAATTCCAATTTGGGAAGAGAGGACAGACACACTAAGCATGATGCATTTAAATAAAATGGAGATCATTTTCCTGGAGAAATGCCTCCTATACATGTCTTTGCTACCCAGATATAGGACTAGGAAAAAAAGGGAGGGCATGGCTGAAAACAACCTGCTCAGAGAACTCTTCTTCAGGAGAAACGCAAGCTATAAAAGAAATCACTGTCACCTTTCATCACCTGTAATAAGGAAATTCTGAATAACTCTTTCCTGGGGACCCACTGAGTCAGAGGTTCACATCTAATTAGGTAAGCAGCAGATGTGATCAGGGAAGAAGTGATGAATATTCTTTCGGCTTCATCACCCAGCATCAGCTATTTATATGGCAGTGATGCAGGTTTCCATACGTAGAGTCCTTGCTGTTGTTCAGAGTGCTTTCACATGCCCAAACAGGACAGAGCAAGGGTAGCTGCCTAGAAAAGGAACTTGCTGGAGGAGGTTCAAAGGATCCCTCAACTGTTGAACCAGAAGAAGAGCCTTCTTCAGAGTGGGAACATGACAGGAAAGGGAAAGCAGCACTTCTCTTTCTGGACAGTTTTAACATTGGCATGTCTGGCAACCAATTAAATGTGAGAACTGGAAGCTCAGGAGGGAGGGAGTGGGCTGAAGAGTAGATCTCAGAGTCACTGGCATGTATGTGGGGATTAAAACATACATGACAGTGGGCAAGGTCACTCTGGGAGGGTATGGAGAAAGGGGAGGGTGGAGTCCCAATACTTAGTTGGTGAGTAGAGGACAAGACCCCTGAGAAGGCCAAGAAGGGAGGTTAAAACTAGGTAAGAGAGCAAGTTATCATGGAAATTAAGAGTTAAGACTTCTGAGACAAGAGAGAGAGAGACAGAGAGAGACCGAGAGAGAGAATGAATCAGCACCAATGAATGCAACAGAGTTTCTGGGAAAGGAAACTTTCCTGTGGGGCACAGGCAGGGGATGCATGGGAAAAAGTGGAGACAGAAGGTAGATTTCCAATGTATCAGAAAGAAAGGCAAAGCAAGGAGAATATAGTAGACACAGAATATAGTAGACACAGAATTAGGGTGACCGTCACCAGCTGTCAGCTCCTTCAGGGTCCTTCTTTTTCTGAGCAGCTCCATGGTGACTGAGCAGGGCTGGGGCTGGAAAGGCCTAGCTGATTCATTCCAATTTGGTTTGCTCTGTGAAGTTCTCCATAGCTATCTGAGACTCTACAGGCCTCCCTTTGCCCTGCCCTGCCTGCTTCCTCCCCTTACTGTTACAGAGGTTGACTCCTAGTCAACATCTTGCATCCCAAATCCCATATAAGTATCTGCTTCCAGAGAACCCAGTCTCTGACAGAGTGGCAGAAACAAGTCTTTTGAAGAGTTTATTGGGGAAGGAGAAAAGAAGGGTTTCTAAAATTGTTTCTTTTTGTTTAAGAGTAGGAAAGAGAGGAAGGAACCTGAAAGGGGGCACTTGAAGATACTGGAAAGAGGATGGCTAATAGGTGAGCCCTGGGAAGAAGATAGAAGGTGGACTTTAAGGCCAGGAAGATTGATTGGCCTGGAATAAGAGGGATCTTTTGTCCAGTCTCTGTGATTGAGGCTGAGGGCATATTGATCAGGTTAATTTAGATTGTTTTTGAGGTAGTCAAGGAAGTAAGGAACACTCTGCTCAGTGACTTCAGTGACCAATTGCTAGAGAGATGAAAGGAGGAATCCTTGAGGTTAAGGTGGATAAGATGCTTTCACCCACAGTAAGGATTTGGGGGAAGCAGGGCAAGTTTTAGCTGAGCTATAAACAGAGGAGGAACTTTGGGCAAAACCATAAAACAAGAGAATGGGATCTGGGATGGAGAAAAGAAAGATCCATTTCTTTCTGTTAGAATCTGTTTGGTCTCCAATAAAAAGTAAATTTATTATTAAAAAAAAATAAAAACGGAAAAAGAAAAAAAAGAATCTGTTTGGTCTGACTAGATGGATTTGGGGTAGATTCTGGAATCTAATGGATTTTCTTTTTTTTTTTTAATTTTTATTTATTTATGATAGTCACAGAGAGAGAGAGAGAGAGAGGCAGAGACACAGGCAGAGGGAGAAGCAGGCTCCATGCACCGGGAGCCCGATGTGGGATTCGATCCCGGGTCTCCAGGATCACGCCCTGGGCCAAAGGCAGGCGCCAAACCGCTGCGCCACCCAGGGATCCCTCTAATGGATTTTCTATCCTTCAAACTCTGTACCATCTTCATATTTGCCAAATGTATCCTATATACAACACATAAGACATGATACAAATACTGAGCAGGCAGGAGTGAGGTGAGAACTCCTCAGCACCTTGGAATTCTGTCATTTAACCAGCTTCAGATTTCTCCATTTGTTCCGGAAGGATATAATTTAAGATGTCATGAAATGCCTTAATCACATGCAGACCCTGGGTCTGTTATAGTGCCTCTTTCTATCAGTCTTAACGGGGGACAAGAGAACATGAATGAGGACAGTCTGGCACTGCGTTTGCTTCTCCTGTCTTCACAAGACACCTTTTTGTATCTTATTTGAGGCTTTTTGCCTACGGTCATTGTCAAGGCCACTGATTTGTAATTTTCAACATTCACCTTTTGTCCATCTTTGGAAGTCAAAGCCATCTCTGGTCTTCTAACACCTGTCTGCCTTTCATGATGGCGACTTTGGTGTACCACGAGTATCACCATTTTTTGGGTGCTCTGACATGTGATCTTTTCATAGTAGGAAGTTTAAACACGTTTAGTGCTGCTACAGTTTTTCTTACTTTCTTTTTTTAGGTGTTGGGTTCTAATCTCTGTTTACCAATAGTCATCCTACCCTTCCCACTCAAAAGTCATGCTTCCCATTGAGAAGCTGGAAGCGCTCAAAGTCTTCTGCTCTTTGTCTCTCATCTGGAAACACTGTGTGAATGGCCATGAGTGAAGGACGTATCCCTTTGTCCTTTTTCCTTTTGTCATAGCCAGTTGCACATAATCCCAAGACTAAACTTGCTTATCTTTTTCCTGTAGGAGTCCGGATACCCTCAATGCCCGGGCTCTCCTAATGCAGCGACTCACAGATTCTCATGGGGAAATGGGGGTGGGAATTAAAAAGCAAGGGCAATAACTCTAATGGGACCCGCTCACACATTCTGCGACGACAAAGGCCCTGCTCAAGCCGGCTACTTGCACGTGTCCAATTTATTTGGCCACCAGGTGGCATGACTTGAGCGCGTTTACTTAAGAAGAAAAGAGGAAGTCGGCGGTTCTAAACCCCACAACGGCCAGCAGATGCAGGTGCCCCCCGCTTGTGGCCCGTGTGAATTGTGCCGTTTCACTTTTACAAAAGGCCTGCATCAGTACCTGCTTTCCCTAACCAAAAGAAATCTGAGAAGTTTTTCTCCAGTGGAAAAAAAGTGAGAGCAGCGGGGAGCCCTGACGTCCCGAAAGCCCTTCTCCGGACGCAGCAGGCACCACCAGCCGGGGCAGTGGCGCCACCACGCGCCGAGCGGGGGAACTGCACTCGGCATCTCAGCGTCTCCGCAGTGAACTGGTCTGTGAGCATCTGCGCTTTATCTGGATTTGCTTTGTACATCCATATGTCCTGAGGGATCAGAACAGCTTAAAAGGTTATTTTTTGGATCTCGGGGTGCTAAAATTTTTTTCCCATAAAATTAATATTAATTATTTCTTCAATTTTATGCCATTTCGGCTTCCAGAAGTTTTCATAGGAATGCTCTATTTTTGGAAAGGAAGGGAAACCTGTAATCAATGCTGAAAATACAAGAAAGCATATTTCACGTGTCTGTTCTAAGTGACACTTGTTATTTTGATGTGTTTTTCTTGCCATCAAAGTACAGACAAATTCCTTTCTTAACCTTAAAATGATAAATATGGGCCTCCTGAGCCTGTTCAGTCTGGATTTTCCTCTCCTGCATTTTTTTTTTAATTTTTATTTATTTATGATAGTCACACAGAGAGAGAGGAGAGAGGCAGAGACACAGGCAGAGGGAGAAGCAGGCTCCATGCACCGGGAGCCCGATGTGGGATTCGATCCCGGGTCTCCAGGATCACGCCCTGGGCCAAAGGCAGGCACCAAACCACTGCGCCCCCCAGGGATCCCTCCTCTCCTGCATTGTGTGTAGAAAGCCACCTGGGAGTAAGAACTGGATGCAGGCTTATCTTTATCTGCAACATGCACTGCCCTTGGCTATAGACTCCTTGACACAGAGTGGAAGACGTTAGGCAGGAATTATTGCTAATATTAGCATTATTGGACTAAAACATGCATCCCATTTTGCGAAGTGCTAACTATCCTGCGGTGTCTGAAGATGAGTACAGTTGGCCCCTGCATATCAGCCTGTCTCTTTTGGTTACATCCAGATTGGATTTGGCACTTGTGAGATCTAGAGTCCAAGGTAAGGAGTGCCTGAGAGTCCACCGCAGGTGGTCGCAGCTGAGAAGGTGGGAGCAGGAGGCACAAGGCAAGAGGGAGCTGAGAAAAGTAAAGGCATTCAGGGGTGACTTTTGTGCTTCTATACATTTTGACGCTGGAGAATTTTAAAGGACTATTTCTAATATTTATTTTAGATGGATGGATTCATTCAATAAATCTACCAGGCCTGCTGTAGGAGTTGGGGTTAAAAGGTAAATAAGGCAAGGTTCTAGGCTTCAGGGCACTTTATAGTTTTGGTCATTAGTCCCACAGGGGCAAGATGGAGATCCCAGGAGAGGCTCTTCCCCTGAGGCCCCAGGACAGTCCCAATGCCCAGATGTGTGGATGGAGACAGAGCTCCCAGTGAAAACAAAATTCCTTTAAAACTTTGTTGAGGGCAGCCCTGGTGGCTCAGCGGTTTAGCGCCGCCTTCAGCCCAGGGCGTGATCCTGGAGACCTGGGATCGAGTCCCACGTCGGGCTCCCAGCATGGAGCCTGCTTCTCCCTCTGCCTATGTCTCTGCCTCTCGCTGTGTGTGTCTCTCATGAATAAATAAATAAAATCTTAAAACAAAACAAAACAAAACTTTGTTGATTGTGGGGCAGCCCCAGTGGCCTAGCAGTTTAGCGCCACCTTCAGTCTGGGGTGTGGTCCCGGAGACCCGCATGGAGTCCCACGTCGGGCTCCCTGCATGGAGCCTGCTTCTCCCTCTGTCTGTGTCTCTGCCTCTCTCTCTGTGTGTCCATCATAAATAAATTTAAAAATCTTAAAAAAAAAAAAAACTTTGTTGATTGTGAGGATACGTTAAAATGGCATACCTTTATGATAACATTCTGGCTCATGTTTTAGAAAGATTTTATTTTTAAGTTATCTATACTCCGACGTGGGGCTCGAGCTCACAACCCCGAGATCAAGAGTCGCAGGTGCCTCTTGCTCATTTCTTTTTTTTTTTTTTAATTTTTATTTATTTATGATAGTCACACAGAGAGAGAGAGAGAGAGGCAGAGACACAGGCAGAGGGAGAAGCAGGCTCCATGCCCCGGGAGCCCGACGTGGGATTCGATCCCGGGTCTCCAGGATCGCGCCCTGGGCCAAAGGCAGGCGCCAAACCGCTGCGCCACCCAGGGATCCCTGCTCATTTCTTATATAAGGGAAGATACTGAGGGTTTCCTGAAGAAGGAAAGAGAGAGCAGCATAATAAGAGCCATGTTGCAATAGTGTAAATTGCTCCCTGATCATTGCCGGGATCTTGATGATCTGATAAAATGGCTGGTGTATAAAGCAGAGCAAACATACTCTTGTTATACTGAAAGCCTGAAATTTCACCTACAGGGAAGGGAGAGAAAGGTGCATAGCAACAGGCCGTGTAGGAGTGGATTGGAGAAGTCCAGACCGATGTCAGGAAAAATAGTTTGGAGGCTATTGAACCTGTTTCAATGGGTGATGAAAGTTTGAATTAAGACAATCACCAAAGGGCAGGCGGGGACAGAAGGGAGACAGATTTCAGGGTAGGAAGGGCAGATCGAAGGCTGAGGGAGAGGAAGAATGACTGGAGAGAACATCACTGCCAGTGGCCTGACCCCAAGGCCTGTGTTCTTTTCTGAGGTTGCCCATGTTGCCCTGTCAACAAGGACCTCACTTTAGTCCAGTTCTTTCATTTTATAGCAAAAGGAGGAAATTAAAACCCAGGAAATGGAAACCCTTGTCTATGGCTGAACTGCAAGATGGTGGAAGACTGTGTTAGAAGCCAAGTCTCTTCCCAGATCCAACCTCCTTCCACAGGTTCACATTAGAACTTGCATGGTAGAAGCACCTGAGGGGCATTTCCAAACACTTGGGCCTGGGCCCAGGCCCAGCCAACTGGAATCCCCGCGCTGGTACCACTGGCTCATTCCAGGCTGGTGCACAAGCTTCTCTTCCTGCCATGGTCTTCCATAGCACATTCTGCCTAAATCCCACTCCTTCCTTCCTTCCTTCCTTCCTTCCTTCCTTCCTTCCTTCCTTCCTTCCTTTCTTTCTTTCTTTCTTTCTTTCTCTCTTTCTTTCTTTCTCTCTTCCTTTCTTTTCTTTTCCTTTCCTTTCCTTTCCTTTCCTTTCCTTTCCTTTCCTTTCCTTTCCTTTCCTTTCCTTTCCTTTCTTTTCCTTTCCTTTCCTTTCCTTTCCTTTCCTTTCCTTTCCTTTCCTTTCCTTTCCTTTCCTTTCCTTTCCTTTCCTTTCCTTTCCTTTCCTTTCCTCTTTCCTTTCCTTTCTTTTTTTAAAGGATTTTATTTATTCAGGAGAGACAGAGAGAGAAAGAGGCAGAGACACAGGCAGAGGGAGAAGCGGGCTCCCCATAGGGAGCCCAATGTGGGACTCAGTGCTGGGACTCCAGGATCACGCCCTGAGCCAAAGGCAGGTGCTCAACTGCTGAGCCACCCAGGCGTCCCACCACTTTCTTTTCTTTTCTTTTCTTTTCTTTTCTTTTCTTTTCTTTTCTTTTCTTTTCTTTTCTTTTCTTTCTTTCTTTCTTTCTCTCTTTCTTTCTTTCTTTCTTTCTTTCTTTCTTTCTTTCTTTTTTCTTTCTCTTCCTTTTTCTTCCTTTCTTTCTTTCTCTTTCTTTCTTTCTTTCTTTCTTTCTTTCTTTCTTTCTTCTTTCTTTCTTT
Source organism: Canis aureus (assembly GCF_053574225.1). Classification (NCBI taxonomy): domain Eukaryota; kingdom Metazoa; phylum Chordata; class Mammalia; order Carnivora; family Canidae; genus Canis; species Canis aureus. The sequence goes on along the minus strand of NC_135617.1, from coordinate 72,051,561 downwards.
CTTTTGATTTTATTTATTTATCTGAGACAAAGAGTGAGCAAGCGAGGACAAGCAGAGGGAGCAGCAGGACAGGGAGAAGCAGACTTCCCACTGAGCAGGGAGCCTGCTGCGGGTCTCGATCCCAGGACCCTGAGATCATGACCTGAGACAAAGTCATAACCCATAATCATGACTCTGATCCACTGAGCCACCCAGGTGTCCCTGAACCACACTTTCTTTTTTCTGTTTCATACTTGCATCACATAAGTGCAATACATTACATAGTCCCACTGATCATTGGAAAGATGCTGAGTGTTTAGATGGAGAACTACATGTGAGCAAACACCAAAATCCTTTGCCATAGGTCCATTAGTGATTAAAACAACAACAACAACAACAAACAAACCTAGAACTAACTTGCAAACATCTTATTGAAACTACACGAGAAGGGAGTCTTCTCCTGTAGAAGGAAGGGAGGGAAGATTAATGGATAATCATTGTTCGACAAGCACTTAATAATTTGTTTTGTAAAACTGATCATTTCTTTATAAGTTTTAGTAAAAATAAGGAATATTTTTTAAATGTAACAACCAAGATCTTAAACACTAAAAAATTGTGGTAAATGGGACTCTTGGGTGGCTCAGTTGGTTAAGCATCTGCCTTCAGCTCAGGTCATGATCTCAGAGTCCTGGGATCGAGCCCCGAGGTGGGCTCCCTGCTCAGTGGGGAGCCTGCTTCTCCCTCTCCCTCTACACAGGCCTATTTGTGCTCTCTCTCTCCTCTCAAATAAATAAATAAAAATCTTCAACAAAATTGTGGTAATAAAATTTACCATCTCAATCATTTTTAAATGTACAATTCAGTGGTGCTAAGTACATTCGCATTGTTTTGCAGCTAATCACCAGGACGCTTTTCATCTTGCATGACTGAAACTCTGTACCCATTAAATAATTGCCATTGTGCCTTCCTCCTAGGCCCTGGCAATCACCATTCTAATTTCTGTCTCTGTGAATCTGACTACCTCATATAAGTGGGTTCTTACAGTATTTGTCATTATGGTTGGTTCATCCATGTGATGGCATATATTGGAATTTCCTTTCTCTTTAAGGAGGAATAATATTCCAATGTGTGTGGAGTATATATATATATATATGTACATATATGTACATACTCCATTGGTATATGCATGTGTGTGTATATATATACATACACGCACACATCATATTTTGTTTATTCATTCATCTATTGATGGATATTTGGGTGGCTTCCACCTTTTGGCTATTGTGAATAATGCTGCTATGTGCACAGGTGTATAAATATATATTGAGACTCTACTTTCAATTCTTTGGGGAATAGTGGGACTTCTGGATCATACAGTAATTCTATTTAACATTTCTTGAGGAACGGCCATGCTGTTTTCCATAGTGGCTTGGTAATTTTATAATCGTACCAACAGCTACAAGGGTTCTCATTTCTCTACACCCTTGTCAACACTTGCTACTTTTCTCTTGTGATGTAGACATCCTGATGGGTGTGCGGTGGCATAATGTCTTCCAGAACATAGATTGACTGAAGATTGTGACCTACCCTAAACTTTGCATAAAGTCCTAAATTCTTTAATCATAGTGCTTTCATCCAAGCCGATTTTTAGGATGGTTGTAGAAGGAATACTCTATTGTCATTTTAACAATCTTTATCAACTGGGATGCCTGGGTGGCTCAGTGGTTGAGTGTTTGCCTTTGACTCAGGGCGTGATCCTGGGGTCCTGGGATGGAGTCTTACATTGGGCTCCCCTCAGGGAGCCTGCTTCTCCTTTGTCTCTCTCTGTGTGTCTCTCATGAATAAATAAATAAAATCTTTAAAAAAAAAACATAATCTTTATCAACTAAAACAGTAAAAATTAATTATTATTTTGATTTTTTTTATTGGTGAAGTTGAATTTTCTACTGTGATTTTTAATTAGTTATGGCTTCTCTGCTGTAAACTGTTTGTGTTTGAATTTCTCACACAATACAATAAAAAATAAAAATAGTGTTTTCTATGTGCTAGTTACTGTTCTAAGAGCTTTACATGTAGTAAGTCAGTTAATCCTGACCCACCAGGAGGCAGGTGCAATGATTAGTCTCAGTGTATAGAGGACACAGAGACATGAAGAAATCAAGTATCTTGCCCCAGGTCATACCCAGGAAGTCTGGATTCAAAGCCTGTGCAAACTACAAAATAGCCAATATTTATCTGATTTATTTGTTTGCCTTTTTTTCCCTATTAACTATAATCATTAAATTTTTATGGTTAGGGAATGCCTGGGTGGCCTAGTCAATTGTGTTTGCCTTTGGCTCAGGTCATGATCCCGGGGTCCTAGGACTGAGCCCCACATTGGGCTCCTTGCTCAGTGGGGAGCCTGCTTCTCTCTCCATGCTTGTGCTCTCTCTCTCACTCTCTCTTTCAAATAAAAAAATAAAATCTTTTTAAAAATTAAAAAAAAATTATGATTAAATCTATCAGCCTACTCCCTTTCTTTTATTGCCCCCCGTCCCTTTGTTTTCAGTCAGTTTAGAACATCCTCTTCTCTTCAGAGATTAGAAAATATTTGGATTTTTTTTAGCATGATATATATTTTTTCCCAAAAAATCAATTATTTCTCCCAAATCATTTATTAAAGACATTTTTGTTTCTGTTGCTTTATAATGGAAACTTTCTGCTGAGTATTATTTCATAATTGCTTGTTTTTATTTTTATTTATTTATTTATTTACGATAGTCACAGAGAGAGAGAGAGGCAGAGACACAGGCAGAGGGAGAAGCAGGCTCCATGCCAGGAGCCCGACGTGGGACTCAATCCCAGGACTCCAGGATCGCGCCCTGGGCCAAAGGCAGGCGCCAAACCGCTGCGCCACCCAGGGATCCCAATTGCTTGTTTTTAATGTCCAGTCAGCAATTTGAGGATACTGAAGTCTCCTTCTGGTTGCTCTTTTGGCTTCATTTGGTGTGAATCTATCTTTAGCGTGCTGATACTCTGGCTGCCTTTCTCTTTTTTTTTTTTTTTTTTTTTTTTTTTTTTATGATAGGCACACAGTGAGAGAGAGAGGCAGAGACACAGGCAGAGGGAGAAGCAGGCTCCACACACCGGGAGCCCGACGTGGGATTCGATCCCGGGTCTCCAGGATCACGCCCTGGGCCAAAGGCAGGCGCCAAACCGCTGCGCTACCCATGGATCCCTCTGGCTGCCTTTCTCGTGTGAGTTTTTGTGTAGTTCAGAACACAGCCAACAAGTTCATTTCTTGTTTTTTTTTCTCTCTGTCTCCCTTCTCTGCTCCTCAGCCCTTCCTGTCCAGTGACTGAGTGGTTGCCCTCCCTGGGGCCTGTCCAGAGTGAGGTCTTACAGGCAGTCTGGGCTCCTGCCCCAGTATGAACTTAGGCATGACCCCCTCCAGGCAGGAGGGAGCTGTGTTAGGTCCACATGCAGATCCATTTTGGTATCCAGGGACTTCACTATCCATCTATTTTCTTTTCTTTTTTTTTTTTTTTATCCATCTATTTTCTTGAAGAGGATGGAGAGAGGCCAGTGGCAGCTCCTGGAGTTTTTTTTTTTGTTTGTTTGTTTTTTTTAACTCTTTTTTATTTATTTATTTTTTGTATATTTTTTATTGGAGTTCGATTTGGCAACATATAGCATAACATCCAGTGCTCATCCCGTCAAGTGCCCCCCTCTGTGCCCATCACCCAGTCACCCCATCCCCCCGCCCACTTCCCTTTCTATCACCCCTTGTTTGTTTCCCAGAGTTAGGAGTCTCTCGTGTTCTCTCATCCTCACTGATATTTCCCACTCATTTTCTCTCCTTTCCCCTTTATTCCCTTTCACTATTTTTTATATTCCCCAAATGAATGAGACCATATGATGTTTGTCCTTCTCCGATTGACTTACTTCACTCAGCATAATACCCTCCAGTTCCATCCACATCGAAGCAAATGGTGGGTATTTCTCGTTTCTAATGGCTGAGGAATATTCCATTGTATACATAGACCACATCTTCTTTATCCATTCATCTTTCGATGGACACCGGGGCTCCTTCCACAGTTTGGCTATTGTGGACATTGCTGCTAGAAACATTGGGGTGCAGGTGTCCCGGCGTGTCACTGCATCTGAATCTTTGGGGTAAATCCCCAGCAGTGCAATTGCTGGGCTGTAGGGCAGGTCTATTTTTAACTCTTTGAGGAACCTCCACACAGTTTTCCAGAGTGGCTGCACCAGTTCACATTCCCACCAACAGTGTATGAGGGTTCCCTTTTCTCCGCATCCTCTCCAACATTTGTTGTTTCCTGCCTTGTTAATTTTCCCCATTCTCACTGGTGTGAGGTGGTATCTCATTGTGGTTTTGATTTGTATTTCCCTGATGGCAAGTGATGCAGAGCATTTTCTCATGTGCCTGTTGGCCATGTCTATGTCTTCCTCTGTGAGATTTCTGTTCATGTCTTTTGCCCATTTCATGATTGGATTGTTTGTTTCTTTGCTGTTGAGTTTAATAAGTTCTTTATAGATCTTGGAAACTAGCCCTTTATCTGATAAGTCGTTTGCAAATATCTTCTCCCATTCTGTAGGTTGTCTTTTAGTTTTGTTGACTGTATCCTTTGCTGTGCAAAAGCTTCTTATCTTGATGAAGTCCCAATAGTTCATTTTTGCTTTTGTTTCCCTTGCCTTCATGGATGTATCTTGCAAGAAGTTGCTATGGCCAAGTTCAAAAAGGGTGTTGCCTGTGTTCTCCTCTAGGATTTTGATGGAATCTTGTCTCACATTTAGATCTTTCATCCATTTTGAGTTTATCTTTGTGTCTTGTGTAAGAGAGGGGTCTAGTTTCATTCTTCTGCACGTGGTTGTCCAGTTTTCCCAGCACCATTTATTAAAGAGACTGTCCTTTTCCAGTGGATAGTCTTTCCTGCTTTGTCGAATAGTAGTCAACCACAGAGTTGAGGGCCCATTTCTGGATTCTCTATTCTGTTCCATTGATTTACGTGTCTGTTTTTGTGCCAGCACCACACTGTCTTCATGATCACAGCTTTGAAGTACAACTTGGGATCCGGCATTGTGATGCCCCCAGCTTTGGTTTTCTTTTTCAATATTCCCCTGGCTATTCAGTCTTTTCTGATTCCACACAAATCTTAAGATGATTTGTTCCAACTCTCTGAAGAAAGTCCATGGTATTTTGATAGGGATTGCATTGAATGTGTAAATTGTCCTGGGTAACATTGACATTTTCACAACATTAATTCTTCCAATCCATGAGCATGGAATATTTTTCCATCTCTTTGTGTTTTCCTCAATTTCTTTCAGAAGTGTTCTGTAGTTTTTAGGGTATAGATCCTTTCCCTCTTTGGTTAGGTTTAGTCCTAGGTATCTTATGCTTTTGGGTGCAATTGTAAATGGGATTGACTCCTTAATTTCTCTTTCTTCAGACTCATTGTTAGTGTATAGAAATGCCACTGACTTCTGGGCATTGATTTTGTATCCTGCCACGCTGCTGAATTGCTGTATGAGTTCTAGCAATCTTGGGGTGGAGTCTTTGGGTTTTCTATGTACAGTATCATGTTATCTGCAAAGAAGGAGAGTTTGACTTCTTCTTTGCCAATTTGTGTTTTTTTTTTTTTTTCTTTGCCAATTTGAATGCCTTTTACTTCTTTTTGTTGTCTGATTGCTGAGGCTAGGACTTCCAGTACTATGTTGAATAGCAGTGGTGAGAGTGGACATCCCTGTCTTGTTCCTGATCGCAGAGGTAAGGGTCTCAGTGTTTCTCCATTGAGAATGATATTTGCTGTGCTCCTGGAGTTTTGATCAGTGAGCATGACTCTGGTCCCCCACCTCAAGTGGGCAGTTGAATTCTTTCTCATCACTTGACAGGCCTTGAATTCCTAGTTGCCCTTGGCTGTACCTAGACTCAGAGCCCAACAGGCCACTGCTTCAGCCCTATTAATTTTTTGCATTGATATTCCATTTCTGAGAATATCTATGGGGATATCCCCCGTTGTTGAACATGGAGTTTTTATTTTCTCCAATATTTTCTCCATCATTGTTCTGCATCAAAAACTCTGGGTTATCTGTTCTGTTTCACTCACGTGTCTGTGTCTTTTGTACAAGTACGAACTGTAGCTTTGTGCTACATGGTAGGGGGCTATTCTAACAAGTTCCTCCAATCATATTCTGCTAACTTTCTCAAAGCTGGATCAGGTAGGCGGGGCTATAGCAGTCACCTGAGATGAGGCTGGGGGAAGCGGTACTGTCCCCCACCCAACACAAGGATGCATGAAAGGAGCCCAGGGATAGCAGCTTTAGGATAGGAGGAAGGTTTCTGTATGGGTTCCATGACAACATTTCATCAGGGGTCTCAAGTCAGGCTGGACCCAGCACCAGGGAGCATATGAGAACAAACACTGGAGGCTGGAGATGGTGCCTGGATGGACAACCAGAAGTGTCATATGTCATGGGTGTATATGATAGCAGGATGCATCTAGAGCATTACTTAGCCGTGTCCTTGGGACCCAGTGAGCAAATCATCCAATATTCCAAATCTGTCCTGGTCTGGGTGAGGAGGGGATTCTCAGTTCTTTTCACATGGAGGCAGGGCTCATGCCTGGCTCTAGTTTCTTTCCCTTCTCCTGCTGCACCAGTATTCTCCATGGCATCGCAAGGTGATCTCAACATAGAACTGCATCAGCCACGGGGCACCTGGGTGGCTCAGTGATTGAGCGTCTGCCTTTGGCTCAGGTCATGTTCCAGGGGTCCTTGGATCGAGTCCCGCATTGGGCTTTCTGTGGGGAACCTGCTTCTCCCTTTGCCTATGTCGCTGCCTCTCTCTCTGCATGTCTCATGAATAAGTAAATAAAATCTTAAAAAAAAAAAAAAGAATTGCATCAGCCTCCTTTGCAATATAAACAGAACCAGGCTCCTGCATGTGTCCCCTCTTGGCTGTGAATTTAAGGACAGTAAGGAGCAGCCTCTGTCCCACCAGAAGCCCTGGCTCCTCTTGCCACCAGCCTTCTGGCTCAGTGGGGCTGAGGAGCAGACATGGGCTGGTTTACCACCAGACACACTGGACTACCTGCTTGGCCAGACTGGGCACCAGTGCAAGTTTGTCCCAGAGGCCAATTCTTCCCGGAATTGTCATTTCAGGACAGAAGATGCCAGGAGCCATGACTTGGCCCTTCGGCCCATGAACGTCTTCCAGTCCTGCCTGAGATGGCAGATTGCATAGCTAGGGCCGTGGGCCTGAGCTGGGATGGCAGGTGCGTGGGGAACTGCGGGAAGCCTGCCAGGGGCGCCCTGGCCACATCTTGTGGCGGTGGGTCCTCCCAGAGTACATGCGTGGGTGCGCGCCCATTTAGTTTTTCTGCGATACAGCACTGACCCATGGCTCCACGTCCTACTCACGTATTCAGCTGGACCTACTGCCGCCGCTCAGGATCTGTGGTGCTTCAGACCAGAGTGGCTACGACTGCAGCACTGCAGGCACACGTGGCACAGTGGGGTGAGAGGGAGAGGACAGTGCTGTGTCCTCACTCCCCAAATGCTGCTTTGTCCACCCTGCCTGGTAACCGAGGCCTGGAGAATGTCCTGAGGCTTCAGAGGCTCAGGCAGTGGGAGGAGAGGGGTGAAGGAGCTGATCAGCACAGCCGGTCCCAGACAGACTCCACGGCTCCACGGCAGGCATCCCCACTAGATAGAGAGCCCCGGCTTCCAGCAATTGTCCTTGCCTGCTCTTGCCCTGTGCTCTAGAGACCACGGGTGGGCGGGAGGCACACACAGTTCAAGGACTGCTCAGGGAAGACACTGCCTGGACCAGGAGCCTGCAGCTATGTTTGAGGAAGGAGGGTGGCTAACTGGGCCTTAGGGGTGCAGGAGAGGAGTTGGGGGCAGAGAACGGGGTGAGGGCAGAGAGGCTGAGCAGGACAAGGCAGGGGCAACCTTCCCAGCTTTTCTTTCTTTCTTTCTTTTAAGATTTTATCCATTTTTTTCATGAGAGACACAGAGAGAGAGAGAGAGAAAGAGAGAGAGACAGAGACACAGGCAGAGGGAAAAGCAGGCTCCATGCAGGGAGGCTGACATGGGACTCGACCCTGGGTCTCTAGGATCACTCCCTGGGCTAAAGGTGGCGCTAAACCGCTGAGCCACCGGGGCTGCCCCCTTCCCAGCTTTAATCGCAAAAATACCAGTGTACTCTGGCTCCTCTGTAAAGCACCACGAGTTCCCCTGCCTGGGTCAGAATACTAGAGGGTTGTACTGTTAGACGCAGCCAAGTTAGTCGGGGGGTGGGGGGTCATGGGGCTTGTAATTCTCTGGTTCAGGCTGAGAAGATGCCAAGCTCTCCCAGGAAAAAAACTATGTTCTTTTGTTGCCTGTAAGAAACCGGAGGAAGGAGGGATCTAAACGGAGAAAAAGCAGGGAGATAGGGTCTGCTTATCCTTCTGTGGCTCCTGAGTTTTAAATACTAGACCTTTGAGGGAAATGAAAGGATTCACAGCAAAAGCCCAGGATTTAGGAGAAGGGGAGTCTAAGAGCAACATGCCCACCTTGGACTGCAGGGGCAGAGGGGACATGATGAGGCTAGGGACATTTGTGGGCCCTAGAGGAAGGGGTCCTTGGGCTAAGCCCCGGGAAGGTGGTACAAGTGCCAAGAAGGTTTGTGGGACAGGAGGGAGGGCCTCTGTCTTGCTTCGTTGAGTCTGGGGCAGGCTGGAGCCCTTGGGAAGGAAGTACTCTGTGGTGCTGCCAGCTGCGCCAGGTGTCAAATGCCTCAGATTGGTGCCCTATGCCTCAGTGGGGCGCTGTGTCTCAGCAGGGTCCTGTGTCTCAGGGGGGCTTGGCCCTCAGCGGGAGGCAAGAGGAGCACAGCTGGTTCCAACAGAGTTATGCCCACTAGGGAGCATGCTACAGCCTAAACCAGAAACTGCCCAAATATCCTTCCACAAGAGAATGAGAAGAAAAAAGAAAAATTGTAGCAGTTTCATGCAAAGAGATGCTTCTCAGCGATGAAAATGAATCATCTCGCAGCTCCTTGCGATGGCCCAGGTGAATCTGCAGACATAGTCTAGTAAAAGAAGCTGACTATCCAAGGGCACATACTGTCAGGTTCCATTTATCTAGACATGAATGTAGAAGCCAGGAGAATGGTTACCCTTTGGGGAAGGGTAGTGACTAAAAGGGGACATGAGGGCGGCCCCTGGCATTCTGGGAATGTTTTATTCCTTAATCTAGGCGCTGGTTGCATGATATGCTCAGTGCGTGGAGGTTCATTGTGCTGTACATTTAACGATTTGTGTCCTTTTCTGTATTTATATTATATTAATGAAAATCATTTTTTTAAAAATATTTTTTAATATTTTATTTATTTATTTACGATAGTCACAGAGAGAGCGAGAGAGAGGCAGAGACACAGGCAGAGGGAGAAGCAGGCTCCATGCACCGGGAGCCCGACGTGGGATTCGATCCGGGGTCTCCAGGATCGCGCCCTGGGCCAAAGGCAGGCGCCAAACCGCTGCGCCACCCAGGGATCCCTGAAAATCATTTTTTAAAAGGATTTAAGTATTAGAAATGAATCTGCAGAATGGAGTGAGGAAAATGGGAATGGTTTTTTGTCATCTCAATCTCACCGGCTTCGGTGGCTTCCTCATAGGATCTTCACTCTTGTCTCATCAAGAGGAGGGGTGGGTGCTTGCTTTGGCAGCACATATACTAAAACCAGAGGAGGGGTGGTGGGGGAGAATTTAAATCGTGAAGGACTTTTCTGCTTGTCCTTTTAATGGCTTCCTGAATTGATCTCATGCATTTTTCAGCTCTTGTAAAGACTTTAATGAGCTAGATGGGCTTGTGTTATTGAGAGCTCCTTCATCAAATATCAGCGGGACCAATATGAGCATCAGCATCCGTAAATCCAGCAGTGAGGCCTGTGTGGTGGTCACAGTAGCCAGGCAGACCCTGCTGATCAGGTTTGAGGCCTTCCTGGTATCTTCTCCAGGGCCATCAAGGTTCACAGGCGCTGTTGCTAAAGTAGGACTCAGCTCACCTGGAATCACCCAGAAGGAGGGGTCTACTTTTATCTAGTGCGGGAGATTAAAGACGGTCACAAATCCTTTGCTGTTTGTCCCATTAAGGGGGGGGGGGTGGGTGTTCCCTTGAACCTGGGCAGGTTCTATGGCTTTTTGATCAATAAGAATTGGTAAAGGGATACTGGGCCATTTTCCAGAGCTAGGCAACTTCCACTTCCCTCTCTTGGAACACTCTGGGAACCCTGACCTGCCATACAAGGAGTCCAAATTCCCCAAGACTGCATGTGCAGTACTCTCGTCAACTACCAGTGGAGTCCAGCTGTCTCCACCAAGGAGACAGAAATGTGAGGCAAGCCGTCTTGGACACTCTAGACCAAGCCCATCTGCATCTGATGGTGCCAGGTGATTTCAGCCAACATAAAGAGTAGAAGAGAGGTGCCTGGCTGCTCAGTCGGTAAGGCATGTGTCTCGATCTTGGGGTCATGAGTTCAAATCCCATGTTAGGGGCAGGGCTTACTTAAAAATAGATAAATAAGTAAATAAACTGTAACTCTTATATTTAAAAAAAAAGAATAGAAGAATTGCCAAACTGACAGACAAAATCATGAGATATGAGGCAGTGTTGTTTGTTTTAAGCTATTAAGTTTGGCATAGTTGTTTTCCAGCAATAGGTCAATGGAAAAGTTGAATCTTTCCTTAGACCAGAGCCTTTATGCCCATGATGAGCAGCTCCTTGGCTCTGTAAGAATTCATCTCCTTAACTCACTTGGCCAAACTCTGGCTAAAAATTTAACTAACTCTTTATTCCATTAGAATCTATCTAAGCTGCCAGGCTCATGGCAGGATAATTTATTGTAGATATTGTAGAATTATTTTTCCTGTTGCTCTATGCACATTTTCCGACAAAAAGTTATGAAGTTTTTGTTCTCTATTTTTTGTTCTCTATTCTGAATTTCTTTTTGTGTATGAAGGTGTGGGTGGTTGTTGGCATCTGGATTGTGTGCTAACACCTAGGTGGACAGAGACAGACATGAGCTGTGGGTGTGTGCTGAGCTGAGGCTGGGATTCTTCATGATCTGGAGATTTGGGGCTTTCTCTCCTATGAGTGGTGGATACCCAGGCTACTAATTTTGCCCAGAGCATTCCTAGACTAAGGGATCACTGGAGAAGGCCTAGAGAGCCTGGGCACAGTTTCTCCCAATAGAAGCACCGAGGCCAGGGTCCCCCAGAGAGACCCTATTGTCAGTGACATGGATGCATGGGAAGGCCAGGACTGCAGGGCTTGACAACAGTCTCTGAAAGCAGAGGGAGTGACAGAAACGGCCACTGCTACAGTGGACTGCATGTGTGTGCCACTGAAAATTCCTGAGTTGAAGCCTTCATCCCCAGTGCTTTGTAACAAGAGTTCCCCCCTCTCTCTCTGCCATGTGAGGATACCGTGAGAAGCCAGCCATCTGCAGGCCAGGAAAAGAGCTTTCATCGGACACTGAGCCTGCCAGCACCTCCATCTTAGACTTCCTGGCCTACAGAACTGTGAGGGAAACGTCGTGGTCTAAGCCACCCAGTCTGTAGTATTTCATTGTAGCAGCCTGAGCTAAGACAGTTACCACTAAGGGCCTGGGCTTGCTTTAGATTTTTCTGGCATAGCATAAGCCCCTGATATTTTATAGCCTTGTGGAGGGAGGACAGAGCCCCACTGATGACTAAGATTGAATTTATTCCCAGCCTGGCAGGTTGGGGTACAGAGTGGATTCCATTTGGTTGAGAAAAAATAAGGAATATGACATTTGGTGTACATTTTATAATAAAAATTGATAAACAACAGAATTCTCAAGTCATTGGAACATTTTATGGCCTTCTCTCTTTTTTTAAAAAAGATTCTATTTATTTATTCATGAGAGACAGAGAGAGAGAGAGAGAGAGATGCAGAGACACAGGCAGAGGGAGAAGCAGGCTCCACGCAGGGAGCCCGACGTGGGACTGGACCCCAGGTCTCTAAGATCATGACCTGGACCAGAGGTGGCGCTAAACCACTGAGCCACCAGGGCTGCCCAGCCTTCTCTTTTTTACCCTGCGGCTCCTCTGTCCATTGAATTCTAGGCTTTTTCCTTGGCAGGTTTTTCCTGAAACCTCTCCAGGCTTGGAATTTTTATTTTATTTTATTTTTTACAAAAAGAAAGGCATGAAAACAGAAGAGAGACTTTCTTAGAAAAATAAAACCTGAGTATTTTTTATGTACATCTATTTCTTGCTTACTGAATATTCGCTTTCTATATTTTTTTAATCTTTATTTATTTTTAAAGATTTTATCTATTTATTCATGAGAGACACAGAGAGAGAGGCAGAGACACAGGCAGAGGGAGAAGCAGGCTCAATGCAGGGAGCCCGCCGTGGGACTCGATCCCGGGACTCCAGGACCACACCCTGGGCGGAAGGCAGGTACTAAACCAGTGAGCCATCTAGGGATCCTCTATTTCTTTAATCTTTAAAAATCGTTAGAGAGTCTTAAAAATTCTAATCTTTTTCTCCTAACAAATATTTCCTGGGCTTTTCATTCTTTTTTCTATGTTTCTGTTTGGAAACTAGTCTGTCTTCCAGTTCACCAAGCATATTTTCTGCTATTTCTAACCGTTTTCTGCTATTTCTAATCAATTGAGTTCTTAATGTCAGATGTAATTTTTTATTCCAGAATTTCCATTTGCTTATTTTCTAGATTTCAGTTTTGTGGTGAAAGTCTCCATTTTAACATAGTTTCTCCATCTTTTCCTCTCTTTCTGTGAACCTATTAACCATAGTTCTTTTAAAGCCCTTGCTTGTTAAAGCAATATTGGGATCACTTTGTGTCTCTTTTTATTTTTTTATTATTATTATTTTTAAAAGATTTTTATTTATTTATTCATGACAGAGAGAGAGAGAGAGAAGCAGAGACACAGGCAGAGGGAGAAGCAGGCTCCATGCACCTGACGTGGGACTCGATCCCGGGTCTCCAGGATCACGCCCTGGGCCGAAGGCGGAGCTAAACCACTGAGCCCCCCCGGGTTGCCCTGTGTCTCTTTATTGCCTGTTTTCCTCTTGGTTTTCATTTTTGTGCAAGTGTCTCTTTCATGGAAATGTCTCTTTCATTTTTATGGCAGTGTCCCTTGCCACTGATTTTGATTTGATATCAAACATTGTTTATAAAAACTGTGGCTTATCGAGATGATGAAGTCTTCTACTACAGAGTATTCACTTTTTTTCTGCTAGGTATACAGAGTGGAAGCTGAGTACTTCAATGCAATTGGTGACCTAGCAGTGCTAAGGCTGAATTGCAGTTATCTATTTAGTTAGTGTTTAAGGCTGTAGTCCACCTTTTATTATTATTTTTTTTAAGATTTACGTATTTATTTACTCATGAGAGACATAGAGAGAGAGAGAGAGGCAGAAACACAGGTAGAGGGAGAAGCAGCCTCCATTCAGGGAGCCAACGTGGGACTCAATCCGGGGACTCCGGAATCATGCCCTGAGCCAAAGGCAGATGCTCAACCGCTGAGCCACCCAGGCGTCCCTGTAGTCCACTTTTTATTTGTTCTTGTTCCTGTAGTATAGTTCTCAAGGCTTTGAATGAAGAGCTGATGTATTAACTGGGAATCCTTCCACTGGAGGACCCTTAACTCTAATCTGTAGTGTTGAAAACTTTTGGAAGACATTCATTTCAGAGGTTTCTGCCTGTTGCCTCATGTGCCTTCAAAATTTTGCAAATGTCTTGAAGGGATACAGTGGTTTTGAGACCTCTCCGGTCTCCAGTTTTGTGACCCTAACTCCATGGCATGCTGCCTGAGCCAAGCTCAGATTCTTAGCCTTTTGCCTGAGCCCAGGGTTAGAAAATGCCTCTGGGAAAAAAGCAGCTTCAGATCAGAAGCTCACTTTCTTAGGTTCTCCCTTTAGAACGTTAACTAAATTAGTTCCATAGTATGAGTTGCTTCCTCAGATCTCTGGTGATTATAAACATTGTTTCATTTGGTTTTTCTAGTTGTTGTTTTTAAGTAATCTCTATACCAAACATGGGGCTTGAACTCATGGCCCAAAGATCAAGAGTCACAGGCTCTACTGACTGAACCAGCCAGGCATCTAAGTATGTTTTGTGGCCACTTTAGTTAGCCACAAATTACTGTAACCTATCCAATATTGAAAGTTTTCTTGTTTAGGTTTTTAACAATCTTTTGAAGAAACATTGTGTTTTAAAATTTATTTTAAAAAATTATTTATTTTACTGATATATAACTGACATATAGCATTATATTAGTTTTAAGGTCTTTTAAAACATTCATTTATTTATTTTTATTTTTATTTATTTTTATTTTTATTTTTTTTAAAGATTTTATTTATTTATTCATGATAGTCACAGAGAGAGAGAGAGAGGCAGAGACACAGGCAGAGGGAGAAGCAGGCTCCATGCACCGGGAGCCCGATGTGGGATTCGATCCTGGGTCTCCAGGATCGCGCCCTGGGCCAAAGGCAGGCGCCAAACCGCTGCGCCACCCAGGGATCCCCATTTATTTATTTTTAAATATTTATTTACTTACTTGGGAAAGAGATGTCTCAGGGAAAGGGGCAGAGGGAGAGAGAGAGAAGCCGACTTCCCACTGAACAGGGAGCCTGACCTGGGGCTGGATCCCAGGACCCTGGGATCATGACCTGAGCTGAAGGCAGACACTTAACTGACTGAGCCACAAAGGCACACCTTATTATTATTATTATTATTTTAAGGCACACCTTAGAAAGCCTTTTTTTTTTTAAGATTTTATTTATTTATTCATAAGAGATACACAGAGAGAGAGAGAGAGAAAGGCAGAGACACAGGCAGAGGGAGAAGCAGGCTCCATGCAGGGAGCCTATGTGGGACTTGATTCCGGGTCTCCAGGATCATGCCCTGGGCCGAAGGCAAGCACCAAACTGCTGAGCCACCCAGGGATCCCTATAACAAAGCATATTTAACTCTTTCTCATACCTTGGTCCCTTTTGATAGCTGTATAGTATTCCATTGGTTGATATAGCAGTTATATGTTCAACCAGTCACCTATTGCTGGACACTTCGACTATATTACAATATAGTAAGTTGTTATTATAAATAATGCTACAATGACTAACCTTACACCTCAGCAAGTTTCCACTTATGTGGGCAAATCTATAGGATAGATACCCAGAAGGGAGATTTCTGGATGAAAGGGTAAATGCATTTATAATTTTGGCATGTACCATAGGTTCTGCTCCTCAGGATTGTGCCATTTGCACTACTGCCAGCAATGTATGTGACAGTTGGTTTCCTCAGCATCACTCATGCACTGTGATATCACACTTTTGAATTTCTGCTAACAAAAAAAAAAAAATGAATTTCTGCTAACCAGTGAAAGATTTGTATAAGTTTAACATGGATACACTTAGGCTAATTCTCCCTCTGGCAGTTACCTAACAGTATACTCAGACTTTTCTTTCATGTCAGATACCTTATAGTTCTGAGACAGGAAAACTAAAAGGACCCCATTAAAAAAGCCATTTTCCTCCTTTTTTCATTTCTGGGTTCTATTCTTGCTAGGATTTGCGTCCCCACCCCACTCTACGTAAGCCTTGTGATGCAAATAGCATATCTATTCCTTGTAAAGGACAAATAGATAATGATATCTTTGGAAACTTCCAGCCTAATAGATAACATCTAAGGAGTGACCAGGAGGGGTTGTCGTAAATGTTCTCTAGGACCACTGACTCCAGGGATCCCTGGGTGGCTCAGCGGTTTAGCACCTGCCTTCGGCTCAGGGCGTGATCCTGGAGACCCAGGATCAAGTCCCACATCAGGCTCCTTACATGGAGCCTGCTTCTCCCTCTGCCTCTCTCTCTCTCTCTGTGTCTCTCATGAATAAATAAAATCTTAAAAAAAACAAAAAACAAAAAAACCCCACTGACTCTGAATGCCTTGATGCCAAGACCTCTGACTTCAGGTAATGAATGACTTATGAAGGACACCTGGACTCTGTCCTTGTTCTGACCAGTTCGTGGATGCCTAAGAGGACACATGCACCAGATCACAGTTGCCAGTAAAAATCCCAGACCCCAAGCAAAAATGAGACTCTTCCTTTCTTTCTTTCTTTCTTTCTTTCTTTCTTTCTTTCTTTCTTTCTTTCTTTCTTTCTTTCTTTCTTTCTTTTTTTGCTTTCTTCCTTTCTTGATCTGCTTTCTCCCGGACCTTGAACTATATTTCTTTCTATAGATACAGTAAGCTTCAATAAGCTTCAATAAGCTCTGCTTTCACCTCTTGCTGGCTCCTGTCTCATTTCCATCCATCTTGATGCCTGAAGACCTTCTTGGTTAGTCCTGCAGGACCCCTCTGGGTCCTTGGACCCAGCCTGCTGCCATCAGCTTCATCCACCTAAGAGTGAATTTTAAACCAATCAATTCGGAATGTTCTGATCTACACTGGTGAGGTAATCTGTATGGTAAAACCCCCTGCCTTCCATTAAGACCATGTAGTCTTGCCTGAAATAATCCACTCTTTTGACTTCCTGTCCCATTCTCTTGCCTATAAAAATCTTCCATTTTGTAGAAAATCTTCAGAGCTCCCTTCTGTTTGTTAGATGAGGTGCTGCCTGACTCACGAATCACTGAGTAAAACCAATTAGATCTTTAAATTTACTCAGTTGAATTTTTAAAACAGTATCTATTTTTTACTGGTTCTGTACTGTTTATTATATATATAATACACAATTATGGAGATCTAAAAATCCCAACCTTCTCTGCTGTCTGCAGCTGGAGAACCAGAAAAACTGGTGGTCATTCAGTATGAGTCTGAAGGCTCAAGAACCAGGGATGTGACCTCTGAGGGCAGGAGGAGACAGATGCTCCAACTCAAGCAAAGAGCTTCCTTCTCCTTTTTGTTCCATTCAGGCCCTCACAGATCAGATGATGCCTACCCACCAGGGGGAGAGCAGTCTACTTTACTGAGTCCACTGATTCAAATGCTAATCTTTCCCAGAAACACCCTCACAAACAGAAGCACTGAAAAATAATGTTTTAGCAGTTTAGTTAAGAGTTAATGACTCTTAACTAGTCAAGTTGACACATCAAATGAACCATCACAAGGAGTAATAGCCAAGGTATAAAAACCCCAACAGTGTGGAGGACTCAGGTGAGACTGTGTCAGCCTTTCTTGCTGACACAATGAGACCTAGGGTCCTACTTAGGTGTAATTTTTACTGCCTTGAATTAACAACTATTTTGAAAACTTCTTACATTTAAGACAGCATTTTCATTTTGGTCTGATTTTCAACATTTTGGGGATGAATTGGTAAGTGTGGGAGGGAACAAGTTGGCTGAGACCACACTGAACACCAGGCAATAGAAGAAATACTGGAGGCATGGAGCTGTTGATGAAGCCATATGCCAACGACTAGGGTACCTGGTGTTAGCATACTATCTTTTACCATCTTAGGAGAGAGGCATTACCCAGCAAATTTCCACCACGGGAATCTCCTCAAAGTGAGGTTCTAGACTATAAACAGATTGTTTTTCCTTTTCTGTGCATGGCCTTCCGTTCAGCTCAAGGACATAGATCAAATGTGGCTCCTCTTCATGAAAGTTCCCATAAAATTAAATGAAGTAGCTAAAACCCTCCTCCAAGAGCTAGAGGTAGTGATTGCTTTGCTTTTGGAGAAGCTAAAATAAAATTGGAAATGTGGTTGATAAATGCGCCATTGCGCCACCCTGGCGGGCAGGTGACAAATTAACACGATCTCTCTGGTCCCAGAAGCCAGCAGTCCATGAAAGCCACTATGAAAATCAGGTAAAGGAAATCTGTGAGGTTTTTGCACGAACGCCTGGCTAGAGGTTGAGCCGCTTGTACAATGTTGGAAATGAACGAGCTGTCCGAGTTGTGTGAAGAGAGCAAAGGCCTGCAGATGGATGTGATGCGCGGCGGGGGTGACCTTCTGCAGACGGAGGTAGGAGGCGGGGCCGGGAGCCACCCCGAACCCCGCCCGCCGCCCGCCGCCCGCCAGGCGGCCCAGCCCCACGGGGCCGCGGGGGGCCGAGGCCTTGCTCACCCGCCCAGCCCTGGGCAGCAGCCCCCGCGCGGGCCCTGACTTCGAGCGAGGACGCGGCTGAGGGTTTGAGGACTGGGAGGACGCCCGCGCTTACCCGGGGGAGGAGCACCTGAGTGGTGCCGGCGACTGGGCGTCCGCGGCCCGGAAGGAGCCCACTAGATGTTTCTGAGAACCCCAGAGCGAGGGAGCAGCCCTGGGTGGCGGGTCCAAACGCGTTATGAGAAGACCCCGTTTGATCAGTTGGCTTTTAGCGAAGAGCTTTTTTCGCTTATGGCTGTCAGCGGTCCTACTTAGGACTGGGCCTGATGAGGTTATTGACGGTGATTAAATGCTGTTAAAAGAGGAGGAAGCTACTTGAGGAGAGACCCAACATCCCACTGTCTTTGGGCTCGTTCCGGATAGATAGTAACGGTGCCAAGGAAAAAAGTTGATCTTCAAAAGAATTTTGTGGTGGTGGTGATGCAGGACAGAATAGGGCAGTGACTGCGCAGTTATGAAAAAGAACTGTTAAAGAAGGAGAAACGTATCAGGACTGTGGAAATTCGTTTTCAAGAATGTTCCTGAAACACCTGTGGACTTTGTTACTGATCCAGATCATTTTCCTTGCATTGAGGAAAATTTCATATTTCACTATAAGGATTGGTTTTGCAAGAATAAGTTATGACCAAGACAAACTGCCAGTACAAGACCCCCCACTGATACTAATTACATGAGAAAAAATAGTAACATCCAATTTAGGACACAAGATGTCCGAATCATTTGGACTGAAAGCCTACTGAGAGAACTCTGAAGGTTCTACTTTGTGGTCTATCCAAGCCAGTGTTCAAAGGCTAAATTTTTAGTGTAAAATAAATTGGGGGGATCCCTGGGTGGCGCAGTGGTTTGGCGCCTGCCTTTGGCCCAGGGCGCGATCCTGGAGACCCGGGATCGAATCCCACGTCGGGCTCCCGGTGCATGGAGCCTGCTTCTCCCTCTCCCTGTGTGCGTCTCTGCCTCTCTCTCTCTCTCTCTCTGTGTGACTATCATAAATAAATAAAAAATAAAATAAAATAAAATAAGTTGGGTATTCTTCAGTATTCCAAAAAGATAAGCAAACCCAAGAAGAAATATATACCATGTGTGATATATCTCAAAATGTGTTTTCTTTTTTTTTTTTTTTTAAAGAAAACTGGTTTCCAACTCAATTTTTTTTAAATATTTTTATTTATTTATGATAGTCGCAGAGAGAGAAAGAGAGGCAGAGACACAGGCAGAGAGAAGCAGGCTCCATGCACCGGGAGCCCGACGTGGGAATCCATCCTGGATCTCCAGGATCGCGCCCTAGGCCAAAGGCAGGCGCCAAACCGCTGCGCCACCCAGGGATCCCTCAAAATGTGTTTTCAAGAGTATCTGAAATTTTGTTTGTACATGTACCTTGATCATTTATAAAGCTACTACGATCTATAATTCAAGAAAATTTGTCTTACCATTTTTAAAACTCAAAACTTAAGACATCCATAATTTCAAAGTTAGACATTAAAATGTATGTGAAAGAACAAACTATTTCTAATACTCTTACATCCTAGAGAAATTGTTTTACTTGCTCTCTGTTTTTCATTTAACTTTACAGGTGAAGGATTTTGGTTGAACTTCATAATATAAGAACTGTTAAAGTGAAAATGTCAAGTAAAAGGAAAGCCCTACATGTAAAAAAAAGACTGAACAATTATGCCCTCAACCTTTAAAGGTTTTAAAACCTGCCCAGAAATCCACCTGAGTATCTGGTTTCCCTCTGTCTCCTCCTCTGATTAAGTTTGTTATTATTATTATTTTTTTTTTTTATTAAGCTTGTTAATGGTTATGCACCAGCATTTGAGATAATAAAATTTCTTGTTCTGTGGGAAAAAAAAAAAAAAAAAAGAGGAAATCTATGAGGTGAGAAAGGAGGCCACACTGAGAAAGGAAATATCTCAGTCTGTGACCATTGCTGAGACCATTCCATAGTGTGTGGAAAAAGACAGGAAGTCTCAGTGATACAAGAATCCTCAATGTCATGAAAAGACGGTGAGTGAGTGGCATCAGGCCTTTGTAGTTCAGTTCAATCTAGCTTAGGGTAGGAGCAGTGTTTCTCAGCACAAAATAAAAATAGGAAAGTAAAAGGCCCCCTCAAATCCAGAGAATTTAAACAATATATATTTGCCTTTGTGGCAGTGACCAGTATTGTATAATAATCACTCACTTAATTGTTCTGTGGAAACCATTCATTACTTTGTTCATGGTAAAGGTTTTACCATCACGATGGTAAACCTCTTTGATACATGGTCATGTTAATGAATATCACACACAGTTAACAAAATTCAACTCAGTAAATCTGAGATTTTATTGGCTTTATCCAATGATTCATGATGCATCCCGTCTACCGGATAAAAAGGAGCTCCAAGAGCCGTATAAAATGAAAGACATTTATAGGCAGATGGGAGCTGGAACAAGGAGGTAAAAAGTGGATTGGTTATGGCAAGGTACTTTCCTTTAGGGGATGGCAGAGATCTATCAGACAGATTTCCATCTAGTGTTGATTATGTGATTCCTGATTGACTGATTTAAGATTCTATTTCTTGGAGGGGCTGAAACTGTTATTAAGTTAGGTCTTGGTTTGGTGATTTGGGGGTTACATAAGCAACTCAATTTTGGGCCCGTTGTCTTGTTTTTATTATTTTATTATTATTATTATTATTATTATTATTATTATTATTATTATTATTTTTAAAAGATTTTATTTATTTATTCATGAGAGACACACACAGAGAGAGAGGCAGAGACAGGCAAAGAGAGAAGCAGGCTCTCTGCAGGGATCCGGGGATTCTAGATCATGCCCTGGGGCAAAGACAGGCGCTCAACTGCTGAGTCACCCAGGTGTCCCCCGTCCCCCACCTTTTTTTTTAAGATTTTGTTTATTTATTCATGAGACACACACACACACACAGAGGCAGAGATATAGGCCGAGAGAGAATGCTGTCTTGATTTTAACAACACAGACATGCGCATACACACACACACACACACACACACACACAACTGAGGAAGTTCTGGGGAAAAAATGGAGAAAGTAGGAGAATGTATCCTGAAGGCTGATAGGTTAAACTTATATAAATACATTGCTAGTGTTGCCAATATCTGGATAATCTAGTAAAATCAGAGAAACAAAAAGCAGAGCAGAGAATTGATAAGCAAGAAATTGTAAAATTTTAGGAATGCACATCAAAAGGCATTCAGAATTGTTTCTCTGGGTAAATCTCCTCTCCCCTGGCCTCCCTCCTTTATGAAATCATGAGGATAGAGACACTCCAGCAAGGGCACAACAAAGAAATGACATGAATGTTGGTGGATAAGGCACTGGAATACTGCAGCACTGTTCTGACAGGAGCCATCTGGAATTAGCATCAGATTCCCAGGTTAAGGATATAATCCCCAACAAGACTGCTTTTACTTCAGAGGCCAGCCACAAGTTTGGGGTCCCCACTTGCTCCTCTGACCAACTGGATTTAAATCTGGAGGGGTCCCTGATCCTTTTCTCATTTGATAATTTGCTAGAATGACTCACAGAACTCAGGGAAATGACATACTTAGAACCACAGTTTATTATAAAGGATACAAATAAAGATTGTAACTGAATCAATGGGTTCAGCAGTTGGGGTGCATCAAATTGAATGTAGCCCAAGGAAGTGTTGAAAGCAAAGAACTTTGTATTACTTGTTACAAATGAGGAGACTGAGAGAGCTCTCTAAGCACTATGTCCTTGTTGGGTTAGTATAGGAAGCTTTAATTCAGCATATTAGGGAGCAGGGAGCTTGCATATACATTGTTGGGGAGGAAGAATTTCCTCTGCCCTTCACAATTCTTCTAGCTAAACTAAGAATCAAATTGACATGTGACTGATTAACAGGAGAAAGTCAAATTTAATAGGTGTACCTATGGGGATTCCACATAGAAATTCCAAAGACAGTGAAGTAACATGAAGATTATGTGAACAAAGGAGAGGAGTAGTGTCTGAGAATACAAAGGGAGGAAGGCCATTAGCAGGAAGGTGAAAAGGCGATGTTTGAAAAAATAAGATTGCCCTATTATGTAGATAAGTTTCTAAGATAAAGAGGAATCTCTGTTAATAGCTCTCTATGATGAAACGTCAGGCTGATGAAAAGCAAGCAGGCCATTAAGGGGAAGGTAAGGAGCTTCTCTTGAATGGGCTGTGTTTTGATTGCTTTAAACTCAAAATAATGTTCATGCCAATGTGGCTTATCTTTAGGAGGCCTACCCCCACAACATTAATGCACTCATATATATTCTATTATTTATACACTTGAGTTCAATTGCACAGGCTTAGCATGTCAGCACACTAGGGCATACATCGTATGTTCAAAAAATGGTGGAAAATTCCACCCATAGGAGAAGATCATTATAATGAGCTAAGGGTATCTTCAGGAT
Organism: Canis aureus; assembly: GCF_053574225.1. Lineage (NCBI taxonomy): Eukaryota > Metazoa > Chordata > Mammalia > Carnivora > Canidae > Canis > Canis aureus. The sequence continues at coordinate 72,029,018 of NC_135617.1, read as the reverse complement.
ATCTCGGGGGGGTTCTGTGCAGGTCTGCAGTAAGAGGCTATCAGGTGAGACACACCTAGCAAGGGGCTATCAGGTGAAATACCTAGCTAGGTGTTTCCTTGGTTGAAACTGCTGGTTCTGCAAAATAAAATACATTCTTTCACTGCTTTTGCCCCTCCCCTTCTTCCCTTCTGATAGCTTTTAACCCTTGGATTTGAATAACTTCCTATTGCATCCTGGGTAAGAGTCAAATAAAAAGACATGTAGGGTGAAATCTAGGAGAGTACCAAATACTGAGCTTTTACATCCTCTCCATGTAGAACTTAGGTGCCTCACCTTCCTGGTACATGGATATGGTCACCAACCTGGATGTCCACCAAACTTCATTTAATTATGTAGGCAAAATTGATTGAATCTTGGCTGTATGATTGAACTCAATTTCCAGCCACCCTCCTCTGCTGGGAGGTTGGCCTGACTCAAAGCCCCAAACCTAAATCACATGGTTAGTCTTTCTGGTGACCAACCCCTGGTCCTGTTATCTCATTAGCACAAATTCAGGTGTGACCAAGGGGCTCATGAGTTACAAAGATACTCCTATTATTCAGGAAATGCCAAGGATATGGAGTCTCCTTCCCAGAAGCGGGGGACAAAGAGCAGTCTTTATTGTACAACAGGGACACATAATATAAAATAAAAGAGAGTTGAGAAATGTTGACTTGTCTTAAGCCTATCACAAGAATTTTAAGGAATTCACACTTAAATATTTAGCAAGTGCATGAAAGAAATCATCCAAGTATAGTCCCTTTTTACAATGGAATCACTGTAAAAGAAATCAAGCTCCTAGTTATTGCAGGAGTTGAAATGTGAATGTACTAAAGCCCAGGGCACTATAAAGGAATTGGTAGTCCAGAAGATGATGGAGGTTGAGGAATATGTCAATATACAAACATGGAAGATCTGTCACAGTTTATGTACTCTCTGCTTTCCCTGAAGAATGGAACAAAATTAAAGGTTAACCCAGAGAGTATTATGGAACAATTTATCACAGCTGCTAATGCAGGAAATGAAGGAGTAAGCCCTGGTGCAGTGCCATGGCCAACCACCCCTCCTTGCATCCAGAATCCAGAGGGAGCAGGTAAAAGCAAAAGTATAGCTCTTGGCTGGGTTTGCCAACAATGTTGCCAAACAGACTCAGATAAACTCATTGCAAAAGAAGCCAATAACTCAAAGACTCATAAGGGTTTGGAAAAGAGAAAGGGAGGAATTTGTTTTGGGTGCCAACGACCAGCAAGATGGCAGGCTCATACCTTAACAACCGACCTCTGTCAGGAAAATGGACATCTAGAGTCTTATAGGGAGAGGTTGGGGGGATATGTGCAAGAGAGCAGAGACCATGATCATGGGTGAGATCAGTACGTGTCCAGCCCATGACCATGGCAGGGAAGGGGACCTATGGGATGTGATCTTCTAGGCATTCTGTTGCAATCAGAATTTTTCTCATCCAGTGCTTAGAATGTTCTGGTCATTGCCAATGCCTCAAGAAAGTGTGATAACAAATAACTGTTGGATCTATAGTGAGCCAAAGGACTCACCGAGAGAAGCATATAGTAATGCAATCTCATGCTTTCATTTTCCACATTAAAATGTTTCTACATTTATATTCATATGGAATTGATTTTGCTTATAGAGAGACAATTCTTTTCTTTTTTAAAGATTTTATTTATTTATTTATTTATTTATTTATTTATTTATTTATTCATGATAGACATAGGGAGAGAGAGAGAGGCAGAGACACAGGCAGAGGGAGAAGCAGGCTTCATGCCGGGAGCCCAAAGCGGGACTCGATCCCGGGACTCCAGGATTGAGCCCTGGGCCAAAGGCGCTAAACCGCTGAGGCACCCAGGGATCCCCAGAGAGACAATTCTAATAATTATTGTAGTACTGTATTTGAAATGGGTAGAACCAAAACCATTCTTTTCCCACTGGCCTGAATTGCACGTCTTACTGTATATCAATTTATATATATTTAGACTTCTTTGGGGGCTTTGCATTCTGTTTCACTGTCTTGCACTGCAACACTTCATTTTAACTACTGGGACTTTTTTGTTTTTTTTAAGATTTTATTTATTTATTTGAGAGAGACAGAGGCAGAGAATGAGTGTGAGTAGTGGGGCGAGATAAACTGGCTCCTTCCTGAGCAGGGAGCCTGCTGTAGGACTTGATCCTAGGACCTTGAGGTCAGGACCTGAGCCAAAGGCAGATGCCCAACTAACTGAGCCATCCAGGCCCCCCACTATTGGAACTTTCTAACATATTTGAATATCTAGTAGGTTCTGACACCCGTTCTCTATTCTTATTTTTCAAATATTTCTTGACATTTTATTATATTAAAAATCATATTATTATTATTATAATCAATGCAGGGTCATTAAGCACAGCAGTCAAAAAAGAATTCTTGAGATTTTTTTTTTTATTTTTATTTATTTATGATAGTCACAGAGATAGAGAGAGAGAGAGAGGCAGAGACATAGGCAGAGGGAGAAGCAGGCTCCATGCACTGGGAGCCCGATGTGGGATTCGTGTCTCCAGGATCGCGCCCTGGGCCAAAGGCAGGCGCCAAACCGCTGCGCCACCCAAGGATCCCTCTTGAGATGTTTTTAACGCAACTTAGTAAGTTTATTTAAGTGGCATGGAGATAGGACCCATGAGCAGAAAAAGCTATACTGCTTGCGATGTGAGGCTGGTGGTTACATACAATCAAAGGGAAGGGGGCTTGCAGGAAGTATCAGATTATGAAAGTTTCTTTCAATTTCTACTTCTAAAACTACTTTTGCAAGATTTTTCTGGTGTTTATCATTCAATATTAACTATCTGTGAGATATACAGGCAGTCATGAGACCCTTAAAGAATGTAGCCATCAGCACATATTTGATCCTTACTGAAACTATGTAGGCTTTAGGTCAGCCTTCCAGGCTAGGGGTAAACACCTTTCTGCTTCTGTCCCTCATCATAATGACCTTATATTCATAGATAACTTGGGAGAAATTGAGGTTCTCCCAATATTGAAGGTTCACATTCAAGTACTTGGGGTATTTGCATTAGTGTTTATGGGCCTTCAAAAACACTTGTAATCTTCCCAAGGTTGTGAATGTTTCTTTTCAGTTTGTTTCAAATATTTTATATATTGATATTGTAAATGATAATTTTTTGAATTATATTTTCCAACAGGCTCTTCTGTTAAATGGAAAATCTATTACTTTTATATATAATTTTGCAATTATTCGGATTTCTGAATTTAATGTTTTTTTAGTTTACTCTCCAATTTTTAAGGAAGATAATCAAGTCTACAAATAAGAATACCTTAATCTCGGGATCCCTGGGTGGCGCAGCGGTTTGGCACCTGCCTTTGGCCCAGGGCGCGATCCTGGAGACCCGGGATCGAATCCCACATCGGGCTCCCTGCATGGAGCCCGCTTCTCTCTCTGCCTGTGTCTCTGCCTCTCTCTCTCTCTCTCTCTGTGACTATCATGAATAAATAAATAAAATCTTTAAAAAAAAAAAAAAAGAATACCTTAATCTCTTCTTTTCCAATGTATATTTCGGTTCTTTATATTATTACACTGGATATGACTGTCTAGGAAATATAAATATAAATAATAGTTCATAATAGTGGTTATAAAGAGAAAAAAATAATAGTGGTTATAGTAGGAAATTTATCTAATTCTTGATATCATAGGAATATTTCAGTAAGTATTATGGTGGTGGTTGATTTGCAATAGACATTCTTAGCATAAAGATCTTTCCAGGGCAGCCCCGGTGGCGCAGCGGTTTAGCGCCGCCTGCAACCCAGGGCGTGATCCTGGAGACCCTGGATCGGGTCCCGCGTCGGGCTCTCTGCGTGGAGCCTGCTTCTCCCTCTGCCTGTGTCTCTGCCTCTCTCTCTCTGTGTGTGTCTCTCATGAATAAATAAATAAAATCTTTAAAAAAAAAAAAAAGATCTTTCCATGCCTAGGTTCTAATGATTCTTTTGTTTTTTATCTATACAGTATTGTTTAATTTTAGCAAATGCCAATAATAAAAATGATCATATGGTTTATTTCCTCTGGCCTATAAGTGTGACAAATTTTGTTGTTGTTTTTTAAGGATTTTATTTATTTATTCATTAAAGAGACAGAGAGAGAGAGAGAGAGAGAGAGAGGCAGAGACACATGCAGAGAGAGAAGCAGGCTCCCTGCAGGGAGCCTGATGTGGGACTTGATCCAGGGACTCCAGGACCACGCCCTGGGCTGAAGGCAGGCACTAAACCGCTGAGCCATCCAGGGATCCCCAAGTGTGACAAATTTGAATGTATTTTAAAATATTAAGCTGTCTTTGCATTCTTGGCTGGTCATAGTGTATTATTCTTTTACTGTTTCAGACTAAGTTTTTACATTCTGGATTAAGACTCTGGTAGTCTTGAGACACCTGGGTGGCTCAGTGGTTGAGTGTCTGCCTTTGGCTCAGGTCATGATTCCAGGGTCCTATGATCGAGTCCCACATCAGGCTCACTGCAGGGAGCCTGCTTCTTCTGCCTAAGTCTCTGTCTCTCTCTGTGTGTCTTTCACGAATAAATAAATAAAATCTTAAAAAAAAAAAAAACTCTTGAAGTCTTAAAATTTCTTTCAGAAACTCTTCCTATATCCAATATACTCCAAAACTAATCTCACAGAAGGAAAACATTTTTTTGTTGTTGTTGTTCTTTGTCCAATATCAAAGGAGACCTCCAAATTCTAGGTAGGTCGGGGTACTAACACCTGCAAATCAACTCTGATAGAACAATTTTACAATCACTGTTGCTAAACGATTATGTTCTATGAGGCATTGGAGTAAGATAAACATTATTTTCTTTAAGCCCTAAATTTAGCCTTCGTTTCTTACCAAAAGTATACTGTAGTGCTAAGTTGACAAAATCTTAAACAATATCCCTGTGACAAAGACCTTTACAACTATTCAAAAAACACTCTGCTTGGGGCCGCTGGTAGTCTCAGTCAGTAGCATGCAACTCTTTTTTTAATTAATTAATTTATTTTTTATTTTTATTTTTTTTTATGATAGTCACACACAGAGAGAGAGAGAGGCAGAGACACAGGCAGAGGGAGAAGCAGGCTCCATGCACCGGAAGCCTGACGTGGGACTCCATCCCAGGTCTCCAGGATCGCGCCCTGGGCCAAAGGCAGGCACTAAACCGCTGCGCCACCCAGGGATCCCGAGAGCATGCAACTCTTGATCTCAGGGTTGTAGGTTCAAGTCTCATGCTGGGTATAGAGATTACTTTGAAAAATCTCTGTGTGGGCTGCTGGCCACTCTGCTTCTGGACGCTGTGTGTCAGAAAGGGCCTTCCCCACATGACAGCAATGCAAGTCTGAATAAGAAAAACCATTTCTTGGGATCCCTGGGTGGTTCAGTGGTTTTGCGCCTGCCTTCGGCCCAGGGCATGGTCCTGGAGTCCCGGGATCAAGTCCCACATTGGGCTCCCTGTGAGGAGCCTGCTTTTCCCTCTGCCTGTGTCTCTGCCTCTCTCTCTCTCTTTGTCTCTCATGAATAAATAAATAAAATGTTAAAAAAAAAAAAAGGAAGAAGAAAAATGAAAAATTAAAAATAAAAAAAAAAAGAAAAACCATTTCTTCTTCCTAAGCCATGGGCTATCAATTATATAGAAACACCACTCTGGGTAACAGTCTCCAGGAGAGCATTGATGAGCTCATACAGTCTCAACAGACCACCCCAACTTGCCCTCCAAGTTCTACTTCAGTTTGATAAAGCTAGAAATTCAGAGGGCCAGGAGCAGAGTCAATTTTGGGGGCTCTCTAAATATGTACAGATTCTGCAATAACACGTGGCTTTGGCATTGAATGAAAATTCCTGAAAAAATTCATTTTAAAACAAACAAACCCCCCAAACCCCCACCCTGCTTATGATGATGATTTTCATACACACACAAAAACAGTAAGAAAAGTATAACAAATCTTCCTATGTCCACCACAAAGCTTCAACAACTGCCAAAGTTTGGCCATACTCAGTCTCCTTCTCCCACTTTTATTTATTTTTTTCTGGAGATCTTCTTTTAAAATAATTTTTAAAAAGATTTTTTTTTTAAATTAATTTGAGTGAGAGTGAAGGGGCAGAGAGAGAGAATATCCAAGCAGACATCCACTGAGTGCAGAGCCTGATGCAGGGCTTGATCTCATGACCCAATTCGTGAGGACCTGGACCAAAACCAAGAGTCAGATGCTTAACTGACTGAGCCACCTAGGCACCCCTCTGGAGATCTTTTAAGACAAATTCTAGACATCATACCATTTCATCTATAAATTCTTCAGCATCATACCCAATTCTTATTTGAGACCACGCAAGCTGAGAGCATACTTATGAAGCACAATTCATCATAAGAGATTATATAAAGGTTTAAAACAGTGTGATTAAAATTCATAGTGTTGTGAATGTCTGGAATTACATAATCCACAGAACTGGAGGTACTGCATATCCTTCAAGGAATCCTACCCGGACTATGTTTCACTTAACTGAGTTTTTGGTAAGAATTGGGGGGAAGGAACAATGTTTAAAGTTATATGTTTTGGCAAAAACTTACGAGTGCAAACGTTTCTTGTTGCTGATTAAGAGAGACCCATTAATCAGAACGTAGATTTGGCATCCTTGTAGAAAAATTATTTAGCCTAACCAGAATTTATGACACCTAATTGCTTCACAGGCAAATGACATGAGCTCTTGGTAGTATTTATTAAGCTGAATCGGCTTTCATTAGAATAGAGTCTCTTATTTTTTTTTCTTCTTCTTTTTTTTTTTTTTCTTTTTCCAATGTGCGACCCGCTTCAGTGCCCGCAGCCAACGGCACAGAGGCCGGGCAATGGTTCGGGGCCACTGTTTGTTCTGGTATGGGACACTATGAGAGGCCCAGGGGGACAAGCCTGCCATAAATCCAAACCCATGCATAGAATAGTGTCTCTTAAAAGTGGACAGCCAGAGTGGAAGAAGCCAGATAAAGAAGAGCACGTCCTTTATGATGTCACTTTATGAAAGTCTAGAAAATGCAAATTAATCTACAGTGTCAAAGAGGATCAGTGTTTGCCTGGGAAAGGGGGCATGGTGGGGCAGAAGGAAAGGAATTATATAAGGGAATGAAAAATTTGGGGATGTTCTCTCATTGATTGTGGTGATGGTTTCACAGATATTTACAACTGACAAAACTTGTCAAAGTGCATACTTTAGTCACACCTGGGTGGCTCAGTGGTTGAATGTCTGCCTTTGGCTCAGGTCGTGATCCCAGGGTCCAGCGATGGAGTCCCGCATCAGGCTCCCCTTAGGGAACCTGCTTCTCTCTCTGCCTATGTCTCTGTCTCTCTCTCTCTATGTCTCTCATGAATAAATAAATAAAATCTTAAGAAAAAGTTCATACTTTAAATCTGTCCAGTTTGTTGTTTGTCAATTATACCTTCATAAATATGTTTTTTCAAAAAGCCTAACTAAAGGGCAGAGTGGTAGAAAGCCTGCAGATGCCTTCCACAGGTTTGTGCCTTTAGGTCCAGGCCGAGGTCACAAGTGGAACTTGAAACAAGAAGAGATAGGAGCCTGCAAGCTGACAACTATGAGCCTACAAGTTAAGGAAACCACCCTCTGGGTACATAATCTACTTTTTGGGTGGAGTCCTAATGAATCAGTTGGTGGAGACCTGAGCCCTGTTGGTTCAAAAGGTTGCCCTGGAGATATAGCTCTTGCCTCTGTGGCTTTCCTGGGGTTTTATTCAGGCAGCCTGATAAAGCTCCCAGCTTCTTAGTACATTAGGACAATTTTTGTGTACCTGGATCTTGTCATGCTCAGGTAAAGCTGAGAACATGGTGTTTGTTTCTGGTCTTATGTCTAAATATAAAAGCTAAGGAGGAACAAAAATGAGTATGGGAATTATAGGTACTAGATAATTATAATTACCTATTATTCCCAGAACTGGGTTGGGTAGAATTTAGCTGTCAGGCAGGAGAAGGTGCCAATCTGTCACTAGGATCTAGAATTTTGCCTGTCAGCTTGGATTCCAACCTGGACAACTAAAATTTCAGGAAGAATTGACCAACTTTATATGAAAAATTGGTTCAAGTGGTGGCCCACTGCATTTGGGGAGAGAGAAGGCTGTCCTTGCTGGTTTCTGTCTGCCTACCTAGCAGACTGCTTTGGAGGAAGCACACCCTATAGACAAGGCCAGGCATGTCCATTATTGGGAACAGCTTTACTTATACCATAAGAGTCTTGACCCTTCAAGCTTTGGAGTCCTATATAGAGTTCGTTGTATCTCCTACTGGAAAATATTGAGGGTGCTCCAGGTTGATGTAGGAGACCATATAAGCCCTATCCTATCTGCTTTGAGCTTTTTTTCTCATGCCTAAAGCTCCTTTGGTTGCCCTAAGAAATGCAGGAGATCAGTGCCTGAATCCTCCCCTTTGGAAGATGGTTGAGGTACCAGCTTAGATTTGAACCAAGCTCTAGGTCTTCAGGGGCTGACTAGAACAGAGCATCTTACCCAAGACAGCTGAAGTTGGAAGAGTGAGGAGAGTGGGCCCCCGATAAGGCCTGCAGAGAGCTGAGCACCAAGCCAGGGAGCCTGATGTCCCAGGTAAGTCTAAGATAGGAGAGGGAACTCAGTCAGGAGCAACCAGAAATGGGAACAGGTGGGAACAAAATGTTGGGAGATGAGTGCTTTGAACAGACTCCAAGAGTCTGTGGCTCTGCCAGTATCTCTATAGGCCATGGGAGCATCATTCGTGAAGCTCCATTGGCTTGGAGCTATAGTGGTAGGGCAAGCGCCACTCACATTCCTACTACAGGCTTTAGAGTCTATACTAAGACTCCCTTTGAGTCACCAGTGGAAGATTCTGAAGTGTTCTGGGACCTCTGGTGTAGGACACTATTTCATAAAACTATACTGTTGGACCATACTAAAGATCCTGATGGTTTATGCTAGTGGCCACTTGGTGTTTCCTGGCACCTCTCAGCAGATCCTATTTTCTCAGTCTGCAGTAGTTGTTCAGAGCACCGTTACACTTTGCTACGAAATGGCCCTCCTGATTACAACAGTAGATAGACAGTGAGTGCAAGGGGTGCTCCTCTTGTGGGGCTGGACAGGGTCCCAGTTAGTCTTGGCAGCCTTCAAGTCACTGCCTGGGTATGGATCCCTGGTGCTGGCTCTTCAAGCCTTATTGAGCACTACACCCATGGCCTGAGTTCCTGATGGTTCTTGCACATGCTTTAGTTTCTTCTTTTCGTTTTGTCTTTCTGTATTGGTGTTGCTAATCATGGGAGATGGGTGGGCCACTCCTACCCACCATCCCTGACTTCATGGGGTGAGTCAGAATTGCCTCTTTCATGTGAGAGTCCCTTTCTTTTCTACTTTTTGTGAAGAGGTATCTAACAGCTACACATGGAGATTCTCCCTTGTGTTCTAACATCTGCTGTGAAATTTAATGGCATGGTCCTGTGGCTCTTCACAATTCTAACCCTGTGTACATGCCACTCTAAGCATTCTGCCCCAGAGCCTGGTCAGTACTGACTCCAGGGACATTTCTGGAGCTTCTGGCACCTAGAAGCTTTATACCAGCCTCATTCCTTCTCTTTCCTCCTTTATGACTCTTTAACTCCTCCAGTGTCTTAGAGGAAAGTTCCAGCCAACATATTAAATGTCTCATTCTCTGGACCTGACACAAGACTGACATTTTTTCATCTTCGGTCCAAAGACTTTGTATTTTTGATAAGTCATTGTTATAACCATTATATTGGGTAAGCAAAAATCATGAGGCGTAGGATGGAGACTTCCAGCTACATACCAAAATGCCCCTTTCTTCTTCTTGCCCAGACTACATTTCCCAGCCTCCCTGGCCAACAAATTGGTTATACGACCAAGCTCTCTCCAGTGGAATGTGAACAGAAGTATATCTGCCAAATTCCAGGTCTGGCCTATTAAAAAAACCTCCCACATTCCTTCTCCCTTCTCTTTCCCCCTTCTGGCTGACTGAGAATTTGATACCCAAGGTGACCTTGGAAGTCACAGTTGAAAATGGTAGAGCCACTGTTGGTTTAAGTTCCTAACTGACCACGACGAGGAGATCTGCCCTTGGAATCCAAACCTGCTCAGGGGTGTTATATATGAGAAATGATGTTGCATAATGTTAAGCACTTTAACTTTAAAGTCTTCTTGTTACTACAGGCTATTGTACCTACCTAATATAAGGTAAGATCAGGAAGTAACTTTATTTTCATTTATTTCTATGTAAACCCATTTTGTGGGATTCAGTCTCCTGCTCCTAGATAAAATTTGAGACAGGTTCTATAAGCTTTCTGGTCATGTGAAGGTAGTTGAAAGTCATGTGGCCACTCTAATACCCCAAAGAGTTCAGTAGTTAAATGGTCCAATCTCATAATGGTAAAAACTTCAAGCTTTATTTAAATTCTAGGCTTCTTGGGATCCCCTGGGTGGCAGTTTAGTGCCTGCCTTCAGCCCAGGGCGTGATCCTGGAGTCCTGGGATTGAGTCCCTCATCGGGCTCCCTGCATGGAGCCTGCTTCTCCCTCTGCCTGTGTCTCTGCCTCTCTCTCTCACTCTCTCTCTCTCTCTCTCTCTCAGTCTGTGTCTCTCATGAATAAATAAATAAAATCTTAAAAAAGAATTATAGGCTTCTTGGGGCACCTGCCTGACTCAGTGGTTGAGCACCTGCCTTCAGCCCAGGGTGTGATCCTGGAGACCCGGGATCTAGTCCCACGTCAGGCTCCCAGCATGGAGCCTGCTTCTCCCTCTGCCTGTGTCTCTGATTCTCTCTCTGTGTGTCTCTCATGAATAAATAAATAAATTTAAAAAATCAATAAATAAAGGCTTCTCCCCTTTCTTTGAAATCAGCTGCCCTCACTAGGAATCAAGGTGTGCAGAGATCTCTCACTTGCCACTTTGTGGCAGAAACTGCTATTGTCCCTCAGTGCCCATTTTCTTCCTCTTCCTTATTTTTTTAGAGCAAGAGTAAAAGTGTGTGAGTGTGCATGGAGGGAGGGAGAGCAGAGGGAGAGGGAGAGAGCAAATCTTAAGGGGCTTCCATGCTCTGAGCGGAGCCCAACTAGGGGTTTGATCTCATGACCTTGAGATCATGACCTGATCCAAAATCAAGCATTGGACGCTTAGCTGACTGAGCCACCCAGGCACCCCTCTCCTCTTCCTTATTAATATAACTCCCAAATTTTTGTGGATATGTGGCTACTCCAAATAAAGGCTACATTTCCCAGTATCCCCTGAAGCTAAGTGTGGCCATGTGACTAATTTGGCAACAGGGTATGAATAAAGCAAGTGAGCAATCTTTTGGTAATGTACTCAATAGCAGGAATAGTGCTCCCTTTCCCCTATCCTTCTCCCCTACTCTCCGCTGGAAGAGACTCTGTAGATGTAATGATGGCTCATTCCAACCTCGCAGCTGAAAGCAGTATTCTAGGCAATGACAGATCAGCAAGACGGAGGAGCTGGATCCCCAAGCAGTGGACTTACTATCCAGCCCAGGAGTCTTTATGCTGGAACTATTCCATGAGAAATAAATTAACTTTTGTTCTTTTGTCTTTTTGCATGCTTGTCCCTCATCTTGCTAACTTAGACGTTGGATCCCTCTAGAGTTGGAGTGGTGAGAGGGGGAGGCTTAACGGGACCAGGAGAGGTCTGATTTGGCTAGAGATACTATGTGGCACAAGTGCTTCCTGGATCATTAGGCATAGCTGATTCTTCCTTCAATTAGACACTTGGTGAATTTCTTGGAGATAAATCCTTGACTTTGCTAGGATTTCTCATTCGATCCTTTAATGAGGGCAAGGCCTTAGGCTGGTCAACTATACTTTCTGTAGCCTCCAAGTGTCTAGCAACTCATCCCTTTATTAGGATCACCAAATCTCTCTGACTGACCATTTTGGACAGGATCTAATACAATCCTGTGTCAGCTTTCTCTTTTTCTGGCCCCATAGCCGGTCCATAGGAAACATCATGAATCCAGTGTCCCTGGAATCTGGGAAGGTTGGTAGCCCTCAACCTAGTAACCTCTCTTACACCACCATCAGGGCAGCTAGACAGCCTTTTGTTTTTTGGTTTTCAGATATGAGTCAGCCACTAGCTCACCCTGTGCTCAAACTGCAGGGGACACATATTAAACTCTCTGAAAGGGTTTACCAAAGCCCTTTTCCCTGGGCTTAAATGAGGGCAATACCTTAGTTCCCTCAGGAGGCTGAATTGTTAATTTCTTCTCCTTCCTACTCCAGACTATGGTCACCTTCACAGGGACACTCTCAGGCTCAGGACTCCAGAAGTGTTCTTTCACGTAGGGACTCTGGCCCCTTTTGTCATGATTTCCCTCTTTTATTTAGGAAGAGGTTCAAAATTTTAGAAGCTCGTTGTCTTTTTTTTTTTTTTTTTTTTTTTTAATGTAGGTTCCATGCTCAATGTGTGGCTTGAACTTACAACCCTGAGATCAAGAGTCACAATCTCTACCAAATGAGCCAGTTAGGCACCCAAAGAAGCACATTATCTTGAGCAAGAGCCACTGTTTGCTTTCCAAATATCAAGTCCACTCACTTACCTCATACATTCCACGGCATCACACAAGAATTATTCCTGGGAGCTCTAGTGGCACTGCATTCACATTCTCCTTCTGTTTGAACTTCCAGACCACCTTACCCAGAGCCACTTGCAGCAGTACTCCATCAGTGCTGATGCCATTGCTACCATACCCAACAGGTTTGGGGCTCTTATTCCAGGGATGGTGCAAGTAGTGTTTCAAGATTGAACTCCAAAAAAGTAACCTGAGTTTCCATGGTTCTCACTAGCCTACACAGATATGTAAGTGAGGCTACCTTAAGGTAATAATCAAAATTTCAGTGTCTTTTCCCAACCTCTGAAAAGTCCCCTTCTCTGCCCAAGTACTTCTGGGCTCTGAGGGGAATCTCACAAGAGCTCACAAATCCAGTCATCCAGGTATATTGTCATTCTGTATCCAGCACCTGCTTGAGCATCACCTTGAATGAATTGAAGCCCTTAAGGCACCAAATCTACATTAGGTGATGTCTATGCCTAGAGAGGAAATTTCTTTTTTATATTCTTTTTCTTTTTAAAAAGATTTTATTTATTTATTCATGAGAGACACAGACAGAGAGGCAGAGACACAGGCAAAGGGAGAAGCAGGCTCCCTGCAGGGAGCCCGATGTGGGACTCGACTCCAGGACCTGGGATCATGCCCTGAGCCAAAGGCAGACGTCAACTGCTGAGCCACCCAGGAGTCCCTTCTTTTTCATATTCTATTTCATTAGAGGACTGCCCAAACAATACCTGTGTGCTTCAGGGTCTTGCAGAGCTTCCAGAACCAGATACATGTTGACAGTCTTCTTTTTTTTTGCCTGGGATGGAGGACTGGAGGTGGTGACAAATCACATCCACTTACTCTTTAATTCAACAAATATCTCCTGAATTCCTCTTCCATGCTAGCCATGAGGTAAACAAGATACATATGGTCTCTGCATCCATGGAGTTTATAGCCCATTGCAAGACCAAAACAAAACAAAACACACAATGACAAAAAAAAGCCATTTAAAATTTTACCTTCAGGACTTTGTTATTGGGTGCAGTTAATTGTGTTTGGCTGCTGCTCCTGTTTGGGTGAGTTTTGTGCACAAAGCCTGCCAACTCTCAGGCAAATAGATGCTGACAGCATGTCTCACCATGTGGAGCAATATCCTTCTTAATCCATGGCTACACTGATCTACTGGGGCCTAGTACAGGAGATTATTCTATGCTATGCTAAAATTGTGTGATTTTTCCCCACATTTAGTGACAGCCAAAGAAAAACATGCACTTATTTCTCCAAGTGCTTCTTCCTTCCATTCCACACCATGGTTCCCAAACTCTGTGGCAAGACTGGATAGTGAGGAGAATGGCTTGTTGGCTGTGATAACTTCAAAACCATGAGAAGACCAGGGTTTTGCTAATCCTGTTAGAAGGAGGCAGGCCAGTGCAGACATGGGGAGATGGGAAAATTTGACAGAAGTTGAAAGGAAGGACAATTTGCAGAGGGGGAAGTAGAAGGTTCCAGAGGAACAGAGAAGGGTCTTGGAGGCACATTCTCCTTCGGCCTAGGGAACCCCATGCGGAGATAGACTAAAGGTCTGAGCAGCAGGTGCATGGCAGGGAACAACTGGTACATCCCCCTGAGACTCCATACTGTTTGGATTTTGGCCTTGTAAACCTTGAGTACCAATATTTCTTAGAGTTTTCTGTGAGAGTGAAAAGACTCCTGAATTACCAAATGGTATACAAAGGAGGTGTATTCTTGCCTCATTTTCTACAGAAGGGAAAGGATCTCATGAAGAACATCCAGTGAACAAATAGTAAGACTAAGCCCCATTGCCTACTTGCCATCCTGCCCTTGCTGCACATCTGCCTCCAGCTGTGCAGCCCACAGAAACCAAGCTCAGTTTGATGGTCATCCAGGATTGAAAACAAGCCTGGAATTTTAGCTTCCTGTCTAAGAAAATCCAAATATATAACTTTTTTTTTACACTACTAGAATTTCAGATTTCCTTTTTTTTTTTTTTTTAATTTTCTTACTTTCTGGTTCTGTGGCTTAGAATACAGAAACTTTCAATCCCTCCTTTTGTTAAGTGTCTATTGGTCAGGAAACATGCCCTATAATAACATTAAGAGAAAATACTACCTAATGGGTTCATGTGATTACTTCATCAAGTGAGAGATTCTTTCATAATATGAATAATTTCATTATATGAGTAGAGTGTTTTGGAAATTATGTTATAAAGTAAGTTTAATAACTTAAAAATCCTATCCCATTAATAGGGAGGGTAGATCTCTGCAGAGAAGTTTCCTTCTCCACTTTGTAACTCCAACCCCTCACTGTTCAGTGCAGTTTTCATGGAGCACATGGGCCAAGCCTCAGTCAAGGTGGACACCCTGCCATGGTTGAATGCCTCCAGGAGGTTGCTATACTGCTATTCAGAACCTGGCCCCTGCTGTGGGTAATGGCAAATGGACAGGCAACTCTTCCAGCAGAGAAGTTTGAACACTCTTTTCCAGAGACACGATATGAACTTTAAGCCTCAGCTGATGATCTGCCAGTAGTGGTGGCAGACTATTTCTATGATGAATGGAGGGGCTTTGGCAGTACAGAGAAGGAGGCGTAGCACTTGGTTTGTATCACTATTGCTCTCAGGTCAGGGGACAGGTCTTTATGAAGTTCTTGAGTGATGCATGAGATGGCTTTTGGGCACTTCCCTCAGATGAATGTATCATAGATGGCAGTATAGTTTATAGCATAATGCCTAAAATTAAGTAAAAGTCTCAGGTTGTCACTTTTGGTGCCTTGAATGGGGCATGGTGGTCTCTCCTTGGAGCAGAGCAGCAGAACTTAGCACTTATGTCAGCCCTTTTTGATTCAAACATTATCAGCCCCCTCCTACCCTGACCACGGGGGCCTTTAGGGCCCCCTGCCCCCCACCCCCACCAGCTGCCATCACAGTGGATCCTAGTGAGGCATTAGGTCTTCTGTTTGTACTTAGGTTAACTCTACCCAAGGGTGAAGAGCAATGAAGTTCATGGGGAGGATCCAAGAAGAACACCTTTTGTGGCCTGCAATCCAGCAGGCATCATAGGTTATCTATCCACCTGCCGGCTTTGGTTTACTGATATATAACTGATTTAGAATTAGAAGCACATAAAAAACACCTGTATTACTGGCACCCCTGCCTCTTAATTTCATTTCCCTTCATAGCATTCTTTATAACATTATGCAAATCTGATCATGCCCAAGCTCAATTTCAAAAGGTCTTTCCAGAGTCTATTGGATTAGATCCGAACCTCTTGTCATGGCAGGTAAATCCCTTTAAGAAAGCCTGTCTAATCTCATGAAAGCTTTTCGCAGAGGACACTTCTGGCACTCACAAAACAGTCATCCCTACTTCCTTGATGGCAAAGCTTTTACAAATTTTATTTATTGTTTCAGTGCTGCCCTCTCATAAATTCAGATAAGGAGGTCCTCTCACAGCCCAAAGAGATATAAGTATTACTATGGTTCGTCTAATGCCTCTTCCATCACTCTTGCTATGGTTGATTTAGTAGTAGGGCTCTGGGCCCAGTGAGAAGTGAGGGAAAGTCGGCTGGGGGCACTTCTGGGAAAACCTTTCTGCTTCTGAACATGGTTGTTTAAGATATTGTATCTGCTGCTTTAGCAGCCAACCACAGTCCATAAGAATGAATTCTAAAACATTGACCATGAGGGAACAGAGAGATGGAAAGAAGCTGGGTCCTTGATGATATCATCAAGCCACCAAATTAACCCAGATCTTTGTCTGGAAACTTTTTAAACCCAAAAACTTTTCATTTGCAGCCACCAACATTCTGACTGATAAACTTGCATAATATAATCTTTTACAATTCACCTCTTCTTTCCTCTACTTCATGCCTACAGTGGTCTCTCTCACACCTTCAAGCTGTTGCATACAGTATTACCCTCTGCCTGGAGTGCTTCCTCCCTGTTTTTTGGCCTGTAAACACCATTCATCCTTCCTGTCTAGCTTGGGTGTGATCTCCTGTGAGATCTTTACAGCTCCCCAAAACAGACTCAGGGGAAGCTACCCCTGTGGTGCCACTGCTTTTCATTGCTCCAAACTCTATAGGAGCAATGCTTCCATTTGTGGAGCAGATAAGAACTTCCCCATCTTCTCTTACCAAAAAAAATTTTATGAGAAACATCTCCAAACCTTTTACTAATCTATCTGATGGAAAAATTCAAGCATCCCATCAAAACCCATTGTTCTGAGGAGCAAATAGTTTGTAAAACACTTAAAAATTTAAATTAAAATATCCTTTTTATTATGGAAAGTTTAAATCATATTTAAAAGGAGAGGCAATGTGGGGTGCCTGGGTGGCACAGTCTGTTAAGCACCGGACTCCTGGTTTCCACTCAGGTTATGACATTGGGCTCTCTGGTCAGTGTGGAACCTGCTTGAGATTCTCTCTCCCTCTCCCTCTGCCCCTTTTGCTCCTGCTCTCTCTCTCAAATAAATAAATAAATCTTAAAAAAAAAAAAATAGGAGAGGCAATGCTATAATAGACTCCACTGCCTGCCTGTGGCATATAAACCAAAAACCAATCTTGATTCATCCAGCCCCAACTGCACCATTGTTTTGAGGCACTCTCAAACATTACATCATTTCCCCTCATTAATATTTTCTCTGATCTCCAAGAGTAACAGCTCTCTTTTTAAAAAATATAATCACAATATCATTATCACACTTCAAATATCAACAATGATTCTTTTATGATATCATTAAATACCAAGTCAGGGATAAAGGATTAACTTTCTTAGAATGTGTGTTTTATGCACACACACATATAATTTCTTGGAAAATCAGGATCCAAATAAGATTCCTATATTGTAATTGGTTGATATGTTTCCAGACCTTTTAAAAAATTATTTAAATTTTATTTATGCCTGTATTTTACTTTACACTATGCTTTTCTTTCTTTTTTTATTTATTTATTTTTTAATTTATGATAGTCACAGAGAGAGAGAGAGAGAGGCAGAGACACAGGCAGAGGGAGAAGCAGGCTCCATGCACCGGGAGCCTGATGTGGGACTCGATCCCGGGTCTCCAGGATCGCGCCCTGGGCCAAAGGCAGGCGCCAAACCGCTGTGCCACCCAGGGATCCCCTACACTATGCTTTTCTAACTTAGCTAGGATTTTTTCTTTTTAACATTTCTAATAGAACTAGCATTTGAATGGCAGGGCCACTTGTCCAAACAAGGGGATAGAGAGGACAGGTTTCAGTGGTCAGTAAAGCTGTAGGCTGCAGTTAGCAAAACCTCTGTCAAAGAGAAAGTGCTAAAGAGTTTCAAAAGCTCTTCTGAACACAAAAGAGAAGATTCTTTCTTTCCTTTTGTTTTTAAATTACAGTGCCTTTAATTATATTTTGGTTTCCTCAACTTCTTTTTTTTTTTTTTTTTAAGATTTTATTTATTTATTCATGAGAGAGAGAGAGAGAGAGAGACAGGCAGAGGGAGAAGCAGGCTCCACGCAGGGAGCCCGACATGGGACTCAATCCTGAGTCTCCAGGATCAGGCCGTGGGCTGAAGGCAGCACTAAACTGCTGAGCCACCCGGGCTGCCCTCCTCGACTTCTTAATTTTGTCAGTTCATGTATGGGAGCAAATCTCTATCAAAATCTATATTAAGAAGACCCTCCTACATTTGTGGTATGAGTATAAAATGGTTCAATTTCTAATGGAGGCAACCGGCCAAGTCAATCAAAATCCCAAATTCCTGGGGTGCCTGGGTGGCTCAGTGGTTGGGCATCTGCCTTTGGCTCAGGTCCTGGTTCCAGGGTCCTGGGATCGAGTCCCAGATCGGGGTCCCCGTGGGGAGCCTGCTTCTCCCTCTACCTCTCTCTCTCTCTCTTTCTCTGTGTCTCTCATGGAGATTTTATTTATTTATTCATGAGAGACACAGAAAGAGAGAGGTAGAGACATAGGCAGAGGGAGAAGCAGGCTCCATGCAGGGAACCCAATGCGGGACTGGATCCCGGGATCCAGGATCACGCCCTGAGCTGAAGGCAGACACACTTAACTGCTGAGCCACCCAGGCGTCCCAATAAATAAAATCTTTAAGAAAAAAAAAAAAATCACAAAGTCCCTTTCACTCAGCAAGGCCACTTCTATAAATCTTCCCTACAAACATAGCCATTCATGTGTGACATGACAAGGTAGTTTGTGGCAGAATTGTTTGTGCAAAAGGTTATAAATAACAAATGGTAAAAAAAAAAACAAACAAACCAAATGGTCATGAATAGGAGGCCAGTTTTTAAAACTGTGGTATTTCCATACCACAGAATGCTATGCAATTGTAAGAACTATATGCAAGTCCTTGATATATTGATATCAAACGTTGATAAGTGAAAAAAAGTGGGAAACTGAGTAGTACACACACACAGAACATGATTCTTTTTGTTTAAAAAACAAAAATGTGTGTAGTGTGTATATTATGATTTTGCTTCCATATGTATAGAAGGATATAAAGAGTACCAGAAAGATATAACTCATTTGCAGCATTGCTGCTGAGGAAACGAACAGGATGGCCTGGGAGTCAAGTGAGAGGTAAGCTTCACTTGTAGGTACTTTCAGAGCTTTTAAATTTTGAACTGTAAGAGTATATTACCTACTCAGTATAAATTAAGATAATCTAAATATAAAATTTAATATTTACGGTGGCCCTGGTGGCGCAGCAGCTTAGCGCTGCCTGCAGCCTGAGGTGTGATCCTGGGGACCCGGGATCGAGTCCTGTGTCGAGCTCCCTGCACGGAGCCTGCTTCTCCCTCTGCCTGTGTCTCTGCCTCTCTTTCTCTCTGTGTCTCTCATGAATAAATAAAATCTTTTTTAAAAAATTTAATACTTAAAGTGTACCTGGGTGGCTCAGTCAGTTAAGCATCTGATCTCAGCTCAGGTCTTGATCTCAGGGTACTGAGTTCAAGCCCTGC
Organism: Canis aureus; assembly: GCF_053574225.1. Taxonomy (NCBI): domain Eukaryota; kingdom Metazoa; phylum Chordata; class Mammalia; order Carnivora; family Canidae; genus Canis; species Canis aureus. Next base: position 72,009,447 of record NC_135617.1, on the reverse strand, counting down.
ATTGGGCTAAAAAAAAAAAAACAAAAAACAAAAAACAACCCACAAAGAAGCCAAAACAAAACAAATTTAATGCTTAAAAGGCTCAGCCAAGGGATTAGGAGTGATCTCTTGCAAGTCTCACATGCTCTTGTTGGTCATGACCTCCTTACATTGCTCCTTCTATTGGCCTCTAGGAACATTGCTCCCTCAGCTCCTTCCTATTAGCTCAGCACCTATGCTGGCAACTCTTGCCCTGTGCATCCTTACATGTGGATGCTCCTCAGGGCTAGAGGACCTCATGGCACATTGTTTTTGTGTGTCTGTACAAAGCCACTATTTTGTCTCGACTGCTGGGGCTAGTAGGGACTCTAGATTATGGTGGGGAATTTTAACTTCTTTCTAGAACAAAGGGAATCACTGAAGAGTTTTAGTCAGGGGATAACATGATCAGAGGTTCATTTTGAAAAGATTCTTGTCTGCAGTGTGGATTGATTGTAGTAGTCCAGGGTGAAGGCCAGGGGGGCCTGGATTATTCTGGCAAGATGTGAATTAGGAGGGCTAATAGAGGAGATGGAAAGACATTGTCAGGTTTGAGAAATATTTAAGGAGTAAAATCCTGATGATGGGTTGAATATGGGTATAAAAGAAAGAGGCACCAACGTGGATTCTAAGAAACTGGCCTTTTCTGGGTAGACAGTGACAGGCAACTTTCTGAGAGAAGGAACACCAGCTGAGGTCTAGTGTGGGTGGCAAGGCAAGGAGAGAGTTTTTTTTTTTTTTTTTTTTTTTAAGGAGAGAGGTTTTTGACGTGCAAATTATTTTTGAAAACTTCAATAATAACAGATTACTACATGTGGAAGTGTGAATTGTTTATTGTTGTTTGAAGCTATTAACTTTTGGGTTTTTTTTTTTTAAGATTTTATTTATTTATTCATGAGAGACACAGAGAGAGAGAGAGAGACAGGCAGAGACACCGGCAGAGGGAGAAGCAGGCTCTCCACAAGGAGACTGATGTGGGACTCGATCCCAGGACTCCAGGATCACGCCCTGGGCCAAAGGCCGACGCTCAACTCAACTGCTGAGCCACCCAGCCATCCCAGGGTGGTTTGTGTTAGAAGATTAACACAGTGGATTTTCCAATTTGAAAGTTTTGTCTGATGAAGTATGACTTAAAATATATGCTATGTGGCATACACTGTATCTAATTTAGCAGACTTGTGATGTCACCTTAAAGAAATTGGCAGTCACCCACCAGAGTAGATTAAATTTATGTATAAGGAGAGGCCTGGAAAGATGTTCCAAGCCTACTAAGATGCTGTGGACAAAGAAAACAAACAGTAATCACAGGCAAGAACCTCACATAGGAAACTATAACTGTGAATGTTTCAAATCATAGTGACTAATTGGCCATCCAGCTGCTTCTTACACAGGCATCTCCATGGAATCATGCTGCAGGTGGCATAGGAATTTATTTAATGTCAATTAAAATGGAGACAAAAAGACAAAAGTCAACTTTTACACAAGTTCTTTTCTCAGAGCATGCTAATAGGAAATTATCAACTAAAACCACCATCATTGGGGTGCCTGTGGGGGCTCAGTCGGTGAAACGTCTGCCTTTGGCTCAGGTCATGATCCGGGGATCCTGAGATGGAGCCTCCCCCCGCACCCCCACCCCCGCCCTGGTTAGTGAGCAGAGAGCCTGCTTCTCCCTCTCCTCATTTGTGCTATCTCACTTGCTATCTCTGTCTTTCTCAAATAAATAAATAAAATCTTAAAAAATAATTAAACCACTATCATTTTCATGGCTCTTCACAAGTATTAATGACCATTTCACTGTCTTATCTTTCTTTTGTTTGCTATTCTTTCTTTCATTTCAAACAAGGTAATGGAAGCCCATCCACATCTTTGTGCATCTGTACAACTATATCTATCTAGTACAAATTCCTAGGGGTAGAATTGCCGGGGAAATTATGCACACTTCACTTTTTCATAGACACTTTTTCTTTAAAAATCTGTGTACATGTATTTGGGGAAAATTCTACACATTCTCACCTCATTTCCTGGTTCTGTCATATAAACACTGCGTGGGGGTTTCCCTAAGTACCTGCTCTAAGACCTCTTCACTCTGACCTACCCTCATCTCAGTAATCCAGAGGTCTCAAGTTTCCACCTCCTTACACTGATCTTGAAGATGAGATTTCTGTCCTTAGCAGGAGTTCCATCACTACAGGTTGCCTTTGGAGGCTCCTGAAGGCCCAGGTTTAGTTTGGCCCTGCTTTAAAACTTGAGGAATGTGTGGACACTTTTGGAAGAACTGCAATTATCATGGACTTGATTTAAATTATTTTTATAATTTAAATGTGTGCAAACCCAGCCAACCATGAATTTTGATGCTTCAATACTTGAGCAGATATAAAGCCCTAGAAACAAAGGAGAAATAAAACACACAAAAGTAAAAGACAATTTAAACTAATCGATGTGATGAATAGCTGTTTCTCTGAAACGAAGCTGCCTCTGGCAACATGAACACATACTGCCTAAGGCAGGTTTTCTTGAAATTGACACAATATTCCACTGTGTGTGTGCCTGGTGATGACTCAGTTCTCCCCATACTTGTGTCTATTCAAATTGCTAAGAAATCTTTGTCAGTACATGTTCCCTGGACTTCACTTGGTACAAATGTAACTCAGGCAATTACAGAAGTGCTAAGTTGACCCTAAGGGGGTAAACACAAACATGAACAAACACAAGTACTAACACACAGGGCGGAGATCAGTTATATGTGATCCAGAAAATGCTTACAATTCTTTTTAAAAATTACCAGTCAAATGAAAACATGGAGTTTAATCATTTTCATGGGGCATTTTGGGTTCTCAGGAGTCCAGGGACCTTGGTTTGAGAATTGCTATCTCAGTACTGACCTTGACTTCTAGTGTGACCTTGAGCAAAGCTTTTGGCGCTGTTGGATCCCCTCTGTATGTTCTTCATACACAAATAAGAAAGATTTGGGCCACCGGTATTCTCGGGAGATGAAGAAAGTTAAGAGTATTTTCAAGGTCTAAAAGGAAAGCATAAGGCTTTTTACAGACTCTGGATTTGGGAAAATCATGATGGCTAAGACCCTCCAGTGTAGCTTTGGCTTTGGAGTCAGAAGGACTTGGGTTTGAATTCCAGATCTGCCAGTTGCTGTGCATATCTGTGGGCAAGTTATTTGACTTTTTTTTTTTTTTTTTACTTTTCTTGTCAAAAGTGGGCATATATCAAAATGCCACATCACAGAGCTGTGATAAGAGGACTCAGGAAAGTGCTGAAGGCAGAGCCTGGCCCTAGCAAGGCTCAGTAATCAGCAGCGCCAGCAGAAAGAGGCCAGGGGCTGCTGAGAGTACCACAGGCTCTTGGCAAAGGACAACAGAGGAGAGAAAGTGAAGATTCTGAGATTCTGTCTATAAACAACAATATTTCTGATACAGGACTATCAGGATATTTCACCCCAGTGAGACCCGCATCAACCCTAAGCTTGTGCTCAGCCTTTCTCTCTCCTACCATCTTCCCTCTCTGGCCTCCAGGCCCAGGCTGGAATTTCTTTCCCTCCAGGCCTTCACTTCTTTCTCCAATAGCAGTGTTGGTTGTTGGTCACTTGTGAAGCATGCGCCTCCCTGTTCATCGCAGGAAACGTAAGCCTCCGCAGTTGGCTGAAAGGTGAAGTTTCCAAGGAAAGCAGGACTCAGAGGCTGAGATGAGTGTCTAGTCTGGCCTCACAGGGGGCTGTTCTGGATCCCCTCCTTCTACCCTCCCCCTTTTGGAAGACAGGCGGAGGAATTTAGGAGAGGTCCTGGGCAGGAAGCAGTAACTTGCCTCAGAACCTCTCCAGCCCTGGTTCTCCTTTTATGAAGAGCTCTGTGCCACCCACCTCAAAGGCTCCAGTGGAGAGGGCCAAATGATAGGTGTAAATACCAGGAAAATATCTAGCCTGTGCACCACTTCCCTGCAGGATCTCAGCATTTCCTCATGGCATTCCTGGCTGGGGGTGGAAGGTCAAACACTGGCTAGATGTGGACAGAATAAAGTTGAGATCAACAGTCAACACGCCCTCCCACCCGCACCCCTCAGCTGTTGCTCTCAGATGCTGCCAACACACTGCCACCAGGAACCACCTTTAAAAATCTATTCATGCCGTTTCCCTGCTCAATATCCCAAGGCCCTTCTCACCAACAGAATGAGGCAAACTACTAATGAGATCACCTCACCTCACCTCACCTCACCTCACGCTGCCTCTCTGGGTTTACTCACTTGGGCAGACCCTGACTTCCTGTCACAGCTGCATTTTCACATAACCATGTTCATGCCTCCCTTCCTCAGCCAGGAGCGGCCCTGCCTCATCTCTGCAAATCTCCATCTCACTTAAGGCCTAGTCCAAACTCCGACTCTTCCATGAAGTCTTCCTTGACCTTGACTCAGGACTGGCCTGCTCCTCCCCTGGGTTTCCCTAGCCCCTTCCAGCTCCAGCGCAGGTGATGCTACCTTCTGCGATTATAGACATATACGTATATATATATGCATATACATGTCTGGCTCCCCCTCTTGACTGTAAATGCCTGGGGAGGGTGGCACGGAGTGGGTTGTGTTCCTCAATGTATGTCTTACAGTGCTTGCTTTCAGAGCCCTGCCCGCACAAACCCTTAGGAACTATGGAATCAACTGGGAGGTGGAACTCAGAGACCTGAGTGACACATGAGGGAGCCACAGAGGGAGATCGTGTTAGTGGAGTGTGGCTGGTTGCTTCCATGAAAGGGCCTGCCTGTGCTTTACAGATGCCATCTCACATTATCACAACAGACTCCAGGGACAGGTGTTATGTCAGTCTACTGGTGAGGGAACTGATGCAGTAGGATGCAGCACAAGAAGCTAGATGGTGAGTGGCAAGCTCAGCCCTCACCTCGGAGGGGCCAAGCCTTGCTTTCCCCTCTCCCCACTTGGTACTCTGCTTTCTCTCCCCTCTGTGAGAGGTGTGGTCACTACCTCCCTCCCTGCGCCACCCCCTCCTATCAGTCACCTTCTGCTCTGAGGATCAAATTTTCCAAACTAAGAACTGGCGGACACTGTCTGACAAGGACATTTGATTTCAGAGGTGACAGGTCAGCGTATGTTTGAAGCTGGGGCTGTTCTTGAAAACAGGGTGTCTTTTTCAAAATCCTGAGTGGAGGGAGTGGATTGTTAGGGACCCAGAAGGAGGCCTCCAAGGGCCTGCAGCCAGGCGACGTCTGGATTCTCCCCCCTTGGGAGGACTGGACATCCCCTGCCCGAGTAAGGCCTCAGCCACAGCCAGCCAGTGCAGCCGGCCCGACGCTGCCGCCGTCATCTCCCTTTGTCTGGGGTCTCTTTGTCTGGGGTCTCCCCCTGGTTCAGTTTTGAAGTCCTCTGCCCCCTCCCCTCCTTCCCAGTGGCCGGCCGCTCCCTCCCTCTCCGCGGGGCCGCGCAGCTCGGTCGGCTGGGGGAGGGGCTGAGGGAGGGCAGCGGGCCGGGTTGCCATGGTCACGGCGAAGCCGGCTGCAGCTGGCCGGGGCAGCTGCTCTCAGCCCCGGGAGAGGCGGACAAAGCCCGGCGCCTGGGCCACCCCAGGCCTGGAACCCGGAGGGCTGAGCCGGGGAACTGGGACTCAGGAGAACCCCGAGCTGGAGGTGAGGGGGCAGCGGTGGGGGCTGGAGCTGGGCCCACCCGTCCTGGGGAGGTGGTGTGGGAGGAGGGCGGGGCGTCAAGGATGCCCAGTGGAGTTGGGGGCCACGCCGCTGCAGATGGCTAGGCTCCTCCCAAGGAAAGGTCGGGGCCTCTGTCCTCTGGTCCGTCCCACCGTTGCCCCCTCCTTTCCTGGCCCCTTTCTTGTCATCTCGCTCTGTCCCTTCGTTTCAACCCCTGTGCCTCAGTCTCCCTCCTCTTCTCCCATCTCTTGGTTTCACTCCAACCCCTTTTCTCCTTTGCCTTGTTGATCGTCCCCCCTGGGCTGTGGGCCACTTCTTAGGGCTCCTCACTTTCCAGCCCTACTTTCTGAGTGCCCACTGCCACTTGGGTCAGCTGCTCAGTCCAGCCCTCTTCTCCTCACATCTCCACCTCCTGCCTTCTGCTGTGTGTGCCTTCATCTCCATCCCCCTTTCCTTTTTGTGACCCCCATTCCCTCCCTCTGAGTTCCAGCCCTCCCACCTCCCATCCTCTCCCACCCTCTGGGCTGCTGCCTCTGAGCAGCCTCATTTTTCTCCCCATACAAGGTCATCTCTCCCTCCTGCTTCCACTTCTGGGCCTCAGTTTCCCATTTGTACTTAGTGATATCGAGGCCTGACTCATGGCCGTGGCCTTGCCACCCCCTGGCCCCATCAGTTCTCATCGTCCCCAGCTGCTGGCCCAGGAGGCAGCTGCGTCTCCTGGGGAGGGACTGCCACTAGTGTGTGTGGGGCCCTTGTGGTCCATCCTTCTCACTCTGCCCTGCAGGCCTTCCCTGCAGCGGCGAGTGGTCTGCTGGCCCCTATGTGCCTTTCCTCACATTTTTTTTTAGCTGTTTCCCCTCCTCTCCTTCCTGGGCGGCTAGAGGCCATTGGCTTGGGGGGTGGGTAACCTGGGAGGGACGGCATGGTGTAGGAGGTGTTGACCGCCCTTTGGGGGCTGGAGTTGGGAACGATGCGGTAGATGTGGGATGGGCTCGAGGGCCATGAAAGACTGTGTGGACACTCTCAGTCTTTGGCATCGCTCTAGGGGCCCCTGGATAGCTGGGATTTCCCTCTCTGGCCCCTGGGAATCTCGGCTCCGAGCCCCGCATTCCAGCCAGCTCCAGCCCCCTTTCCGCTGTCACTTGACTCCGCTGGGCCCCAGCCCTGCATCCCTCCCACTCTTCCAGCTTCAGGCTGGGTGGAGGTGGCTATCACCGACTAGGAATTTCTCCTGGGGGAGATCAGGGACAAGAGTTTCAGGGTTCTATGGTCTCGTCTTCTCTCCCCAGTGGGCCCTTTTGTCTGGCCCTGCCATGCCACCAGGCTCAGGAGCGTGGGCCTGGGGTGTGGAAGGTCCCAGCCGCGGGTGAGGGGCTTCCCTGGGGCTCTGGCTGCAGCCCAGCCGGGCCTGCCCGCCCAGGGTTCCTCCCAGCTCAGTCCCTGGGAGGAGGGGTCGGGAGTTGGCCCAGGTGAGGTAACTGGGGGAACCTTGGCCCCACCCCCGGCCTGGCTCCACCCCTGGCTCAGCCTCTCCTGGGCCCAGATTCCCCAGCGGCCGTCTTCAGAGGGGTATGTGTCCCTGGGAACCTCTAGGTTTGGTCAGAGGGGACAGTGGGGAGAGGCAAATCTCCGAGTGGCCATGGGGCTGTTCGTTAGTGAGCCCCTTAGCAGCTGGACGTGCTGGGATTGGTGTGTCCCGGGTGGTTTGGAGCTCTTGCCCACACTGAGGGCCAACTTCTTCCTGGTAGTACTTTTGTGTACTTGTCTGGTTGGGACTCGGTGTTTCTTTCTTGGGGCTGTTGTCTGGGACTGCACGTACGGTGTGAGGTGCTATCTGTTGTGAGGTGTGGTGGGGTGGAGATCTGCAGTGGACTCAGATCTTTCTGAGCCGGTGACATTGATGTGGGGCTGACAGGTGTGGGTGTGGAGGGATGGTGGCCTGAGGCAGTGCCCAGTGGGGTGCAGCACCTCCCACCACAGGTCCTCCATCCTGCCCACCTCACCCAGCCTCCTTGCCCATCTCTGGGACTCCTGTTTCCGGTGCCTTTAGGTTGTGTCCGATTCTCTCTCTGTCCCCCACAACCTCCTCACCTCGTCCAGGTGTGTCGCTGCCAGTGGTCAGAGCCTCGACCTTACCAGGGCCAGAGCTGGCTGGGCGGGAGGGAGGCTTGCCTGAGGACTCCTGGGCCTTGAGCAGGGAGCCAAAGGGGCCTAGGGCCTAGGAGTCTGGGCCAAAGGGTCCTGAGAGAACTGGGAGTGAGGGGGCGGCAGCGAGGGGGGGCGGTGAGTGTAGAAGGTGCAAGTAGAGAGAGAATGGGGCTAGGAGAGAGTGGGGGCCCTCAGGCTCTGGGGCAGTCTGGATCAGGGTGTAGAGGCCAGAAGGCCAGAGGGGGCCGGAGAGAAGCAAAGGTCGGTGGTGTGAGAAGTGTGGGTCTGGGGACCTGCTTGGACAGGTGAGCCCTGCTCCCTTCCTCCATCCAAACTGCTGCTGCTGGGCTGGCACCGGGCCTGTGGGAACCTGCTCCTTCCCTGCGCCCTGGGGCTGCCCCCTTCACCTCCCTCTCCAGGAACTGAGCCCAGAAACGGGGAGTAGGGAGGGGGCCCTCCTCTCGCGGGGCCTGGATGTGTGGGAGGCCCCAAGTGGGGCCTGGGCTTCGGCTCTTGCCTTTAGTGGGGACCCTGGGGCCTGGGGGTTGGGCCGCGGGCAGGCGGAGGGGGCTGGGCGCTGGGCGGCGCGGGCCGCAGGGCGGCTACCTGGGGGGGCCCGGGCGAGCCGGGGAATGCTGGGGGGCGGCGTGGGAGCGGCGGGCCCGGCGCGGCCCGGGAGGGGGAGGGGAGGGGAGGGGAGGGGAGGGGCGCTGGGGGAGGCGGCGCCTGGGCCCGAGCCGCCGCAGCCCCGGCTCCTCTCCCCGGAACAGGCCCCCGACAGCTGCTCGCGGGAGCCGCCTCCCGACACCCGAGCCCCGCCGGCGCCTCCCGCTCCCGCTCCCGGCTCCTGGCTCCCTGCGCCTCCCCGCCCCTGCCCCGCCGCCAGGAGGCCCCGCTCCGGGGTCGGCCGCCTGGGTCTGCCGGGAAGAGCGAGGAGAGGTAGGGCGCGCGGCCCGAGGCCCCGTGCGGGGCGGGGGGCAGGGGCGGGGCGGGGCGCGGCGGCCGCGGGGGCCTGGTGGCGGAGGCCGGACGTGCCCGGCGCCTCTGGCTGTGCAGCTCGGCCAGGTGGGTCCCGGCCCGCCTTCCCAGTGTGCTGGCTTCCTGTCTGAGAATGGGGGGAACCCCTGCCCCCCGAGAAAGTGAGTTCCAGCTGTGAGGAAGGACCCCTTTCTTTCCTCAGTGTGAAGGGACTCTCCCCCAGGGCCACAGTTGCTCTGAGCGGCCCCGTGAATCATCCCCTCAGCCCGCAGTCCTCCCACCGGGCAGCCCCTTCCCGCACCTACCGCTGAGCGATAACCCCCCACCGTCAGCTCCCAGGGGGCAGCCTGCCCTCAGCCCAGCAGAGAGGCCCTGACACCCTAACCGGCCGGTGACAGCCTCTAGATGGCCATTTGGTTCTGTTGTGAGACTGTGCCACTGCCCAGTGGGTACCATCCTCAGTGTCCCATCCCCCGCTCCCTTCCACACCCCCCGGGCCCAGCCTTCGCGGGCTGGTCCCCTGCTGACTGGACCTTCCTCCCCACCCCCTCTACCCCCGGCCAGTGTCTGGTGTTCAGACTCACTGCAGACACAGGTGAGAGCTGAGAGAATAGGAGAAGGAGCAATGCCTCTTTTTCTCATTACGGTTCCTGCCACCGCCTTGACTTCCCTCTGGCTTGATCATGGTGTGTATTTGGGAGTGGGCCCCAGTCCTCTTGGGATCCTGTGCCTGAGCCTGAGACTGTGTGTCCCGGTGTCCTCTAATGGTAGGAGCTTGTGGTTTCTATCATTTCACGTTCACAGATGTCTGAGGATGGCTATTCACTAAGTGATGGCACAGGACTTTAGAGAAGGCCGACCTGTGGATGGATTTGATGTGTGCGTGAGCGTCTGTATTTGCCCCGCTGAAAGTCTGTGTGGGTAACAGATTTAAGAGAATGTCACATGCGAGTGTTTGTCTCTGAAAGTCTGTGAAGAGTTGTCTGTGACAGAGGGGTGCGTGTGCGCTCCTGTGCGCCTGTACATGTGTGGGTGTGCGCGCTGCATCTAGCTCCGGTGTTTACAGTCAGCTCTGTAAGTTTGCCTGGCTGACGTTTGTGTGTAGGTGGGTGCACAGAGCTGTGTGGGTGTTGTTTGTGGTGGGGATGGGGTCGGGGGGGTGGGGCTGGGGGAGGTCTTCTCCACCTGTCCTTGGTTTTTCTGACCCAGTGGAGAGAAATAGGTTATTGGAGTGTTGGAGGGATGGCCCCAGACATCTTTGTGTTTCTCTGCTTGGCTCTGTGCCCTGTGCTTCTGAGCCTGCTGTATTTACCTCTTGCTTTGTATTTCTCACCCTGCCTCCCCCTGCCTCCTATCCTCTGCCTGTCTTTGTATCTTTGCCCGGGGCTCCTCGAGCTCCATCTGGCTCCGATGACTCATCTGGGATAGGCATGAAGGTTACCCAGGGGAACAAGGGCCCCGCTGTTCTCGAGAGAAGTGGGGGTGGAGGCCAGCCGGCTGGGACCCTGCAGCCTGCTCCCTGCACGTGGCTCCTGGACCTCCAAGGGACCAGGTGTGATGCCTCTGGTTCTAGCTCTTCTTTGATCCCTGGGTGCCCTCTGCAACTCAGTCAGCTCCCTCAGCTGCTGCTTCAGAGCTGTGGGGTCTCAGCTGCCTCTTACATTCCTGCCCTAGAGCATCATGGGAGCAACTGGAAGAGGACAAAGGGATGGGGGAATATCCCCCCACTCTTCCTACCTCCTGGGGTGACCTGGCCTCCCAGTCTTTAGACCCGCCCTCATCTCCAAGGCAACTCAGGCTTTTCCTCAGCGCTGAGCTTTTCCTTCAGAGGTAGCCACCTTCAGAAATGGGAACTCCAGGGGACAGGATGTCTGACTCTTAGGGATGGAAGGCAGAGTGAGGAGAGCTGGGATAGGATGCTTTGGATCTGATGGCAGAGGTGGGCTAAGGGTATGAGGACTGGCCCTAGGGGCTCCTCAGGATTCCAGGGCCTGGAGAAGAGAGATCAGGAAGAGGAGAGGTCAGAGCAGCTTTTCTGCTGGGGCTGTGGGGCAAAGGTCTCACGGATAGGGAGATACCTGGGTTCACAAGGAGATGACAGCTGGGGTGGTTTTAGGTAGTGCATGCTGCTTGGGTGCCAGTGAAGAGCAGGGATTCTCAAACTTTCATGGGAAGATTCTGATTCAGCAGATCCAGGGTAGGGATGAGGTTCTGCGTGTCTCCCAAGCACCTGTGTGCTGCTGAGGCTGCTGGTCCGGGGATCACACTGGGCTTGGTGGGGCTACAGAGGATAGTGAGACTGGAAAGCCCTGGGGTCCCCCACTTCTCCTAGAATTCTGGGATCCTGGGTGGGGAGGGGACCAGAGGTTAGCCCAGTGTCTGGCACACAGGGAGCATTCTAACAACATAGCTGATGCTATTCAGCAGCTATTGCTGTTGTTGCTTTATTTCTGTTATTCCCCATGTGGCCCCTTCTGCCAGTCTACTGTTGGCTGTGAGGCGGGCCCCTTGACTGCCCTTTCACTAACCTTCCCACTTGTTTGCCCCCCCTGCAGAGATGCTGCCTCCACCCCCTTAGGCCTGAAGAGTCAGGAACTATGGGGCCAGGGGCCCTCTCATCTCTACTGCTGCTGCTGCTGCTGCTACTCTTAGTGGCAACTGGAGATGCTGATATGAAGGGACATTTTGACCCTGGTGAGGAGGCTGGCTCTGGGGTCCCTGAGGATGGGGCTTGGGAGACAGAGTCAGGGCCTTGACCCTCCGTATGCCTGTGTTCACCCAGCCAAGTGCCGCTATGCCCTGGGCATGCAGGACAGGACCATTCCAGATGGGGACATATCTGCCTCCAGCTCTTGGTCAGACTCCACTGCTGCACGCCACAGCAGGTAACTGGCACACCCGGGGGACTGCTCTGGAGGGAGTTCCTGGGGCCTCTCTTGCCCTTCCAACTCCTCTGCCCAAGCCAAGAGGCTTCTGGGAGGGCCAGTGCCAATGAAACTCCACCCTTCATCGTGAGGGGCTTTAAATACTAGAGACAGAGGCAGACCAGATGTTCATTGTGACCCCTTGCCCTCTCCCAGGCTGGAGAGTAGCGACGGGGATGGGGCATGGTGCCCCGCAGGGCCAGTCTTTCCAAAGGAGGAGGAGTACCTGCAGGTGGATCTGCGGCGGCTGCACCTGGTGGCTTTGGTGGGCACCCAGGGGCGGCATGCTGGAGGCCTGGGCAAGGAGTTCTCCCCCAGCTACCGGTTGCGTTACTCCCGGGACGGCCACCGCTGGATGGACTGGAGGGACCGCTGGGGTCAGGAGGTGAGGCTGGCAGGGACAGCCCCCACAGAAGGTTGGCTCCTCTCTCCCCCAGCTACACTTTAAATGCCACCCGGCTGCAGGTGACTCTCCCAATTTATACCTTCTTTAGTCCAAGCCTGGCTCTTGAGCTCCATCTCGTGTTGCAAACCTGACCACCTTCCGGGCCTTTCCACCTGGAGGTCTAAGAGGTCTCAAACCTACCATAAACTTCCCGAGCTGAATTTGAATCCCATTCCTACCCCAAACCCGTTCTTCTTCCAGCTCAGGCCAGTTGCTCAGGCCATAAGCCGAGGTAATAGCGCTGATTCTTCTGGTCTCTCACCCCCTACTTCCAAAGAACCAGCAAGACCAGTCCGTATTTCCAGAAGCCAGCCACTTCTCACCACCACCACCTCTACCACCCTAGGCCATGCCCCCACCACCTCCAGCTTCGACAGACACAGTGGCCTCCAAACCATTCTCCATGCTCCTGTCTCTTCCCACCTGAAATCATGTCCACGTAGAGGCTACAGCCACTTTACCCAAAAAAGTGCAAATCAGATGAGGCACACCTGGCTTGTAACCCTCCACTGGCTTTCCATTCTGCAGATTAAAAGCTCAGCTCCTTCCTGGGTGCAGAAGCTTAGTCTGCCCTGGCTCTTGCCCACCTCCCTTAGGAAGAAGATGAGTCTTCCCTATATTCTCGCTCCACTCAGGCCCACCGACTTTCTGGCTGTCCCTGGAACAAGCCAGGGTGGTCCCACAGTTTTAGGACACTTTCGGTTGTCGTTCTCTCTGTGCCTGGAGAGCTTCTCCCCCAGATGTCCTCAGGTTCTCCTTCCACTCGCTTTTCCTCTAGATATTGTCTCCTCGGAGAGTCCACCTCCCCCTGCTTCAGCCCCACAGCCTGCCTCCTATTCTTCACAGCTGTTTTTCCTACTGGAATCTCAGTACTGCAGGGGCAGAGGGGAGGGATGGATGTTTGCCACTGAGAATGTGCAGAGCTGGCACAGAGTGGGCCCTCAACCAATGTCTGCTGAAGGAACAGAGAGGATGGCGTGCAGGAGGAGAGAGAAAGCCAGAGCAGAGGTGCAGAGCTGTGAGGGAATGGGGAGAACCTGTGCATGGCAGGATGGGTGGCTTAGAGACAAATGGAGATGGGTCCGGGGTCGAGGCTGACACTGGAGGTTGGGGACAGACCTTCAGGCTGAGAGATGTGTCAGAGATCTTTCTTTGCTGCACCCCCTCATTTTCCACATCCCCGCTGTATCCCATAGTCCTGTAGGCTCAACACCACCCTTCATGAGTCTCTTGGTGGCCAGTGTGCGCTGGGCCAGGAACAGCCGGTGACTGGGAAGTTAGATCCAACCTGGAGCCTTTCCCACTCATCCACCCTGTTTCCTGGGCCGCAGGTGATTTTAGGTAATGAGGACCCTGGGGGAGTGGTGCTGAAGGACCTCGGACCCCCCATGGTGGCCCGGCTGGTTCGCTTTTACCCCCGGGCTGACCGGGTCATGAGTGTCTGTCTGCGGGTGGAGCTCTATGGCTGCCTCTGGAAGGGTGAGTCATTCATACCCCCGAGAATTCGTTTCCAGGCCTGGGGCCTGGGGAGGAGGGCATCCAGGGTCCTCTTTTTTTTCTGTTGGGAAGCTGTCATTCTGAGTGAGGAGGGGCCTGGCCAACATTGTGGCCTATGTAGGGATACAAGAGGGGGAGGAGACTGGGGCAAGGGAGGGGTAGGAGGCTTCCTGCTTCAGACAGCCACCCCCTGCCCCGCCCCAGATGGACTCCTGTCTTACACGGCCCCCGTGGGGCAGACGATGTACTTGTCCCAGGCAGTACACCTCAACGACTCCACCTATGATGGGCACACCACACACACTGTTGGCGGGTAAGAGAGGCAGGCCCTGCAGGGCCTGAGCCTGCGGTGGGTGGGAGGACTTAGTGGGTGGGGTCAGGAGTCCCGGCATTGAGATGCAAGATGGGTCAGGTAAGGCCTTGGGGACACAGGATCCAGGATTGAAGGGTAACCAGGCAGACTACTAGCTCATGTGACCCTGCAAATTAGAAAAAGACGACTGTTGGAAACTGTCCAAGAGGTTGCATAGTGCCCCCTAGAGGCGGTGCCACCGTGCAGCTTGCAGCAGCCGTGTACCAGGACAGTCTAGGGGGTGGGAAACTGAGAGCCTCAGGATGTTGGGGCAAGAGGTCCAGGCTGGACCTCCACCACCTGGTTGCAGAGCACATGGGTGGGTGGCACTCTCTTCTCTCCCACTTTCCGCTTCCTCTGCTCCCCTGCTCTGTAGGTTGCTGTACGGAGGTCTGGGGCAGCTGGCAGATGGTGTGGTGGGGCTGGATGACTTTAGGAAGAGCCAGGAACTGCGGGTCTGGCCAGGCTATGACTATGTGGGATGGAGCAACCACAGCTTCCTGGGTGGCTACGTGGAGATGGAGTTTGAGTTTGACCGGCTCAGGGCTTTCCAGGCCATGCAGGTAAGTGCATCCCATTCTTCTGAGACCAGGGTGGTTGCTCCTGGGGTGCTCATCTGGGCTCTCTCCTGGCCTTGACCCTCTGTCCCTCCTCCCTTCCCCCCCAGGTCCACTGTAACAACATGCACACCCTGGGAGCCCGCCTGCCTGGTGGGGTGGAATGTCGCTTCAAGCGGGGCCCTGCCATGGCCTGGGAGGGGGAGCCTGTGCGCCATGCCCTGGGGGGCAGCCTGGGGGACCCCAGAGCCCGGGCTGTGTCAGTGCCCCTGGGCGGCCGTGTGGGCCGCTTTCTGCAGTGCCGCTTCCTCTTTGCTGGGCCTTGGTTACTCTTCAGTGAAATCTCCTTCATCTCTGGTAAGCGCCTGGTCTATGCCCAGTCCTCAGTCTCTGGGACTGCCAACCCACAGTATGCCAAAATAGCCGCTCCTGGTACCCTACCTACCTATTGCTCATGAGACTTCCCAGGCAGAGATGCCCTAAATCATTGGAGCACCTCCCTATTCCTAACCCCCTGTCTCTGTCTTTACTTCATGAGCCCTTCACTCATGACTGACATTGAGCCAGTAGGACAGCGTTGGCCATAAAATACAGAAATACTCTGTGCTGGTTGAGGAACTCTTCTCCAGGCCTCCTGATACCCAAGACCCCACGTGGGGCTCTCTCTCTGGGAGTCCTGTATCTCTCCACAATTCAGCAACTAAAACATTGCCATCCACAGCAGCTAGGGCCCCCCCCATTCAGATTGGTTGGTACACATCCTGAGTATTGCCCCTGCTCCTAGTAGTAGAACTCCATAGGTCTCATGCAAGTAGCTTCCCTTTGGTGCCTCTTCCCTACCTGATTCCCTTCTTTCTTCTCATCCTTCTCTACAGATGTTGTAAATGATTCCTCTCCAGCTCTGGTGGGCACTTTCCCACCAGCTCCCTGGTGGCCACCTGGTCCACCTCCCACCAACTTCAGCAGTTTGGGTGAGTAGCCCAGGGCCTCCTCCTGGACAACTGGGTCCTGTGCTGCCATTCTTCCCTGGGCCCCCCTCTGCTTGGGTGGGAAGCCTCCTGTGGTTCTGACTCTCCTGTCTCTGCCAGAGCTGGAGCCTAGAGGCCAGCAGCCTGTGGCCAAGGCTGAGGGGAGCCCAACTGCCATCCTCATTGGCTGTCTGGTGGCCATCATCTTGTTGCTGCTGCTCATCATTGCCCTCATGCTCTGGCGGCTGCACTGGCGCCGGCTCCTCAGCAAGGTAAGCAGAGTGGGCGGGGTGGGGGGTGTTGGGGCAGTGGGTGGGGAATGGGGGAGTGGTGGTGGCAGGCAATAGCCTGGAGAGGACAGACAGGGTGTGGGTGTGGAGAATGAGGCCAGGCTGAGACCAATATATGTGGGGACTACTGTATTCTTTTGGATCCGGTGGGGACCACAGAACCTCTAATCAGAGGTGGGCTTAGTAAAGTGACAGGTTGCAAAGGAGTGGGAGGGATTTTGGAAATCAGGAGTAGTGCAGTTCCCACAGAGCTGTGACCTGATGTGGGCCTGCAAGATGAGAGGAGGGAAGTTACCAGAACCTGTTGCAGTGATGCTGGGGAAAGGCTCCTTGAGAAGGGCAGTGGAGTTTGCTTCAGGGATACAGCTAACCTGAGTCTACCTCTCAGGGAGGGGTAGGAGACTAATCACCCTGATCTTACTTGCTGCCTGCCCAACAAACTCCTCTCCGGCCAGCCCAAACCAAGCCTGTCCATATAGTCCATCCTGGTCAACCTCTTGGGGCAGAAGCCAGATAGGAAAGGTGGAGAGTGGAGCAAGAGGGGCAGGGAGGAGCTAGAGGAAGAAGCCTGGCAAACTCTGAGCCCATGTTTTCCTGCAGGAGTTCAGTGGTGGTGGTATGTGTGAAGCTTGATGATTCTGTAATTATCTGGTCAGATTTGGGTTTGAATCCCATTGTGGGACACCAGGAGACTCACTTACATGCTCTTGAGCCTCTGTTTCTTTTTACCTGTGAAATGGAGTTAATAGTAGAAACCACTATGGGACTGCTGTGAGGATCAGAAAGGAGAGGGGAGCTTGGCATTTAACGAGCTAGAATCACACAGTTAATGTTCCCATTCCCATGACAAGGCCGAGCGCCGGGTGTTAGAAGAGGAACTGACAGTTCATCTCTCTGTCCCGGGAGACACCATCCTAATCAACAACCGCCCAGGCCCTCTTGAGCCACCCCCCTACCAAGAGCCCCGACCTCGTGGGAATCCACCCCACTCTGCTCCCAGTGTCCCCAATGGCTCTGGTAAGACCTGCCTTGTTCTAGTCCCACCTCCATCCTCTGCCTGTTTTCTTATTGTATCCCTTTTTCTCTCTGTCCATTCCTTTCTTTTCCTATCTTTCTAGTTTTAACTCATATTCTCATTTCTGTGCCCCTGGTCACCACACTCTATATAGAGTCCCATGTCCCTACCACATAATCTCCCTCAATAATTTTACATGTATTACCCATAATCCCTAGTGGTTTCATCCTGTCTCTGTGTCCCATATACATCTCTGTCTCTTCTTTTTTGTGCCCTCTCATTGTGTCTTCTGGGCCCCTCTCCTTTCTCCTAGACTTGCCATGTTTGCTCCATCCATCCATCCATCCATCATCTATCCTATCTATATTTATCCATTCATCCATCTGTTCATCCATTTGTCTGCCCACCATCTGACCATTTATGGATCATCCATCTATCCATATATCCCTGCATCCATCTATCATCCATTCATCCAACTACCCATCCATCTTCCATCTATCTGTCCATCAATCCATCCATCCACCATCTGTCCTCTGTCTATCCATCCATCCATTCATCCATACATCCATTCACCATTCATCCATCTGTACATCCATCTATCCACCATCCAACCACTCATCCATCATCCATCCATCCATATATATTCACACACCCATTTGTTCATCTCTCCATCCATCCATCCATCCACCATCCAACCATTCATATATCATCTATCTATCCATCCATACATACATATTCAAACATCCATTTATTCATCTCTCCACTCATCCACCATCCAACCATTCATCTGTCATCCATTTATCCATCCATCTACCCGTATATATTCATCCATCCATTTGTCTATCTGTCCATCCATCCATTCAACCATTTGTTTATCATCCATGCATCTACCCATCCATCTGTCTATCCCTCCATTCATTATTCATCCAGCTATCCAGCACTCTCCAGATCCTTGTTTTATCCTGTCCCTGTTTCTCAGTACATTCATTCCCATCAGCCCTGGTCTTGCCCTACTCCGGGTCTCCCTGTCTGTCTAGCCTTGAGTCTCATTCCTTCCCCGTGTCTCTCCCCTCCTTCTCCCGACAGCGTTGCTGCTCTCCAATCCAGCCTACCGCCTCCTTCTGGCCACT
This sequence comes from Canis aureus, assembly GCF_053574225.1. Classification (NCBI taxonomy): domain Eukaryota; kingdom Metazoa; phylum Chordata; class Mammalia; order Carnivora; family Canidae; genus Canis; species Canis aureus. Next base: position 71,991,468 of record NC_135617.1, on the reverse strand, counting down.
TACGCCCGTCCCCCTCGGGGCCCTGGCCCCCCCACACCCGCCTGGGCCAAACCCACCAACACCCAGGGTAAGCCCCTTTGCCTCTGGGCTCCTCCAGGCTCCCCATACCTCTACTGGGGCAGGGAAAAGTCCTCACACTTTGCATTGCATTCCCTCCTCTCCCTGCTGTGGCCTCTTTTGCTCTCCTGAGCTCTCAAGGAGGAAGCTCTTATGCCCTGAAATCTCCTCTGCTGTACTTGTTCTTTCTTGAGGCCTTTCCCTTGAGCAGAGGAGCAGAAAGCTCACTGGTTCAAAGCTCTATCCTCCTCTTCCTCTTCCACCCCATCTTTTCTGCTTTCTAGAGCCAGAGAGGAGGTTGCTGTGCTGACCTAGGTTCTTTTATAACTCCTCCTTTGTTTCCCCTCTCTCTAGAGCTGTGAGGAGGAGGGCCTCTCACCCTGGGTGCTTGCCCTCTCCCCCCATGTGTTCTCTTTCTGCAGTCCCAGAGGTGAAGGCTCACACCCCACCCTTCTTGTCTGCTCCTCTGTTCCTTGGTGTTGCCTTCTCTCGTTGTCGCTCCCTCCCCAGGGCTAAGAGGGGATGGCTCTGCTTCCTCTCCTCTATCTGTAGATTCCTCATTGTGCTGGCTGTGAGGAACTGTTCCTTCTCCCCCATCTGTGTGCCCCTGTCTCTGCTTATCTCTGAGCTTGGGGTGTTGGGTCAGGGAGGGTTTGGGTAACCACGATGGGGAGGAACTAAGGCTGAAAGCGGGGGTGGGGGAGGTAGATAGAACAGCTAAGTGAACAGGAGGGACTAGCAGTGAGTGGGACAAGGGTTTGGAAAGTAGGGGGTGACTAGATGACTGGCACCATCCTCCTTCTGATGGTGGACAGAGGAATTCCTCTTCCAGTCAAGACTTGGGTCCTGGTCTCTTGGGCTATGCTGGGATCCCTAGAGAATGGACCTTACATCATTCTTTGTTCAGCCATTTCCATTGCCTTAAACTCTGAAACAACTCACTCTCATCTCATGCCAGCGACTCCGCTGGTTTGAGGTCGGTGGGTAGAATACCAAGAAGATGAAGGATAGCCCCAGTCTCTCACCCAGCTGGGAGACGAGGGTTCTCTGGGAGGCAGGGGTATGGAGAACCATGGCTCTCAGGTGCTGCTCCTGATGCCTCGTCTTGTCTTCTTTCCCCTCACCTTTCCAGCCTGCAGTGGGGACTATATGGAGCCTGAGAAGCCGGGTGCCCCACTTCTGCCCCCACCTCCCCAGAACAGCGTCCCCCATTATGCCGAGGCTGACATTGTCACCCTGCAGGGCGTCACAGGGGGCAACACCTATGCTGTGCCCGCGCTGCCCCCAGGGGCTGCCGGGGATGGGCCTCCCAGAGTGGATTTCCCTCGATCTCGGCTCCGCTTCAAGGAGAAGCTTGGCGAGGGCCAGTTTGGGGAGGTAAGGAGGATCCCTGGCTAGCTATCAGTAGTGTCTTGGCTGTCTGGGGCTCTGATGCCATGCCCATATGTCCCCATTGGTCAGACCTGTCATCTATGTCTGTGTTATCCCAGTTGACCCTGTGACTCAGTGAACCATGTGACCTCCTAACAAACGAACTTCTTTCCCCAGGTGCACCTGTGTGAGGTAGAGAACCCGCAAGATCTGGTCAGTCTTGATTTTCCCCTTAATGTGTGCAAGGGACACCCTTTACTGGTAGCTGTCAAGATCCTACGGCCAGATGCCACCAAGAATGCCAGGTGAGGACCAGGGAATGATATCTGGCGATGGAGAAGGGAGGCAGTGAAGAGCGGGGAATCATCTAGAGAGAAATATGGTAGCGACCAACAGAGGGGGCTTGGCCAGGGAAGGAAATTGCCATCTCAGGCTGATCTCAGGCCAAGTCTCAGTGTCACTAGTGAGTCAGCTTATCTGCTGGGGTTAGGGCGCTGGTCTATGTGAGCAGGAGAGAATGTATAGGTCAGCCCCTCAGTGTCCCTGCCGTTTCCCTGCCTTCTCTAGGAATGATTTCCTGAAGGAGGTGAAGATCATGTCAAGGCTGAAGGACCCAAACATCATCCGGCTCCTGGGCGTGTGTGTGCAGGATGACCCCCTCTGCATGATTACTGATTATATGGAGAATGGTGACCTTAACCAGTTCCTCAGTGCCCACCAGCTAGAAGACAAGGCGGCTGAGGGGGCCCCCAGGGACAGGGAGGCTGCCCAGGGGCCCACCATCAGGTACCCCCCTCATCCAGGCTGGCCCTCCCCTGAGAGCTCCCCGGCAGGAGGGGGTCTCCTCTCCCTTCACTCCAATGTGGAGGAGGGAGGGGAGCACAGGATGGAGAGGCAGGCTAAGGTTCAGGGAGGTGGGGACTGGGATGAGGAATATATGGCCATCCATCTGGGCATTAAGGAGCAAAAGGCCAGAAGTTACTATGGTGGGGGTGCTAAGGGATGTGAACTCTGTTGAGAATCTCCCTCTGCTCTCTCTCACTTTCACTGCCTGAGTCCAGACAATAAAGCAGTAGCTCCCTGGGTCAGATGAGCCAAACAGATGTTGAATGGGCACCTACCCCTGGGCCCTCAACATGGGCATTCCAACTCTGCACCAGGAGTAGATGTGACCCAGTCCCAGGGTATGGGCCCCCCCTTCCTCTCCTAGGGATCTGTGACTGGGGATGGGTCTGAGGCTGCCTCCATGACCCCCTGTTGTTGGCTCCCTTCCTCAGCTACCCCATGCTGCTACATGTGGCGGCTCAGATTGCCTCAGGCATGCGCTATCTGGCCACACTCAACTTTGTGCATCGGGACCTGGCCACAAGGAACTGCCTGGTTGGGGAAAATTTCACCATCAAAATTGCTGATTTTGGCATGAGCCGGAACCTCTACGCTGGGGACTATTACCGCGTGCAAGGCCGGGCGGTGCTGCCCATCCGGTGGATGGCCTGGGAGTGCATCCTCATGGTGAGAGACCCTGAGGGAGGTAGGCAGGGGAGGGCAGCGGCAGGCAGGGGAGCACTGGCTGCTGTGTGGTCTCAGTCAGTCACTTGCATTCCCTGGACTGCAGTTCCCTCATCTATGAAGTGAGGGTTTGGGCCAGTGCTCTGGAAGTTGCTTCTGGCTCTAGGGACCAGAGAAAGCAGGGAGGAGTGGTACAATGGGAAAGGGTCCAGGAGCCAAGAGTGGGTACAAGAGCTGGAGTCAGGGTGGCAGAGGGCAAAAGAGGTAAGGGGGGACAGGAGGCTAGAGATAGAAGGGCATGAGTTGGAAGAGAATCACGACCAGAAAATGAAGGGCAAGGTGAAGAGTAAGGGTGGGTAGAAGAGGGAAGAGGTCAAGGAGAGGACTAGAGCCTGAGAATGAAGGGAGAGCCCAAAGGAGAGAGGAGCAGGCTTGCTGGGAGGGGGCCAGCCTGGGAAGTGCTGAGTGGACGTGCAGCTCCCTGCGGGAGGGGAGGAGGGTCTGTTTGCCTGATGCCTTTCTCTGTCTTTGTTGCTTTATCCATACACCAGGGGAAGTTCACAACTGCAAGTGACGTGTGGGCCTTTGGGGTGACCCTGTGGGAGGTGCTGATGCTCTGCCGTGCCCAGCCCTTTGGACAGCTCACTGATGAGCAAGTCATTGAGAATGCAGGGGAGTTCTTCCGGGACCAGGGCCGTCAGGTCAGAGCAGAGGAGAGGGAAGATTGGGCTGTGGGTCTGGGAGGGCCAGAGCCTATCTCAGGGACTAAAGAACATTTGTTCCCTGCCTTTCATCCACCCTGCCATGATGCAGGTGTACCTGTCTCGGCCCCCTTCCTGCCCGCTGGGCCTGTATGAGCTGATGCTCCGCTGCTGGAGCCGGGAGCCTGAGCAGCGACCATCCTTTTCCCAGCTACATCGGTTCCTGGCGGAAGATGCGCTCAACACGGTGTGAATCACACCCAGCTGCCCCTTCCTCAGGGAGAATTAAGGCAAAACCAGAGGCGATAAGCAAGGGAATTGAATGGTACCCCCACTCTGTTCTCTGTCCTGACCACCCTTCACCTCTAAGAGAGAGGCAGGGTGACCAGAGGTGGGCTGGGCCTGCCAGGGAGCTGATGCCTTCCCTTCCCGGGACATACTCTCATGCCCCCTCCCTGCTCCTCTCTTGGAAGCCTCTGCTGCCCACCCAGCTGGCCCTGTGGATGGGATCCTCTCTGACCTCTTCTAGCCATCCCTGGGGAGGGGGGAGATGGGGGCACATATAGGACAGACACTGGATAAGGCCTATTGGAGCACCTGGGCCCCATTGGACAACACTGGTTCCTAGAGAGAAGGCTGTGGCTCACCTAGCCTCTCTCTTTCCATCGCACACTGGATCCCATTGGCTGAGAATCTGAGGAATGAGGACAAGAAAGGGAGAAACATGTTCCCTTGTGCTAACTCCTGGAATTGTCCTTGTCTTTGGCTTCTCCCTCCAACATCCTCTAAAACACTGGACCTAGGGGTGATCCCTGTCCCCTACCCCTAGCCATCCCCACTTCCCACCTGCTGTGTTGTAGCTAGAACTTCTCTAAGCCTGTATGTTTCTGTGGATTAAATACTGGGGTTAGGGGGAAAGAGGGAGCAATGGCCTGCAGCCTTGGGGTTGGACATCTCTGTTGTAGCTGCCATATTGGTTTTTCTATACTCACTTGGGGTTTGTACATTTTTGGGGGGAGAGACACAGATTTTTACACTAATATATGGTTCTAGCTCAATGCAATTTTAATATCCTGCACTAGGCAGGTAATAATAAAGGTTGAATTTTCCACAGCTGTGAGTGGGTTTCTTAGCATTTTGGTAAAATCTGCTTCCTGTGTCTGCCCCCAACTCCTTTCCATTTCGTTTCTTCCTTTTTCTCCTTCTCCTCATTCCATTTCCTATCATGTATCTTACCCAGCACAGTGTCTGTTAGCCAGGCCCTTGCCTGTGGGACCTCACATCCTATAGGAATGTATGCTCCTTGTTAATTCTAGTGCAAGCTCTTCAGGAGGCTTGGAAGGGGCCGAATTAGGCAAGGGTCTTAACCTTGTTTGACCCATCAATCCCTTTGGCAGACTAGAGAGGTAGGTCTACTAGTGCCTCCTCAGAATTGTTTTAAAACCCATTACACATACACACAAAAATGTGTGTATCTCATATATGATCACAGAAGAGATCAGTTGAGTTTACTAAAATGTTTAAATAGTGTATGATACAGTAACCTATGTGTTTTTAAAATATATTTGGTAACAATTATCTAGCAGCAGGTGTAATAACTACTAACATTTCCAAATAGTCATAAGCATAAAAGATACTCAACACTTGGGCAGCCCCGATGGCGCAGCGGTTCAGCGCCACCTGCAGCCCAGGGCGTGATCCTGGAGACCTCGGATCGAGTCCCACGTCAGGCTCTCTTGTATGGTGCCTGCTTCTCCCTCTGCCTGTGTCTCTGCCTCTCTGTCTCTATGAATAAATAAATAAAATCTTAAAAAAAAAAAAAAACCTCAACATTTGGAGATTTCTACAAAGGTAGTGGGATACAAAAAGAGCTGTGGTGTCTCAGTGACAAGTCCCAGGTCCTGCTAATACTGCTGGGGGCTTTGCTCATATTCATACTTGGAAGAAATGCTAAATTTCTGTTAGAGGGTAATAAAAATAGACGTGTAAGTTTTTTTGGCCCTAATTCTAGGACCCCCTTCAAGGGTTTGGAAGTCCTGGGCAGAGAATTGTTGGATTAGGCTGTTCAGATGTACAGATGACTCAATAGATGTGATCTGTTTGGATGGGAGCCAGAATCAAGAGCCTAGATTATTTCAGAGGTTTGGAAGGATGAGCCACAACCACGAAGAGAGCATTTAACAGAATTTAAGTTGGTCAGGGAAAAAAGAAAGATCACTTGCAAGTATTGGAAAAGGCAGACCTATCTTGGTGGAAGTTTATGTGAAATAAAGACCCTGGGGTCTTCGTTGATGATATTCACAAAGTGAGCCAACTAGATAATGAAGATGCCAATAGAGATAATTTAATCTTCTGTTGAATTAAAAGCCCCTTGGGGTCCAGGTCACCAATCCTGCTGAAACCTATGTAGGTCCAACCACTGTGACCCCATGTTTTAAGACACAAGTTGACAGGTCAGAAGTTTATTTATTTATTTTACTTTAAAAAAAAATTTTTTTTAATTCTATTTGCCAAAATAGAGTATAACATCCAGTGCTCATCAGGTCAGGAGGTTAGAGGCCAGAACCCAGAATGGTGAATAACAGAAGCCATGGCAGTGAGTTGAGAACTCCCAAAGCTCTAGACCTACACAACCACTTGGAGTTCATTTGAACTTGTCTCAGTGTTCAAACCTGCTCCTTCCTCCATGGTTTCCTGAGTCAGTGGATAGCAGCCTCATCCACTCAGCTGCACATGCCAAAAACCTGGGGAACATCCTTGATACACCTTCTCCCCTCTCCCAAGGTCAGCCTATCATGAAGTTCTGTTGATCTTGCTTCCCAGATTTTCCTTAAATTTGTCATTTCTCTCCACCTCCATCACCGTCCTGCATACACTACCTCCATCCTGCCCAGGCCACCATAGTAGTCTCCCAGGATCTGTTCCTGCTCTTCTATGGTTTGTTTTGACTGCAGTCAGTCAGATATAAATCTCACCCTGCTACTTTATTTCAAATCCTTTCATGGCTTCCTGTTGATTTTACAATAAAGAACAAAACCTTCCTGACCAAGTTGCTCCCCACCCCCTTCTTTCAGCATTCTTCTCCACGCTGTCCTTTATACAGCATTGGCCTGCTTTCAGTTCCCACAACTGGGCCAGTCCCTCTTGCCATGGCCTCTGGAGTATATTGTTCCCCTCCCAGGAACATAGTTCACTGCGGTCTTTGCCTTGTTACGTCCTGCTTGTCCTTCAGCAATCTTCCCCGAGTTGGCCCGTCAGATCAAATCCCCTCTTGATGCTCTCAAAGCACTTGACTTTCTTTATAGTACTTAATACAGGTGTGATTTTACTTTTTTTTTTTTTTAAAGAAAATAATAATGATAATGTTTACTGGGTACCTCCAGTGTGCCAGGACCATGCTTATTACATATTATACCTTATTTAATACAGATGAAACAGTTGCTGCCATTTCACAGAAAAGACTATTTTAAGCAACTTGCTCAAGGCCACACAGCCAGGAAACTGCAAAGCTAGTGTGAAGCAGCCCATAGGTTCCTGGCTGTTCTTTTTCTCCAGGGTGCTGCCTGAGGGGAGAAGGTTATGATCTCTCCATCACAGGTTGGATAATCCTATGCTGGGAAGCTCCAAGGAGTGCAGGCTGATTATCCAGCTCCAGAAACTCAACCTGTACTCAGTTCCTGACATCAGATAACTTGCCCCCATTCACTGCATCCCTTTAAGCAGGACTCTCCAAGACAACCTGTGATCATAGAACTGGTCTGTATCTGCACCATGCAATAGGTAGCCACTAGCCACCTGTGGCTATTGAGAACTGGAAATGGGGCTGATGTGACTGAGGAACTGAATTTAAATTTTTGGTTAATTTAAATAGCCACAGGTGGCTAGTGGCTCCTGTTCTGGACAGGGCAGCCTTTTATTTATTTTTATTTTTATTAATTTGACAGAGCATGAGTGGGGTGTGGAGCAGAGAGAGAAGCAGACTCCCTGCTAAGCAGGGAGCCCAATGTGGAGCTCCAACCTGGGACTCTGGGATCATGACCTGAGCTGAAGGCAGATGCCCAACCGACTGAGCCACCCAGGCACCCCTGGACAGAGCCTTAAAGGGTTTTCTCTTTTTAAAGCTGGTCTGCACGACTTCCCCTTGCTTGCTCCTGTCAAAATGAAGCACATGACCTATTTCAGTTTTACACACAGATAAAAGTTCTGCATGCCACTTTGCAATCTGCTCTTCTTCCCCTCCTGATAGGCTGTACACAGCTCAGCCACTATGCATACAGTGCTCTAAGTGTTGCCCACTACTCTACATTGTTGCAATGACCCACATTTTATCTAACCAACTCCCCATGATGGACATTTGGGCTGTTTCCATTGCTTGCTTGCTTTCTTTCTTTCTTTTCTTTTTTTTTTTTTTTAAGATTTCATTTATTTATTTGAGAGCACAAGCAGAGGGAGGGGAGAAAGGAGAAACAGGCTCCCCTCTGAGCAGGGAGCCTGATGTGGGTGGGGCTCCATCCCAGGACCCTGAGATCATGACCTGGGCTTAAGGCAGATGCTTAACCATCTGTGCCACTCAAGGGCCCCGGTTTCCATTGCTTTCATAACAGTAACAGACACACTTCAGTAGTTTTGCATGTGTATCTGTGTCCATGTGGGAGGATTTCGGTGTGATAGATTTCTAAAGGTGGAGTTGGTCAAATGGCAGTTGCGGTAAAATAATTGGTAGGTACTGCCAAAGCCGCCTTTAAAAGGTGTGACTACGTAAACTTTCAACAAAAGTATCTGACTACTGTATGCTCCCTTTGCAGTGACAACATCGAGGCTGCCAATCCTTTTTTTTTTTTTTTGCTAATCAGATATTTTATTGTTTCTTTAATTTACTTTTATTTATTTTTTAAATTTACTTTTAATTACTGATGAGAGCTTTTTCATTTGATCATAAACAATTTATATTTTTTCTGTTTGTTGCCTGCTACGTCTTTGTACAATCTTTCTATTCTGTTCTTTTCTTTATTGCTTTGTAAAAGCTCGTTGTATTGTCTATTTTGTCAAATATTTCTTCCCAGACTAATTTGTCTCTTATTTTACGTACCGTTAGCCATTGTCAGTTTCGTGTCATTTTTGCGGATGTGATGCACCGACCGCCACGGAAAGAGCCAGAGGCGGGGGAGCGGCCGGGCGGGCCGGGTGCGCTGTGCGGGCTCCGCAACCCCAGCCGCGGGGCGTCGGGCCGACGGCCTGTGGGGCCTCCGTCTCGTCGTCTGTAACGGGAACGATACAGTCCTAAGGCCGCTGTACTGCAGCCCTGGCTCTGGCTTAGGACGTTCCCCAGCCCTGCCCCAGCCTCATCGACCAACCAGACCAACCACTGGTTTCTTTACAGCAACTGTGTTTATTGGCACGTTCTACAGAAGCGGGGCGGTGGGAGCCCGGGGAAGTGGCATTAGGGCTGTTCTGAGCGCGGGGAGCAGCGCCAACCCTAACTCGCTCTAGATACAGAGTGCTTTGCTCCGACTTGACGAGAGCAAAGGGCTCAAGGAGCGCGGTTCGCCGCGTCTCTCCACTAAGCGTGTCGCCAAGAGCCAGGTCCGCACCTCTGCCAGGGAGCCCCGGGGCCCTTCCCCTCCCGGCATCCGCCCGCTGTCCAGGTCGGTTAAACTAGCCGTTGGCGGCGAGAGCGGAACCCGACGCGGAACCAAGTTGCGCGGCCTCGGGTTTCCTCGGCTCTCTCGATTAAAGGCCAGCCTCCCTCCCGGCGGCGGTGCCTTTTGGGAATTGTAGTCAGCCACGCTTCGGCCCATCCCGGGGCGAGCCAGGACAGGACTCCAATTCCCAGAATACGCCGCGGCGGGCGAGCGGGTGCCGCGCCTGTTCTTACCTCCCTACTTTTCCACTCTTTCCCCTCCTTTCCTTCTCGCCGCAGTCCTCCCGTCTGGTCTCCTGTGCGGTTCTTTGTCCCTCTCTCCATCCCCCTCGTCCATTCTCCTATTCCTGGGAGGCACGGCGGGACCGTAGCTCCGGCTAAGCGACGCCTCGCGACTCCGGGTACACGAGGGGTGGCGACTCAGGCGGGAGGGAGGAAGGGGGCCGGGGGCGGGGGACAGGAGCCGGGGCTGTGTGGGTCCGGGTGCTCGGGTGCGGTCCTTCGGGGCCAGGAGGACAGGCGGGCAGGCAGCGCAGGACCCACGGGGCGGGAAGTAGGTGCGAAGGACTGGCCAACGCGAGCTCATGCCCTGAGCTGACGGGAGCCGGGAGCCCGGGGAGGGCTGGTCTGAAACTAGCTTCCGCGTCACTGCTTAGGTAAACATTGAAATAAAAACTGATTCTGCAAATGTGGGACAATGAACAATTCTCTATTTGGAAACAGAGAGAAAACTGGAGTTGAGGCCAGAAGTGGCAAGGAAGCAAGAGAGGAGAGGAGGTTGGTCAGGTCTGGGAGAAAGGAAAGGAGATGAGTGACATAGAAAGGAAATCATAGAAAGTACAGGTTATTGTGGGGGCCAGTGGGTCTGGAACGGGAATGAGCTGAGGGATGACACTGGCGTGGACTGTGGGGGTGCATTTCTAACCTTGCATCTCAGGTGATGGAGAGCACCCCCGCAAGGGGAGGACTGAACCGAGTACACCTACAATGCAGGAATCTGCAGGAATTCCTAGGGGGCCTGAGCCCTGGCGTCTTGGACCGATTGTATGGGCATCCTGCCACCTGTCTGGCTGTCTTCAGGTGAGGACCTCCTTCATGGTAGGGACCAAATGTAATGGGGCCTTCAGGCTGGAATAAGTTATCATGACTTGAAGCTTAGCCCTGCTGGGGCTTGAAGATTGAAGTGTGTCAAGCCAAAACAGAGTGGGAACAGCAAGACTGGTAAAGCTGTGGGCGGGATGAGATGTTTGAGAGGCTGTTGAGGGCAGAGATACAGGTAAGGCAGTTTCTGATATTAACAGTTTACCTCTACCTCCTTACAGGGAGCTCCCATTTTTGGCTAAGAACTGGGTGATGCGGATGCTCTTTCTGGAGCAGCCTTTGCCACAAGCTGCTGTAGCCCTGTGGGTGAAGAAGGAATTCAGCAAGTGAGTCTTTGCAGCATGCTCAGCCAGATACAGATTTCTCAACAACTAGATCTTCCAGGTGTTCCTTGGAACATTTCCAAGAAATATTAATGGATATACCACAACACTTACATTTAAACAAGTCTGGGAAACTCTGCATACTCTATTTTCCCTCCCAGAAAGTTGTGATGTCTTCAACAAAGTTCTGGTAGGCGTGGCAGTAAAGAAATCTGCCTTAAGAAGACACTGTTTTCTCTGTGTGAAATGGTGTTCCAAGGGATGATCAGTTCAGAAAAGGCAGAAATGGAGGCCTTTATGGGCCTCCTTCTTTTTATTCTCCAGACACCCCCTTAACCTCTCTGCTTCTGTTTCAGAGCTCAGGAGGAAAGTACAGGACTGCTGAGTGGTCTCCGTATCTGGCACACCCAGCTGCTCCCTGGTGGTCTCCAGGGCCTCATCCTCAACCCCATCTTCCGCCAGAACCTCCGCATTGCCCTTCTGGGTGGGTATGTCACTTCCATCTTCCTAAGCTAGGCCAGGGGAACTAGTATTTAAACTGTTAGCAGTGGGGTTGGCAGCGATGGGGCAGAGAGCCCTTGAGGAGCCTCTCTGGAACCTTGTGGGCTCCACTGTTGGGAGCTCCTTTAGGGATAAATTGGACAAGATGGAGCTGCATGATGTAGGAAAGAAGTGTCTCCTACTCAGAGCCCGTGGGGATGAAGAGGGAAAGAGCAGAGGGGCAGGCAGGGAACACAGCCAGGGTCCCTTATTCTTGGCCCATTCTGGCATAGGGGCAAGGCCTGGTCTGATGACACAAGTCAGCTGGGTCCAGACAAGCACGCCCGGGATGTTCCCTCACTTGACAAGTACGCCGAGGAGCGATGGGAGGTGAGGACTTGGGACTCTGTGTCTCTGCTTGTACTCCTACATCCCATGGCCCTTAAAGGCATCATTCTCTCTGTCTACTTCTGTTCCTCAGGTGGTCCTGCACTTCATGGTGGGCTCCCCCAGTGCAGCCGTCAGCCAGGACTTGGCTCAGCTCCTCAGCCAGGCTGGGCTCATGAAGAGGTGAGGAAACCAGAGGTGCATCAGATCCCTGCTAAACTGTGTGTCCAGGGTGGGTTAGGATTGCAGGCAGTTAACTAAAAAAGGAGAGCTGCGTGGAGTATGGCCAGAGAGAAACCAAGGTAAAATGCGAGGACAAATGGGGACGATGGCCTCTCTTCGCATACCTCTGCCATGGTCCCTCTCTGCCTCCAGCACTGAACCCGGAGAGCCACCCTGCATTACTTCAGCCGGCTTCCAGTTCCTGTTGCTGGACACTCCTGCCCAGCTATGGTACTTTATGTTGCAATATCTGCAGACAGCCCAGGTGAGGAGGTGACTTGCTGGCATGCTCTGATCTTCGCGAGAACCATTGAGAGACTACCCTCACAGACTGTTTCCTGATGTTCTGTCCCCTCATTTTCTCCCTTCCATCCCTGCCCCTTTGTCACTGACCATTCATCCCTAGAGTCGGGGCATGGACCTAGTGGAGATTCTATCCTTCCTCTTCCAGCTCAGCTTCTCTACTCTGGGCAAGGTAAGCAAGGGGGATGGAGCTGGAGGCTTGGGTGGGCAGGCTGGTAGGTAGATGAGGGGGGACGTCAGGTTATGGGCAAAAGTGTGAAAGATAAAAATGACCAAAGCATAGATGGGAAAAGAGGGAATGAGTGTATGGGGTTGGGAAGGGGGAGAATGGGATGTGTTTGGACCCCAACTGGCCACTTCTTTTCCCCAGGATTACTCTGTGGAAGGTATGAGTGATTCGTTGTTGAATTTCCTGCAACATCTGCGTGAGTTTGGGCTTGTTTTCCAGAGGAAGGTATGAGCACCCAGATACATGGCTTCTAGGAAAGGCAAGGTGGTCTGTTGCCTTGGCTTTTAAAAAGGGGGTGGGGTCTCAGATGGTAGCTACACTGGCAGTGAGTATAGCATAAGTAGATGTAGAGTTCTTGAATCACTATTTTGTGTACCTGAAACTAATGTTACATTGTATCATCTATACTCAAAAACAAAAAAGAATGGGATCTCAGGAGGCAGTACCAGGAAGAAGTCGCCAGACTGAGTACTTGGGTTCCTTGGAGTCGATAAATTGGGTGTTGAGGCTCTTGCTTTGGGAGGGGTCTGATATCTCAGGCAGGAATATGGTTAGTGACACCTGAGAGGGGGCCCTCTGCCTTTCCCTTCTGTCTTTTCTAGAGGAAATCTCGGCGTTACTACCCCACACGCCTGGCTATCAATCTCTCATCAGGTGTTTCTGGAGCTGGGGGTACTGCCCATCAGCCAGGCTTCATTATCGTGGAAACTAATTACCGACTATATGCCTACACTGGTGAGGCCAGAGAGGGCTGGGAGGACAGCAGCCTGGGAATGGGAGTGGGGAGAGGGAAGGACGCAGGAGGGAGTGCCGATTCATGTTCATGTTTACCTGCCAGTTTACAGAGTTCTCTGACATTTTGGGTCACACTTCAAGGTCTGGAGGGAGTCTAGGTATGGGGATAGCCTCCTCATCTTGTCTTCCTACCCCTGAGCCAGAGTCGGAGTTGCAGATCGCCCTCATTGCCCTCTTCTCAGAGATGCTCTATCGCTTCCCCAATATGGTGGTGGCACAGGTGACCCGGGAGAGCGTGCAGCAGGCCATCGCCAGTGGCATCACAGCCCAGCAGGTATCCCCACTTGGGGAAGGTGGGTGCAGGAAGATAGGCTGCACTTGGGCTGTGGGATACAGCTCATCTTACAGAAGGCTACTATCAGCTGGCGAGTTGTGTTTGAGCATAGACCATGCACATAAAGAGAAGTCAAGGCTCTGAGCGTGGGAAAAAACACAAGGGGAGGAGATATAGATTTGTGTCTCCACCACCAACCCCTTCCTAGCTGCATTAATGGCCTGGTTGCTTCACTTCTTTGAGCCTCACTCTTGTCATCTGGAAAATGGAAATAATAACAGTTCTCCCCTCACAGGCTTTGGGAAGGATTCAATGAGAGAATAGCAGTAAAGCCTTTGGCTCAGAGCCTGCTATGCAGTAAGTGCTCAAAAAATAATAGTTGCTGCTATTTTAAAGAAAGAAGAATAAAACAAGACTATGCAAAGGGCAGATGTGCTAGAGAAGGAATAGCAGACATGACCAGTGGGAGCAGCAGCTTAGAATGACAGCTGAATGGGGATAGGTTAATGATAGGCACATGGCTGCAGGTTTTTAAACAGCAAGCTGGTATTCTGGTGACATTAGGTGACAGCTTAGGTAGCTTTCCTGCTTTCCTGTTTCCTTACTTGAGCGCCTGATCCCATTCTTGTCTGTTTTCCCAGATCATCCATTTCCTAAGGACAAGGGCCCACCCGGTGATGCTCAAACAGGTACCAAGCTGCTGGAGGCTGGAAACCCCTGGCATCTGGCGATGAAGTGATGGAAAAGAGAAAGGGACATCCAAATCTGGGGAATGAGTAGATGGCTAGGGATGTCTGGGACAGTATTCCTGAATCTTCAGAGCAACTGCTTGCCCCTGCAGACGCCTGTGCTGCCACCCACCATCACAGACCAGATTCGGCTATGGGAGCTGGAAAGGGACAGACTCCGGTTCACTGAGGGTGAGTGGCTTCTGGTGGTTGATTCTTGTCACCGGCCGGAAGAAGGACACTTGAGCCTTGATGAACAGAAAAAGCTATTCATGCATTTCGGTTTGTTTATTACATGGGCTGGGAGAGGAAAGCTGGCAGGACACTTTATTTGGGGAGTGAGTCTGTAGTAGTAAATTGTCTCAGATCAGTGCTGTTGGGATTTAGCTAGAAGAGGGAAATTGGGAGGGATAATTCACAGTAGTTTCTCTGGTTTGGTGAGCATTAGTGGGTTTTCTTACCCTCCCGTGTTATATTGCCTTACTGAATGTGGCTGGATCAACTACTGTTAGGATGAGCTTTGGAACAGACAAGCATAGAGGATTAGCTTTGAAATGGAGGTGGCTGGCAAGCGCAGACCCCTGCCCCGAGGCTGCCACGCAGGGGCCTCATGTTCTTGGCTTTTCTCTCTACGCTGGCCCTCCGCTGCCCCTGCCCTGCGGACTGCAGGTGTCCTGTATAACCAGTTCCTGTCGCAAGTGGACTTTGAGCTGCTGCTGGCCCATGCTCGGGAGCTGGGTGTGCTGGTGTTCGAGAACTCGGCCAAGCGGCTGATGGTGGTGACCCCGGCTGGTCACAGCGACGTCAAGCGCTTCTGGAAGCGGCAGAAGCACAGCTCCTGAGGGCGGCTGGGACCGGGGCGGGGCGGGGCGGGGCGGCCTCAGAACTCTGGTGTTTTCTATTTACGTGTTGGGCTCTGGTTTAATAAAGTTGTGGAAACGAGCCACGCGGCCCCCAGCGCCTGCCCTAGAGGCTGCTTCTCTCCTCGGAGGCCCCGCCTCCTGCAGCCGTAACCGTCGTCGGACCCGAGGGAGAGCGCGCGGGGCGGGTCCTGCTACCGCGCATGCCCCGGACGGGGCCCCGCCCCTGCTCCGCGCCGCTCGCGGGCCCGGTCGGCGGCCGGATTCGCTGCTTCCCCAGCGCCTGCGGCTCGGCGGCCGCGGGGCGCCCTGGGATAGCGGCGGGCGGGCGCGGTGAGCGCGCGGGTCGGCCTGCGGGGCGGGGGGGGGCACCCTGAGGTCCGCCCGAGTCCCTACCCCGGCCGACCGAGCCGGACCCCGCGCCCTCGGGCCCTCACGGGGAGGCGCTGTGTGGGAGCGAGGGGCCCGGGCGTGAGGACTAGGCGTGCCGCGCCCGCCCACCCACGGGTCGCAATGCTGCGGGTCTGGAGCGCCTCTCCGCCTTTGCAGACACTCCTGATGCCTCGTTCGCCCTTGGCCTCGCTTCCATCACGGTGCTGGGGGCTCGGGCCCTCTCAGGCCCTCCGCAGGTCCCACCCTCTCTCTACCCAGTCAGAGCCGTGCCGGTCCTCCCTCTCCCGGAGGAACCATGAAGCCAAACAGAAGCGCCAGCGGGAGAAGCAGATGGCGCTGGAGGCTGGGATCACCCCGAAGGGCAAGGTCAGGGGGTCACGCAGCTTGTCCTTGGTTCTCTGCCCGGGGTACGCTGGACCTGGCATCCCACACCCTCGCTTCTGCTGTTCCTCTCCAGGCACCTGCAGGATCCAGTAAGGCCTGGACTCCTAAGGAGGTAGTGTTGTATGAAGTCCCCACGGAACCGGGTGAAAAGAAAGGTACGTAGGGTACTTGAAGGCCTCTGCACCCACATTTTTGTTGCGGGCTTGGGCTGCTGAAGTGCCGCCTGGGAACGAAGTTCAGGACTTAGTGGAGCTCTCCTTCCGCCACTGCTGCAGATGTGTACCGCCTCCTGCCTCCTGCATACAGTCCTCGCTACGTTGAGGCGGCCTGGTACTCCTGGTGGGTGCGAGAGGGCTTCTTCAAACCGGAGTATCAGGTTAGTACCTGGGAGGGAGGGGTGCTGAGCGGTTCCCACGACAGAATGGCCACTGAGCTTGCTGGTCACAGCTGAGCCTCACAGTCGAGCTTCCAGCCAGCCTGCCCAAGGAAACTGGCAGGGCTTGTCCTCTGCCCTTCCTGTCCAAAAGGTTTTCTCCTTTCCTGTTTGCAGAACTGTTCCTCCTTCTCTCTCCCCCCCCCAGTTTTTTCTGTCTTAGAGACACCATAGGGTGCTATTCCCCCAGGTAACATCCCATTATCTTTTGCTCACTGACTTTTCCACTTTCTAGACCAGGCTGCCCCAGGCCACAGGGGAGACGTTTTCCATGTGTATCCCACCTCCCAATGTCACTGGCTCCCTACATATCGGTCATGCACTGACAGTAGCCATACAGGATGCCCTGGTGCGCTGGTGAGAGGGGAATGGGGCTACTTGCATCCTTGGAGGGGAAGGAGGAAGTGTGGTAGTATGGAAGGAGTGTAAACGTGTAAGCTCAGGGGTTCACGTAATGGTATTTGTTTTGTAGGCACCGGATGCGTGGGGATCAGGTGCTATGGATCCCTGGCTCAGATCATGCAGGAATTGCTACACAAGTATGCATTTTGCCATTTTTCCCGTTTCTTGGGTAGAGGAGAGTACCCCCAAAGTGACCTGATTCTCTGTCCCTTTGCCTCTTGATCTTACCCTAGGCTGTGGTGGAGAAGCAACTGTGGAAGGAGCGAGGAATGAGGAGACATGAACTGAGCCGGGAAAAATTCCTTAGGGAGGTGTGGAAGTGGAAGGACAAGTGAGTAATGACCAGTGGAAGTGGAGGGGCCGAGATTGCCCCAGCTGTTCTCCCTAACTTGATGGGCTCTCCCTCAGAGAGGGGAGCTCTGGATTCCTTTAGCATTCAGCAGGGTCTCCATGTGTGTGTGTATTACACGTACTTTAAAATGCATATGTTTGTGTGTGTGGGCATTTTGTGTATTTTTTTCTCTGCTTATTTCATGATACCTTGCCTAGATTTCACTAAGTCTTCTACTTATCTGTTCCTACCTTCCATTTGCTTGAAATTACCCTCATTCTTACAGGTCTGTTATCACATGCCATTTTCTCTGTAAAGCTTCTTTGGGGTTTTCCCAGATGAGCTGCCCCCTCTGTAATTGTAGAATTACATTTTGTAATTGTAGAATTACTGTCTATCTACCTTCCTTCTCTCCTTCCTGCTTCCTTCCTTCCAAGAAAACTCCACACCTAACGTGGGGCTTGAACTCACAACCTCAAGATCCAGAGTCGCGTGCTCCACCAACTGAACCATTCAGGCGCCCCAGAACTTTATACTTCTTTTAATGCCATGGAAGGCCCATGCTGAGTTTGTATGTCTGTCTCCATTGGCTTCGAGAAGCTAGATCAATGCCATATTCCAATTTCCAGCGTTATTGGGAGTATCACTGGGCCTGGCACGTAGTTGGTGCTCAGGACACGTTTGCTGATAACAGTCTCTCTGGGCACAGGAAAGGTGGAGAGATCAGTGAGCAGCTCCAAGCTCTGGGGGCCTCCCTGGACTGGGACCGAGAGTGCTTCACTATGGATGCTGTGAGTGCTCCATGCTTGGTACCTGAGGGTGTTGAGGCAGTGTCAAGAGTTGCGTGTAGGCAGGTGGGATGTAGTGTATGTTGGGGGTGGCAGGATGGGAATGCCTGGGTCCCTGGACACTGAAGTCATTCCCTAGGGCTTCTCAGTGGCCGTGACCGAAGCTTTTGTGCGACTCTACGAGGCAGGATTGTTGTACCGGAGCCAGCAGCTTGTCAACTGGTCCTGCACTTTAAGATCAGCCATCTCGGATATTGAGGTGAGGCAGAGGAGGAGAAAGCTCAGACTCTGGAACCAGACTGCCAGGATTCACTGAGTCTGGCCACCTACCAGCTAGCTGTGTGACTTCTGGCAGGCCTCTGGAAGCCCCTGGAAGCCTCAGTTTCCCCAGTCTGTAGATCAGGGATGATGGAAATGCCTGTGTCAAGGGGACATTGTGAGAATTTAATGGGAATTCATGGAAGGTGTTCAGCACAATACCTGTGCATGGTGTAAGTGCTTGGTGAATATTTCTGTAACTGTGACTGACTTAAGGGAGGGGAAGGTGAGTCCTCAATCCTCTGAATGTCTATAGATGCCTGTAGGGAGCCCAGGGCGGTGGGTGAGTGGAGGTGGGAAGCCTGCAGAAAGGCTACTCTCAGCAGCACCCTGCTGCTTTGATTCCTCCAGGTGGAGAGCCGGCCCCTGCCTGGCCACACGGAGCTTCAACTGCCTGGCTGCCCCACTCCTGTGTCTTTTGGCCTCCTTGTGTCTGTGGCCTTCCCTGTGGATGGAGAGCCTGGTGAGGATAGTCCTTGGGAAAGTTGCCTGTTTCTCTCTGCTTTTTTTTATTTATTTTTTCTTTCTTTAAGATTTTAATTATTTATTCATGAGAGACACACGCACACAACGAGAGAGGCAGAGAGAGAAGCAGGCTCCATGCAGGGAAGGCGGCACTAAACTGCTGAGCCACCTGGGCTGCCCTTTCCCTCTGCTTTCTTGAGCCTGTGTTGGGTTGATGGGAGGGAACCCACCAGCCTGTTTCCCACATGACCTGGTGGGAGGCACATAAGGAGCCTTGGTAGTGTTTGTGTTCTTATGGGCACTTATTCTGGGTGTTCTGGGCCGTGAAAGAAAAGTGCACATGGTGGCTGCCCTCCAGGAGCTTTACATAATTCTACAGGAGGCTGGTACCGCTGAAAGAGATAAAAGATCAGTTCCAAAGTGTGTTTGAACAGTAAGTGTCTGGAAGAGTTCAGAGAAAGTGAAGAAAGATTAGCTGGAAAAGACAGAGGAAGTTTCTCAAGGAGGGCCTGGTGCTGACCCCTAAGAATGCATAGCATTTATGATTAGGGCACCGAGAAACCTCTGTATTATCTGGGCGCCAAGTAAATGTTCTGGTTGCTTTTGTTAATGCTCCGTCTCCCCCATGCAAGTTATCGAGAAATTCCTTAGCACCAGACAGCTTTCCAGGCTTCTGGTCATCAGCTCACAGGGAAATTCTAGTCTCCTAATTTTCTCTAGTTGCTTCTGGGAGCCTGCTCAACCTTGGCTGCTTCCAGCCCTGGGAGTGGGAGACCAGGGTGATGACTGGTGTCAAGTGCTTAAATTTTGTCTTTAGATGCAGAGGTCGTGGTAGGAACTACAAGGCCAGAGACGTTGCCTGGAGACGTTGCTGTGGCTGTTCATCCCGACGACTCCCGATACACAGTAATGCACAGCGTGCTGTCTGCCACCTGCCTTTCCTACCGCATAACTTACTCTTCCCTTCTTTTCTGTTGGTAGTGCCTTCTTTTCTTCAATTTTCTTTTCCTAAGACTTCTCTCATCTCAGCTCTCCGGTGTCTCTTTCTTTTCATGATGCCTTTTCTTTTCTCTAGCTCAGAGGTTGACAAATTATGCGGCCTGCAAGCCGGGTCCATTCCATTGCCTATTTTTGTATGATCCACACTTGCACCTTTAGATATTACCTGCAGCTGGGTGTCAATACCCAACTTTGCTGCAGTGGCAGAGCAGAGTAAGTGTGCAGAGACTGAATTTGCCTCTTGGCCTGCAAAGGCTAAAATACACTCTGGCCCCATAAGAAAAAGTTCACAGACCACTGCTCTGGCTTTTTACTTTTTGGTTTCACCTTCTGATTCCCAGGGTTCTCAGACTCGGCCCAGACCTTTGTACCCCACATGCATGCCTGTCCTTGACCTTGCTCCTTTCCTTTAAGCACCTGCATGGGCGACAGCTTCGTCACCCCTTGACTGGGCAGCTTCTCCCCCTCATCACAGACTCCACTGTTCAGCCACATGTGGGCACAGGTGGGTGGAAGCCATGGGAAGGAGAGCAGGCCGGGGATCCTAGAGGAGTGAGGAAGGAAGGAGGGGAGGGAAAGCCTCTTTTAGGGCAGCTTCCGTGGGTAGTGGGACGAAAAGGAGGCAGAGACTGAGAAGAGGGAGGAGGGACGGGGATGTGGGCGATGACGGAACCTCTGGAAAAGGCCAGGAGCCAGTGCTCACTGTGGTTCTGCTCCCCCAGGGGCAGTGAAGGTGACTCCAGCGCATAGCCCTGCTGATGCTGAGCTGGGGGCCCGACACGGCTTGAGCCCTCTGAGTGTCATCGCGGAGGATGGCACCATGACCTCTCTCTGTGGGGACTGGCTACAGGTGATACTGGCCTCACTGTCACCCTGTCCTTGGGGGGCACTCTGCCTTTCCTCACCTCTTCCCCTCTCTTGCTTTCTTGTTTTTTAGTGACCTCTAACTGTGACTGTTGCCATTCTCTCCCCAGGGTCTTCACCGATTTGTGGCCCGGGAAAAGATTATATCTGCGCTGCGGGAGCGGGGCCTGTTCCGGGGCCTCCAGAACCACCCCATGGTGCTTCCTATTTGCAGGTAACCTCATTTTAACCCTTTTACTTAGGGGTTCCCGAGGAAGGGAGTGGAAGGGAGTGGAAGAAGCTTAAGAGTACAATAGGGTGGGCTCTGTACCCCTTGCAAGGGAACAGAGGCTCTGTGTCAGTTTTACTGGCTGCTGTAGCCTCAGTTCTGAGGGCCTGGCATGTAGCAGGGTCCCGTGTCCCCTGGGGGGAAAGCACAGAAGCTGAGGAGCAGCAGATTCCTCCTTTCTCTTTCAGCCGTTCTGGGGACGTGATAGAATATCTACTGAAGAGCCAGTGGTTTGTCCGCTGCCGGGAGATGGGGGACCGAGCTGCCCAGGTGAGGCTGAAGTGCAGGGAAGGCCGGAGCCTCAGGTACTGGGAAGGCCCTGAAAATTGGAATGAAGACATAGGGAGGCTGAGGCCCTCCTGCCCCACAGACTTCTGGCCCTGGCATTTGAGAGGAGAGCTGTGGGGGTGGAGGCAAGCTGGCCCAGAAAGGGCTGGCTCATCTCCCGCTTGACCTCAGAATCTTCTTGGGAGCCTTGGGAGGTCCTTTCTGAGTCACAGCACTGCCTCAGAGGCTACTTGTTCCATCTCGGGACAGATGCAAGTGAGGTGCAGGAAGGGAAGCTCTAACGGCCTTTCTGTTCAGGCCGTGGAGTCAGGGGCTCTGGAGCTCAGTCCATCCTTCCACCAGAAGAACTGGCAGCACTGGTTTTCCCACATCGGGTAAGGGCGAGGGGAGCTCTGGAGGTGGGGCAGGGTGATACACTGCTTATTCTGAGAAGTCACTGATGCCCTCTCGTTCTCTGGGCAGGGACTGGTGTGTCTCCCGGCAGCTGTGGTGGGGCCATCGGATTCCCGCCTACCTGGTTGTAGAGGAGCACATGAAGGTCGGTAGGACGAAGAGGATGGGAGGGTTGGGCATAGCAGAAAGAGAAGTAGCCACAGCTCAGGAGTCAGAGAGGGCTTCCAGTGTCAGTCCCAGCTCCCTGCCTGTCCTGGGCAGGGACCCCACTGTGGGATCGGCGCTTCCGAGCTGGCACTTCTTCATCTCACCGCCAGAGGGGGCTGGCAATTCCCAGGCCACAAGGGAGACTGTGCAAACTCCGTGACGTTTCACACCTGGTGGCTGCTGTTCTTCCTTATTCTTCTTGATCCCTTACTTTCTCTGTAGGGTGATGGAGAAGACTGTTGGGTGGTTGGGCGGACAGAGACCGAGGCCAGAAAAATAGCTGCAGAACTGACTGGGAGATCAGAGGCAGAGCTGACCCTGCAGAGGGGTGAGTGTCAGGGTTGTGGAGGGCAAAGGAGGGCAGTTGGGCCTCAGGAGGAGCAGACTCTGGGGTGGAGGAGGTGAGGTCAGGGAGGTTGGGAATGGGGTTAGGGCCTGACCGTGGTCTTTCTGCCTGGAGTTGGGCTGGAAAGGTGCACAGCAGTACGCTCGACGTTCCAGTTAACTGTCTCCATTCCCCACTCTGTTTCCCAGATCCTGATGTCCTGGACACATGGTTCTCTTCGGCTCTTTTCCCCTTTGCTGCCTTGGGCTGGCCCCAAGAGGTGAGGCGGGTTGAGAGGAAGAGGGTGAAGATGGGGATGATGAAGGAGATGAAGGAGGCAGTAGCGCCCCCCTACCCCCACCCCTGCAGTGAGCCTCAAGAGCTGCAGGTATAGGGCTTAGGCTTCTCACTGCTTCTCTTTTTCCTCCTAGACCCCAGACCTTGCTCGTTTCTACCCCCTGTCACTTTTGGAAACAGGCAGTGATCTCCTGTTGTTCTGGGTGGGCCGCATGGTCATGTTGGGGACACAGCTCACAGGGCAGCTCCCCTTCACCAAGGTAATGGCCCTTAGGTGCCTAGCCCATCTTTGACTCCCCAGTTTTCCCTAAATCTTGGTCTCTGTTCGAACCCCTAATGTGCTATTGTCTGTGGTCCCAATTCCTTTTTCCTGATTCATTTCCTGTCTTAACCCCTGACACATGGAGGCCAGAGAGCCCCTGGGCACCTCCTAGGATAGGCTCCCCTAACCCCTCTACCAACTCCCTCTGTGCCCCCCAGGTGCTTCTTCATTCCATGGTTCGGGACGGGCAGGGCCGGAAGATGAGCAAGTCCCTGGGGAATGTATTGGACCCACGAGACATCATCAGTGGGGTGGAACTGCAGGTCAGGATGAAGAGTCTGGCGAAGGATGGGGTTTGTGGGGCAGAAGAAGGGAGCCTGAGCAGAGGAGCCGGCTGGGAGGGAGAGTGAGCGGGTAGGACCCTTGAAGGGGCAGGGTCTTTGACTGAGGCCACTGAAGTGCTTACCCATCCCAGGTGCTGCAGGAAAAGCTGAAGGACGGGAACTTGGACTCCACAGAGCTGGCGATTGCGGCTGCGGCACAGGTGAGTCCCCAGCATCTGCCTCTCTCAGCCTCAAGCTGGCGGCTGCTGGGTTTCCTTTGCAGCCCAGGCTTCTGTCCCTGCAGCTGTGTAGGCATCTGCCACCCCTCTTATCCCTCTGGTTGCAGAGGAAGGACTTCCCTCATGGGATCCCTGAGTGTGGGACAGATGCCCTGCGATTTGCCCTGTGCTCCCACAGGGCCTTGGGTAAGCCTGGGCAAGGGAGGGGCTGGCATTGTAGGCACCCCTGTAGAGGGGTGGGGCAGGGTCAAGGGCTCCCTGTGCTCCTGCCACCGATGTGCACACTCCTCCTCCCACTCCCTACCAGGGGGCGATGTACACTTGTCCGTCTCTGAGGTCTTGAGTTCCCGGCATTTCTGCAACAAAATCTGGAATGCCCTGCGTTTTATCCTCAATGCCTTAGGAGAGGGATTTGTACCGCAGCCTGCAGAGGAGGTAAGAGAATAAGAAAAGAGGCTTGGGAGGCAGAATCATTAGTTCTCTGAGGGTTGAAGATGGCATTTGGAGGAGGAGGAGGAGGAGTGATCCTGTCCTGAAGCCGTCTTCCCCCCGCAGCTATCCCCCTCATCCCCCACGGACGCCTGGATCCTGAGCCGTCTGGCCCACACTGCCCAGGAGTGTGAGCGAGCCTTCCTTGCTCGGGAGCTGCCACTCATCACCCATGCCCTCCACCACTTCTGGCTCCACAGCCTCTGTGATGTCTACTTGGTGAGTTAGACTGGAATATGGC
Organism: Canis aureus; assembly: GCF_053574225.1. Taxonomy (NCBI): domain Eukaryota; kingdom Metazoa; phylum Chordata; class Mammalia; order Carnivora; family Canidae; genus Canis; species Canis aureus. The sequence goes on along the minus strand of NC_135617.1, from coordinate 71,967,778 downwards.
ATTCCACTCCTGCATGCCTGCCTCCTCTTCCCCTTGAGATTGGATTTTCTGGCAGAGAGTTCAGTCTCTTTTTGTTTTAAATGTTAAATAGCATTACAGAATCATTATTTTTTTTAAAGATTTTTTATTTATTTATTTGAGAGAGACATGTGCAAGGGGAGGGGCAGAGGGAGAGGGGGCAGCATGCTCCTGAGCAGGGATCCCATGTGAGGCTCCATCCCAGGACCCTGGGATCATGACCTGAGTTACCCAGGAGCCGCTCTTTTTTTTTTTTTTTTTAAGACACATTTATTCAGCGTCATGATCAGACTATTACATTTAGCAATCAACAGCATGGGTGCGAAAAAAGAAAACTACATTAAAACTCTTTACACTTTAGACAGAACAGAAACTAAGATAATGTGTTATGCAATTAGTCACAAATACGATCCTCAAGTTTTTTGCCCATACCCACAAGTATGTCTAAAACGTGTCTTCTTTGTAGCAACCAGGCCCTGCCACTGCTGTGCTCGGCTGAGTTCACAAATGTGCTGTAAACTGTAGCTCCCTGTCACTTCTCTGGCTCTCCTCCCTTGCTAAGCTTTGTTTCCTGGCAGTAATTAAAACCTTCTACCACTGCCATAGCTGCTGCTGCTGGAACAGGCATAGATAGCCACCTTGGTTTCGTGGTTTGGCAAAGTATTGGCCTCCACCACCATAAGGGCCAGAGCTTCTGCCTCCAAAATTTCCTCCTTTCATGGGTCCAAAATTTGAGGATTGATTGTTGTAATTGCCAAAATCATTATAGCTTCTGCCACCTCCGAAGTTGCTTCTGTCATTACCAAATCCGTTATAGCCATTCCCACTGCCACCGTATCCACCACCACCTCGACTGCCACCGAAGCCACTGAAGTTCCCTCCACGACCAAAGTTGTCATTCCTACCAAAACCACCTTCACGGCCACCACTGAAGTTTCCAGAACCACTTCGGCCTCTTTGGCTGGATGAAGCACTAGCCATCTCTTGCTTCGATAGGGCTTTCCTTCACAGTTGTGGCCATTCACAATATGGTGTTTTTGAGTGACAGTCTTGTGTACAGAGTCATGATTATCCAATGTCACAAAAGCAAAACCTCTGTTGTTGCCACTGCCTCGGTCAGTCATGATCTCAATCACTTCAATTTTCCCATACTGTTTAAAATAATCTTAGATGATGTTCTTCAGTGTCTTCTCTACTGCCACCAATAGAAATCTTTTTCACAGTTACGTGGGCACCAGGTCTTTGAGAATCTCTTGAGACAGCCCTCTTTGGTTCCACAACTCTTCCATCCACCTTGTGTGGCCTTGCATTCATGGCTGCATCCACCTCCTCCAGGGTGGCATATGTGACAAACCAAAAGCCTCTGGAGCACTGGTGTTTGGATCTCTCATTACCACACAGTCCGTAATCGTTCCCCATTGCTCAGAATGGCTCCTCAGACTCTCATCGGTTGTTTCAAAGCTCAAACCTCTGATGAAGAGCTTCTGCAGCTGCTCAGGCTCTTTGGGAGACTCTGACTTAGACATGATGGTGGTGGGAGGGGAGACTAACGATGCTTACTCGGCGGCGTCCGGGGGCGGAAAGGACTCTGTCTCTTTTTAATAGGCAAAAAATTCAGTGCTTTTTTTTCTTTCTAAAGTATACAAACCAGTTTTATTCCCTCTTCCCACCTCTGAGACTCCCTGCCATAGATTTCCATTTTTCATTTGCTCCAGAGTGTGTTCTGGGACCGCCAGTGGTTTCCAGGCTTCTGTGTGCTCCCGCCTTTGTTTACCCACAGCATTTTCCACTGGCAGGGCAGTGAATGTGTGGACAAAGGACATGGAGGGGGCCTGGGCCTGGGCCTGTCCCCTGACCCTATGGCTTCCTCCCTAGGAAGCTGTGAAGCCAGTGCTTTCGCACTCGCCCCATCCCCAAGGCCCGCCTCAGGTCCTGTTCTCCTGCGCTGATGTGGGTCTCCGCCTCCTCGCCCCACTGATGCCCTTCCTGGCTGAAGAGCTCTGGCAGAGGCTGCCACCCAGGCCTGGCAGCAACTCTGCCCCTAGCATCTCTGTTGCTCCCTACCCCACCACCCATAGCTTGGTGAGTGACATATCCCTGACGTCTGTGAATGGGACCGTTGGTGAACAGCTGGGGCGCCGGCTTCTCAAAGGGTGTGGTGCCCTGGGGTCATCAACAGTCTTGGTGTGGACTTTAATATAGAGTCTTCAGGGAGGTGAGTAGTTCTTGCAGGGATGTGTTGGGGGCAGCGTACAAGAGCAGAACTACATTGCTATGTGGCTGTGCCTCAGTTTGCCATCTTTAACCAGGGGTAGTAATAGTTCATGTCACAGTTATGATAAGGATAGGATGGCCCCCAAATATCTGCAATTTTAAGCTTTAATAATTTCAGAAGAATAAATGCTGACCAACTCACCCCCAAAATTATTTTAAAGTTGACCTGTTTAAATTTTCTTATGCTTGTTCGGTTTTGTGAGTAACACAGTTGAAATTCTAATTTCCTTTTGGTTGTTTGACATCTTTGATCAGAGCAGTTAACAGACATCAACCACAGATATCTGTTAAGATCTTAGATGTGCCCCAGGTTGTGCTTGAGGTGGTGAATTGTGTGTAGTGGAGACTGGGGTAGGCAGGTGTGGGCTGGAGCCAGGAGGGTTGATAGTGAGTTTCCCCGGATCCTGCTTGTCAGCTCTGGGTCTTTGTCTCTAGGAGCACTGGCGCCAGCCTGCGCTGGAACAACACTTCTCTCAGGTCCAGGAGGCTGTGCAGGTACTGAGGGCCCTCCGAGCCACGTACCAGCTCACCAAGGCCCGGCCCCGAGGTGAGATGGGCCCTAGGTTCCTGAGGCCCTGTGGCAAGAAGGGGTTGGCAGAGGCACGGTGCGAGCCTGGGGGGCAGAGCCCAGAGTTAGGAGGGGCAGGATGGGAAGAGAAGCAAGGTCTCATGCTTTGACCCTGACAGTGGCCCTTTCCTCCTCAGTACTGCTGCAGAGCTCAGAACCTGGAGAGCTGAGCCTCTTCAAGCCCTTCCTGGAGCCCTTGGCCACACTGGGCCACTGTGGGGCCGTGGGCCTGTTACCCCCAGGTGTAGCGGCACCCTCCGGCTGGGCTCAGGCCCCACTCAGTGACACCATTCAGGTGTACATGGAGCTACAGGTGCTGAGAGGAGATTGGAAGGGGAAGGGAGACATCGAACAGATGTCAGGAGGAGGGCAAGGGGCGGGTTCTGTAAAAGTGAGAAAGACTCCTGAAAATGGGGTGAGGGAGGTACTGGACGGGCTGTGGGTGAAGCAGAGATGCAGGTGGCACAGAGAAGGCTGAGCCCTCACTGTTCTTCCACAGGGCCTGGTGGACCCCCAGGCCCATCTGGCTCTGCTAGCTGCCCGAAGACGCAAGTTGCAGAAGCAGCTGGATGGCCTCATGGCCTGGACCCCATCAGGGGGAGAGGAAGAGACTAAGAGGCAGCAGAGGGTAAGGCTGGGGGAAGCCTGACTCCCTGAGGGAACGTGGGCTGGAGAGGGTGGGCCTTATATCAGAATCTTCACCTGCTTCTCTTCCCGTCTAGCTTTCTTCCCTCCAGCTGGAGTTGTCAAAGCTGGACAAGGCAGCCTCTCACCTCCGGCAGCTGACGGATGCATGTCCCAGCCCCAAGGAGCTCTGAGCACCAGTTCATTAACCCTGGGGGTTTTCTTCTCCCTCAGACCTGCCTTTGGGACAAACCGATCTGGCAGCGTCAGAGCATGATGGGTCCTCTGAGACCATGCGGCTCACCTCCCTCATTTTGTAAAATGAGGAAACAGACTGGCTTGGTCAGCATCACTGGGTGTCTTTTTTTTTTTTTTTTTTTTTTTATTATTTATGATAGTCACACAGAGAGAGAGAGAGAGAGAGAGGGAGAAGCAGGCTCCATGCACCGGAGCCTGACGTGGGGCTCGATCCCGGGTCTCCAGGATCGCGCCCTGGGCCAAAGGCAGGCGCCAAACCGCTGCGCCACCCAGGGATCCCCACTGGGTGTCTTTAAGATGTTCACATTCCTGCCCAGCCTTCCTCCTAGGCAGTGCCACCTGGAAGTTTAGGAATGAGATAAACTTTTAAAATCTCAAACATTATGGCCTGTGGTCCTTTTATCCATCTTTCCCTTTGTGGTGACTTTCTTGCCTCTCAATTCTTTTTTTTTTTTTTTTAAAGATTTTGTTTATTCATGAGAGACAGGCAGAGTCACAGGCAGAGGGAGGAGCAGGCTCCCCACGGGAGCCCGATGTGGAACTCGATCCTGGGACCCCAGGGTCACGCCCTGAGCTGAAGGCAGACACCTAACCGCTGGTCCTGCTTCTCAATTCTTCCCTGAGACTTTGGTCTTAGCCTTGGGCTCTGGGCTGCAGTGGGAGTGTAGGAGCTGGCGGTGCCTGCCTCATTGGAAGAAAGAGCTTCCAGTAGGGTCTGGCCGCAGTGACTCGGGTTCTACCTACTTCGAATTATTGACGGTGCCTTGGCTTCTGCAGGCCCTTCCTCCTCACCAAATGGAAGCTCCTCTGTTCCTTGGTCTTATCTTGGGGGGATGCTGGAGAAGAGCAGGTACTTCTCTAGCCCCGAGGAGCGACAAGGTACGCTGGGGCTTGAGTGCCACTCCCGTTCTGTGTCCCTGACACTAGAGAGCCAGGGACATGTTGCCCAGCCTCCGACGCATGCACATCCCCACTGATGCTTTGTGTCTTCCCCATGGAGTTCAGGGGCCTGCCTCTTACATGCCCAAGTTATATTCAGTCCAGCAGCTCTGAGTAGCTACTATTTATGGTGGACCTGTTAGAGTCTGGGTCTTCCATGATGCCACTGAGCACCTCAGGAAGCGACTTTTTGCTTCATTTTGGAAATGAAGAAATGTGCTCCGAGAATAAAAGCAACTTGTCTGAAGTATCAAGTGGGATTCAACCCATTAAACAGGTGCAGGTTCATTTGGGGTGCTGTAAGCAAGCTTCGAATATAATGGCGACTTAGGCAAGGAGGGCATTTCTGCTGGGCAGAGGCAGGGCTCTCCAGTAGTGGAGGCCCACACCCTGCTGAATCTTCTTTCTTGCCATTCTGATACATTCCTTCCAACTGTGTCTAAGAACTGTCGCAGCCCACCACCCCCTCATTCCACCCAGAGGGAAGAAGGAGAGAAGGAGGTGGGCAACAGTTTCTTTTCTGTCTCCCCAAACCCCTATTCAATAAGTACTTCTTGAGTACTTAACTACTCTGCGCTGGGCCCTATTCTGGGCCCTTTTAGATTCATTAATAAATGAAACAAAGATCTTGCCTCTTGTGGTACTTTCATTCAGAAAGAACACATATAAGTAAACTGTGTAGTAGGTCTGAGAGTCATTAATGATATGGGGGTGGAGGATAGAACAAGGTAATATAAGTGGGGCTGGGGGCAGATTGTAGTATTAAATAGGGGGTCAGGGTAAAAATTGTAAAAGAGATTTAAGCAAGGACTTGCAGGAGATGCAGGAATTAGCCAAGTGGATGCTTGGGAGAAGAGTGTTCCAGGGAGAGGGAAGAGCCAGAGTAAAACTAAGACAGGAGCGTCCCATGAGTACTCGGTAGCAAGGAGGCCAGTGTTGGGAAGAATGGGAGGTAAATTCCTATGTGGGGTAGGGGGTTGGGAAGGCTCAAGGCCAATCATCTAGAGCTGTGCTGTGGAAAATGGTTGCCACTCGACTAATTAAAATGAAATTCAACTAAACCTTCAGCTACTCAGTCACACTAGTCACATTTCAAGTGTTCAATAGCCACATGTGACTAGTGGCTACCCCATTGGTCAGGTTCTAAAACATTTCCATCATCATGGACAATTTATTGGAAAGCCCTGGTCTAGGACCCTGTAGGCTGCTTGAAGGACTTTTGTTTTCTCCCCTCTGAAATGAAAGCACCTTTCCTTTCAAAGATGTCATCAGGAAGTTGCATGCTTCCTTTCAACTTCTATCTCATTGCTAGTTGCAAGGGAGGCTGGGAAATGTTAATGACTGTGTGCTCAGCTAGTTGTAAGTGAGCCATGTGCTCAGCTAGAATTTACTTGACTACCCAAAAGAACTGTCTTGAGTCTTGGGAGAGAGTTTTTTGAGAAAAGAATCAGGAAATCAGCCTGGTGATGCCAGGCCCTGAGACCTAGGAATCAGATTGAGCAGCAGTTAGCTGTTTGTTCCTCCAGTCTTCTGGAAATCCAGACATCCAGTCTCCCAACTTGGTTAGGGCATACACACCTGGCCCACAGGTGCCACCTGCCCACTGGTGCGAGCTAGGAGCAAGCCATGAAACACTGGGGCCCTTTGCAACTCCCAGTTACTTCTCTTCTGGGCCGCTGGTCCCAGGACAATTGTAAAGGAAACCAGAGGAATTTTGTTTTGCAAGTGTTTCTTTTCACTCCCCCATTTCTTATTCTCCCCTCATCTTCAGGGATGCTCTATATGGAGCTATTGCCTTCACCTCCCTCAGATGGAGTCAGCCTCTAATTTCGCATGATGGTGATGGTATGTAGGTGGGAAATATTAGGCAGGGATGAGGACTGTGGAGAATAGGAAATGATCATGTTAATACCCCCAAATGGTCAAGTTTGGGCTGCATGCTTGCATTTTGAGAAAGGTGGTAAGGAGTCAAGGTAATCTTAGGTGAAGAGTCAGATGAGTGCCTACCTCAAGAAAATCAGGAGAGGGAGGACCCTGGACTCGTGAGGGGACTAGGACTTGTACGTTGGGCCCAGGGTTCTACCTTAACAATCCCTACTGCCCATGCCCACTTGTCTGGCATGTGCCCTTGGTAGCTTATCCATGTAATCCTCACAAGAGTCCACAAGCAGCAGGTACTATCAATCATCCCCATTTTGCAGGTGAAAAGATGGAGGCTCCAAGAAGAAATTCACCTGGGGCTCAAGTGTGGGCCTGTAGGACTGAATGTCCTCATAGTCAGCCAGTACAAGCTCTGCTCCCCCCTTTTCCTCCCCACCTGCCCTCCTCCCTACCTCTTATGCCAGGCTGGCCATCCCTTCACAGGTGGAACTTCTCATTTCCTACTGGAGCTGCCTCCCACCCCCACCTTCTACTCTAACTGACCTGTGTGGGGCCCTGGGTCAGGGGGACCCATGTCTGGGGACGGTTCTGTCCACATGGGCTCCTGAGCTCCCAGCCCTAAAGCTTAAGCAAAGAGAGATGAAATGAAAACCTTGCTTAAGCCTAGGCATTTGTCTCATGTCCGACCTGTCTGCTGCTAATAACTTTCCCCCTGTTAGCCTCAGGCTTCATCTGTAAAACTGGATAGTGACACCTATTATGCTACGTTCAAGATTGCTGCAAGCATCGAAATGGGAAAGCATCAAGCCTGGAACAATGTAGGGATTCAGCACAGGTTTCTTTCCTTTATTCCTAGGTGTTCTGAAGATCTCAGCTTGAAGTGTGTGTTCATGCACATGCGGATGTGAAATGTGGTGTGTGTGTCCCCAAACAGTTCAGAAAAGTTCCCCATATTCTTCCTAGACCTTTTACACTGGTGTTGAGGGAGAGTGTCCATCCCAGAAGCCCTCTGCTTAATAAGGGAGAGAGTCAGAGATTTTGGTGTCCAATTCCATTTTCCTGCCACCCCTCTGCTCATTAACCCACAAAGGCAAGTCATTGAATTCAGCATATTTACTACCACTCAGGGTTAGGGCAGCCCTCTTGTACTTCGGTGGCCAAATGCCTGGGCCAAGAGGGGGACACAGTTTTCGATGGTTCTCAGACTCTGCAGGTGACATGGTGTGGGGATCCTGCATGATGTAGGGTGATGTTGGTCCCTGATGAGAGGTTGAGGAGGAGGCAGAGCTGGGGGAGAGAAAGAGTTAGGGGGAAGGTGTAAGATGGCTCTCACTCATCCATTGGAGTTGGCCAGACCCAGAAAAGAGGCCCACACTGAGTCAGAAACACACTTCGAGTTCACAAGCCCTGTCTTTCCCCTCCCAAAGAATTACCTTCTCAAGCAATTCCAGGAAGCTGGAATTGTAGGAGAAATTTGCTAGAAAGGAGTCCTTTAGTTTCAGCTGCAAAGTCATTCCTGGCCCTAGGGATCCAAAAATAGAGCTTAGGGCCCAGTAATTAGGGCCAAATTCCCTCAGAGACATGGGCACCCCCTCCTTCCCTGCTTCCCCCTCCCCCAGTTCCTCTTCCCTGACAATGCCCTTCCAGACCTTAGCCCTGTCGGAGTGTAGCCCCAGACCAAGAGCTCGGGACCAAGAGCTCTGACCCTCTCACTCCCCTCTTTGGCCTTTTCCTGAGATGAGCACCCAGCATCAAGCCCTCTGGCCCTCACCTGTTGCCTGTGAGGTGCCCAGGAAAGTCAGGAAGAGGAAGAAGGACATCCCGGCCGCCATTGTGGCCACCTCGATTCTTGCTTCCCTGATGGACAGGAGAGATGTCCGAATCTCTGGCTGGCCTCTCCTTACCAGGCTTGCCTTCTACACTCTACTAAATTCTTAGCCCAGGTATTTGGGGGGAAATGGGAGAGGGAAGCTGGGTAACTGGATCTTCCAGTTCTCCCAATAAGGCTTTGAGGACCCAGAAGAGGGCCATTCACTGGGCTGTTGGGGAAAATAGAATTCGATCCCCTTTCCTCAGTCCTGTGCCCCATCCCTCCCCTATGCCTGGAGATTTGAAGGGGAGGGTGCCCAGTCCTACAGAGAGGGAAGTTAAGGAGGTGTCCTTCCTGGAGGCCTCTGGGCCCCACCCAGGCCTGGGCCTCTCCTTGCTCTTTAGGGATTAATTATTAACTGCAATTAATATCATCTTTCATGCCACCAAAGGCCTCAGGAATGTAGGCCCAAAGGGAGGGGTAGATTATACCAAGTTTCTCCCCAAACCCAGGTATCCTGCTCCCCCAGGCACAGTGGCTTTCTAGGTGAGAAATCTGCATAAGGGGGAACGTTCGTATTTTAATGTTTTGTTTTAGTTTTTCTAAAACATCCCATATACTCAGGTGGAGACACAAGTTTCATCAAATATCATTCTGCCCCCTGCCTTATACACAGTTGTCCTCCCAATCAACGGTTGTAGATGCAGGCATTATAAGCACGGATGTGGAGAGTTTGGAGCCCATTCGCTTTACCATCTTTCATTACAAATTATGAAACCAGGGCCCAGAGAGGGCATATGACTCACAAAGGTCACATAGTAAGTCAGTAGCAGAGAGATTAGAACCCATCCCTCATTATGCCAGACACAGGGACAAGCTCAACAGATTGACATGAGTCACGTAATCCCCCGGAACACACAAAAGCACATGTCCTTTGTCTTCCTATTTGCATGCTTATGTATTATCGCCCTCCTCCCTCAAAAACCAGTGGGCCCAAGCACAGAGGGACAGAAGCAGTGAGACCACTGGGCAAAGTCAGGGAAAGAAGCCAAAAGCAAAAGCAAGGAAATGGAGGGACGGAAGGAGACATTGTCTACACCATACATATTAAGTGAGGCATTCAAGGACACCTAGACTTGCACAGGACAGCAAGTAGACAAGAATGGAAAGAATAAATGGACTGAAACACGAGCAGACACTGGAGGTATAAGCAGAGGATAGAAAGAAGGAGCACAGAGAGATGCTTTGGGACATCTGAGTCGTTGTCTTCTTCTTTTTTTTTTTTTTTAAAGATTTTATTTATTTATTCATGAGAGACACAGAGAGAGAGAGAGGCAGAGACACAGGCAGAGGGAGAAGCAGGCTCCATGTACCGGAAGCCCGACGTGGGACTCAATCCCAGGTCTCCAGGATCAGGCCCTGGGCTGAAGGCGGCGCTAAACCACTGAGCCACCCAGGCTGCCCCACATCTGAGTCTTCTTAAGAGGACAGTTGGGGGCACCGTTATGACTTTCCCAGCTGGTGCTCCAACTCTTTCTATATAGTCATGGATGGCACTGCTGTTTGTTAGGAACATTAGAACCATGATTTCCTTTAATGTTCCTTTGTAATGACCCTTTGAAGTCAGTAGTAGATCACCCCATTTTAAGGATGAAGAAGCAAAAAAAAAAAAAAAAAGGGATGAAGAAGCAAAGATTTAGGTCACATGACTTGCTGGAGGTTGCACAGGTTGGGAGGACTGGATTTCAGTGCAGTGGATTTAGAGCAGTCTGGCTTCAGAGCTAGGTTCTGAACTTCTGCATTACATGGTTTCTGAACACAATTCCGGTCTTCTCTGGTGCTGCTCTTCTCCCCTTGCCCCTGCTCTGCCAACTGGATCAGAGATGGCTCAGGTGTTTACCCTGCCTGAGGTCTCCCAAAGGTCAGATGCAGGCCCCAGGCCTTGACATTCTCTACCTCCATCTAGCTCTCAAATTCTGCTTCCCCAAGGGACCTGCATATCCTCAACCCCAATGGTTGTACTTCTAGGAGCAAGAGGACTCTTCCCTTTGAGGAAGTTCTGGGCTGGAGATTGACTTGGGCACAGAAGACTGGTCCCAAGTCTGGAGAGAGCCTGAGGGCCAGGTAGGGGAGTCTTCAGCCTCTCTCACTCACTCTCCTTGTTGTTCAGTGTTTCCTGGGATCGGGCTGGGGTAGGTTAATCCCCCGGGGACAGCTTGGTGACCTCTTCTTGGGGACAGAGATCATGGGCCTGATGGAGGCCCCGATATACCTGGCTCACTTGAGACTTGAAATCAGACTCAGACTCTTTAAAGAGCCAGGGAGATGGACCTGGAAGGGCACACACCAACAGACACAGTGGATGCTGCACTCGTGCTGTTCCTCTGCGTGCAGGAACACCAACCTCTGGAAAGGGGTGTTGGCATGAAGATGTGGGCTCTGGACCCAGGGAGATGGTCAACTCTTCTAACCCCATTATTTCATTTTTCTTTTTCTTCCAACAGTTCAGCTGCTCATGGGGAAACACAGTACCTGCAGGCATCTTGACTACCTCTGGGAGTCCCTCAGGCTCTTGAATGTTTTGTTTTAGTTGTTCTAAAACATCCCGTATACTCAGGTGGAGACACAAGTTTCTTTGCCAGTCTCCTAACTATTTTGGGGGATATCTCTGCTGGTCTCCCCACTGTCTCTGCCAGTCTCTCCACCATCTCTGGGAAGATCTCTGCCAGTCTCCCCACTGTGTTCACAAGTCTCCCTACCATCTCTGTTGCTCTCCCCACTGTCTCTGCCAGTGTCCCTACCGTCTCTAGGGAGATCTCTGCACTATCTTTGTGTTTCTCACCAGGTTCTTCAACTTCTGGGCGTTTTCTCATTAGTCCTCAGACTTCAGATACGACCATTTCTGAGAGCACTGCGGTAACAGTCTCGGCTCCACCAGGTGATATTTCTGTTGCTCAATCCAGCTCTGAAGGGCTCTGTGGCTCGGGGCGGCGGCGGGGGCCGGGGGTGGGGGGGCGGTGTTGTGCTTGGCCATGTGTAAGTTGACAGTTCCCCAGAACCTCACTGAAGCAGTGCTATGGCCTTGGTTGCTATACAAAGGCCCCCCCCTTCTGCATTTTAGTTTACAAATTTTTTCTCTTACAGTTAGTGTCTTTTGTATCCTACCTAAGACTTTTTTTGCCTACATCCAGATCATAAAAATATTCTCCTATGTATTCTCTGGAAGCTTTATTATTTAGGCTCTGAAATTTAAACCTATTAAATTAAATTAAAGCCTATTAAATTAAATTACATTATTAAGTTAAATTAAGCCTATGATCTATCTTCAATTAATTTCTGTGTATGGAGTGCAATAGAGGTTGGTTCATCTATTCCCTTATGGATAATTGGTTGCCCCAGAACCATTTATTTCAAAGACCCTCCCTCTCTGCCCGCCATCGAATTGTGTGAGTGCCTTTATCAAAAGTCCAGTGAGCATGCAGGTGTGGATCTATTTCCGGATTCTATTCCATCCTGTCTGTTATTATGTCAGTGCCACAGTACTACATGACTGCAATTCTGTAGCAAGTTTCAAGATCTGGTAGGATAAGACTTCTTTTTGTTTTCTTTTTTTTTTTTAATTTTTATTTATTTATGATAGTCACACAGAGAGAGAGAGAGAGAGGCAGAGACACAGGCAGAGGGAGAAGCAGGCTCCATGCACCAGGAGCCCGACGTGGGATTCGATCCCGGGTCTCCAGGATCGCGCCCTGGGCCAAAGGCAGGCGCCAAACCGCTGCGCCACCCAGGGATCCCTGGATAAGACTTCTACTTCTCTTTTGCTTTAGGATTTCTTGGCCATTCTCAGTCTTCATTTTCATAGAATCAGTTCATCAACTTGTACCAACAACTTGCTAGGATTTTGACTGAGGGGGCACTGGACATAGTTTCTGCTTCTGCTCTTACTTTGATCTCTTCTGGCCTTCGAGGACCTGTCTCCCTCACAGCAGCCCCTGGAACTGCTCCCACTGTGCCTGGCCTTCCACACCCAGCCTGGCTATCTCCAGAGGTTCTACTTCCATAATAGCTGGAGTGGCCACCACGTGCTCTGAGCTCAGCCTCCAGACCAGTAAGTGCCCTTATTTGCATTGGATCATTTACCAGTAAAGATGTTGGTTGGGCCTATTCTCTCTTATTCTTCTGCAGCCAGTCCTGGCTCTGGGACAGGAATGCAGGGACAGGCATGAGTGCTTGCTTTCAACTGTGTTTTGAGCATGTCTGAGGATGTCCACAATTCTTAAAGGGGTTTTGGTATTCCCTCGAGCTTCTGGTCACACCAACAGCCAGATATTTGTTACCTGACTACTTCCTTAAAAAGTTTCCAACTTCCTTCCTCATGGCCTGATCTGTCTTTCTGGTGCAAGAAACATCCCCTCCAAGGATCCTGTTCCCCCTCCTCCCTCTGTTGCATCTTCTTCTCTCCTATGTTCCTATCAGAGGAGACATGGCCAGGCTCCCCCCAGGTAGCTGAGAGCAGGAAATGAGGGGAGAGCACACAGGGCAACAGGCTCTGGCTCCCCTTGATAGCTAGCATCAGGCCAGGGTGGTGGGAAGTACCAGAGTTCAGAAGGAGAGAGGCTTACCTGGATATCCTCATAGCAGACACATTGCTGATTGAGAGAGACATAGACAACAAAGCCAGAGGTATTGGAGGAAAGTTCAAAAAGATGGAAAGATGTGGATGTCAGCAAGGAGTTTAGAGACCAACAGAATGCATCCACAGCTGCTGGGGAAGAGGTGGCTGCAACTTGGAAGGAAGCCCTTAAAAAAACCCTCCATTGAGATTCTCTTTTCAAGATTATAGGAGAGAACTCCACAGAGAGTTGTGGTCTCTGAGTTGTATAGACATCAGAGTCCCAGAGGAAAAGAGAAGGAGGGCAATGGGAAGCTGGGGGGTGAGGTCTCAGCAGCCTTGGTCGCTATTCCTCTCTTCTTCAGGAGAAGAGTTCCATCCCAGACTGGGCCATCCTACTGATCACTCTCACTGTGATGACAGCAATGGTCAGCCTACCGCATGGTGTCAAGAAGGTGAGTGAAGATGTGGCCCAAATGTGTGGGTCCCAAAGGCCAGTGGGGCTGGGACCTGGCATTCCAGGACTTTGAGAAGAACAAGAGTTCAAGGGAGGAGGATGACAGATTGTCACACTTTGGGAGAGGTGAGGGGGGATAAGGGAACCTTGTCTGGGTGGCTAAAACACTGACCAGGCAGGGATGAGGACTTGGAGCCACCGAAAGAGAGGCTGGGAAGGGCTGGAGGCTGCCACGGAGACACTAAATTCAACTCTAGGTAGTGCAGATCTGTCTGCTCTCTGGATCACATTAACCTGGGTGTTGAATCCTAGCTCTACCAATATAGCTGTGACCTTGTGCCATCTTGCAGGGTGCATTGCCTGGGAGGCAGGCTGCCCAGTTCTGAGGAGTCAGTCTTTGGCCTGATGCCATGGAGCCTCATCAATTTCCCATTAATTGCATTAATGAGCAGGTGACCTGTTCTCTTCTCACTCATTCCATTCTGCCTAGGGCTTAGGGACAAATCATACCAAATGACGAGAGAAATTCAGATGTCTAGTCCTCAGATCTGCCATGAGCCTCACTGCCCTGAGGCCCAGTAGATCCTGACCCTCTCCCCTCTCTCTGCCTGCTGTACTTCCTCCAGAAAGGCGTTAGGCCATCCAGGCACCCACTGCATACAGCGCAATAGTTGACTACTTACTGATTGTCTACTGTGTACCAAGCACTGTTTCAGGTGATAGGGAAGCAGCAGTGATCAGGGCAAAGACCTTGCCTACAGGGTGCTTACTTTACATGACAGGAGACCCACTGCGAACAAATGAAGCAAGTCATAGAGGGGTGATGACTTGGACACCTGGACCTATGGCTTTCCCTCTCCTTGATCTTGGTAGTTTGTCCACCACTGCAACTCCAGCCTCAGAGACTGTCATTTGGGACTCCAGTGAATGAAGTTTGACAGTCTTCTGAACTAATGCTTGCTTTAGGCAAGAAATCAAGAGGAAGGAAAGAGGGAGACTCCAGGAGATCCTAGAAATGAGATGCATTTCTATAGGGGTAGATGGTGGCTTGGAGGCAAAGAGATGGCTGCTGGGCTGATGTGGGAGGGGGAAAGGAGAGGTAGGCTGAAGTCAGAGCCCCTGCTCACCAAGCATCTCCACCAAAGATAAATCTCAACCTCTGTGTCCTGTCTGCATCCTTGGTGAAGTGTGTGATGTCATATCCTGGGCTTCTTTATCTGTCTTGTTACTTGTCTCTCACTGTCTCCACTGCTTCCACATCTTATTGTGTCATCTCTGAACATCTAGAAGCACCTGTCTCTGCAGTAGTGGGTCACGTGAGGGCTTTCCTCTTTGCTCTTTCACCTGATACTCATGGACAGCTCCACCCAGGGAAAAAAGAGTGACCATGTATGAGTAAGGGGTGTGGAGAGCCAGGCTGACGTGAGAGAGGTGGGAGGGCAAATGTGAAGCTGGAGAAGAAGCAGGATTTGGATCTCCTCCCAGAACCTGAGCACCCAGTGATCCCCTCTGTCCCACTCATCAAAGCTCAGTCCCTCTAGAGCCAAGCCATTTGCTTTCTACCTCCTCAGAGCCCTGGAGGCCGCCCCTACCCAGTCCCCTCTCCCTTCACGGGGCTGGGTCAAGAGTCTGCCCCCTCTGTGTCCCTTTTCCCAGATCCCACCCATTCAGCAGGCACCCAGATGCTTGGCTCCATGACGCAGCAGCTGCGGTCTCCCGTTATCAGGGCACCCCTGTGGGGTGGGGTGGTTCCATTTGTTTAAGGTTCAGGCTGAGGAGCCCCAGCCCCCATGACGTCAAATATGGACCCATATAAGCTGAGGGGACCCCAGCCCATGGTCCCAAGCAGCTGTCCAACTCCAACATGGCCCAGGCAGCCCTCTGCATCCGCTCCACCTTCGGCCTCCAGTGCTACCTCCTCTTCCTTCTAGGTTCTTGGGAGTCAGGTAAGTTGCCTTTAGAGGCAAATGGGTCACCATAATACAGGGAGACAGAAGACAGAGAGGGATTATTTCTTAGAAGAAATAGGGTTGAATGAACAATCATAGAAATGAACAACAGGTGAATGTGTGATGGGAAGGGGTATGGGTACAGGGTTGTTGCAAAAATTGCCTAGGGTGTTCATTGCTCAAATTTGCTGGCTAACGGGCAGGTAGAAGATGAAACCCAGCCTGTGCTCTGCTTCTCAAGACATGGCCTGAAAGCCTGCCTCCACCCAGAAAGGGGCTTCTTCCAGTTTACATAAAGACACTGTACAGGCTGGCAGTCCTGGGTAGATAGCAGTGGGGACCTGACATTCGCTGAGCATCTGCTATGTGCAAGAAACTCACAGGTGCTCACAATACTTCATCTCATTTGATCTCCTCAAATCCCCTGAGGTGATTAATAATATCCCACTTGATAGTGAGGAGAGTGTGACCTAGAGAGATAAAGGGACTTGTCCAAAGTCGTGCAGCTAGAGGGTAGTGAACAAGGAGTCTGACACTCCACACTGCCTGCTGCCCTCAAGAGGCACAGGGTGCATTTCTTTCCAGAAGCCTTGCTCTATGCTGACCTTGGTTCTACTCTGAAGTCTGGCCCATTTAACTATTCTGTACTTCCTCACACCTGGCTAATGCCAATAGATGATGCTTACTGAGCACTTCCTGTGTGGTAGTAGGCATTATTCTAGGCACTTCATCCACATTCATTTATTTAATCCAATAGCAGCTCCATAAGGCATGTATGGTTTTGTCCCCCTACAAATAGTTGAGAAACAACCCAGGGCTTTGGTGAAAAAATGTATATGGAAAAGTTTAGAGGATCCCTGGGTGGCTCAGCAGTTAAGCGTCTACCTTTGGCCCAGGGCGTGATCCTGGAGTCCCGGGATGGAGTCCCACATCAGGGTCCCTGCATGGAGCCTGCTTCTCCCTCTGCCTGTGTCTCTGCCTCTCTATCTCTCTTTTTCTCTCATGAATAAATAAATAAAATCTTTAAAAAAAGAAAGAAAAATTTAATGAGCAAAACAGAGCCTACAAGTTAAATCATCAAATTAGTTCACTTAGTTAAGAAAGAGTTCTGTGACTGACCCCAGGGAGTGGAGAGGCCAACACAGGGGCAGCTTGGAGGGGACCTGGATGATTCAAAGAAGGGTCTTCATAAGGCAGACACACACAAATAGATTCAGAAAAACTAAGTACTGGATACCGTTATCCATGGCAATGATGTTGATGATTGCAAGCCAGGGCCCAGAAAGTTGTGAGTCTGGATGCTCCAGATAATATTTGGGGCAGGGCAGGTAGAAGGTGCTTCTTCTAATAGTGTTTGACTGAGGGTGATATTGGAGGAAGTTTCTCCTTCCCTGAGCTCAGGTCACATTGGGGCTCAGCTCAGATAGGGGTGTGGGGACCAAACATATGGTGGATGGTAGGGCTGAGAAATCTTCAAGCTGCCTCTGCTAGGTCTTAGTGGTCCCTTCTATTTGTGCCCTGACTTGATGTCCTTCCCCTACCTCAAGGGTCTGGGAACAGAGGCACCAGAGCCATCCTCAGCCCCCCAATCTTCAGGCTTCCTGTCAGGCTGCTATCCCACCTGCTGCTCTCCAACACCTTCCTTTGTGCTGCTGCACAGGAAGAGGAATCTACTCATGCCCAGAGTAGAAGGGCATGAGTCATGAATCAACTCCATACACATTCACTTTTTTTTAATATATTTTTTAAAGATTTTATTTATTTATTCATAGAGACAGAGAGAGAGAGGCAGAGACACAAGCAGGCACCATACAGAGACCTGATGTGGGACTCGATCCCGGGTCTCCAGGATCACGCCCTGGGCTGCAGGCGGCACTAAACCGCTGCGCCACTGGGGCTGCCCCACACATTCACTTTTGAGGGAGATTTGCTCTAGGGCACAGACAGGTACAGGGAAGACTTGAGATCCAAATTCCAGTCCAGGAGATTCTGGACTCTCTGCATGTTGCCTGGGTGGGAGGGAGGGGAGGGCTGAGGGAAGGGCCATGGCAGTGGACGCTCAGATCCTGTAGAGAAGAGCAAGTGGATGATAGGTCAGGAGGGCTTGAGACTGGGATAAGGCTGGGATGGGGTCAAGTTGGAGCTGGAATGTGGGTCCCACTGGGCACATGACTATGTCCAGCAGGGAGTAAGGCCAGGGTAGAGAGAGGAGGGGTGACTGGGTTGCATATAGACCATTAGCCCACAGTTCTGGACCTTCTCTCCCATTTATCCACAGGACTAGTCAATACCCAGACTCAGATAACTGAATCTTAGAACCCCAGGGTCTGCAGTCATAGAACCAGAGGTGCAGAAACTAGATTAAATTATCTCTGAGGGGAGCACAAATGGGGCTGAGGTCTTGGAGAGAATCTAAAAAGGTTGTTTTCCTACACTAAATGTTATTTAGTTTAGGACGCCTGGGTGGCTCCGTGGTTGAGTGTCGGCCTTTAGCTCAGGTCATGATCCTGGGGTCCCACAACAGGCTCTTAGTGGGGAGCCTACTTCTCCCTCTGCCTGTGTCTCTGCCTTTGTGTATGTCTGTGTGTCTCTCATGAATAAATAAATGAGATCTTTAAAAATAAATAAATAAATGTTACTTGGTTTAATTTATATGACAGAAATAATATATGCTCACTATAGAAACTGGAAAATTGAAAAAATGAGAAAGAAAAATAAAATCTCTCCTAATACCCTCCAGTTCCCCACTCAGGCAACCATTTGAGTATATTTCTCTTTACTCTTTTTGCTCTGAGTTTTAGGTCACATAATGAGCTTATGCTCTATAGACATTTCAAGCATTTATCCATATTATTACATATGAAGTAAGCCATTTTTTTAGGGACAGGACACCAAGAAACATTAGATATCCTCTTTTGGGCAAGGCTGCTCTGATAGAGACCCTGTATCATGAGTCACCTACCTGGATATCCACCGTCTTTTCAAATAATATAATGAAACAGATTGAACAGACCTTTGGAATTGCACATAGTTTTGATGCTGTGGGATTTGTTTTCATTCTCTCTCTCTCTCTCTCTTTTTTGGCATATTTTTTTATTGGAGTTCGATTTACCAACATATAGCATAACATCCAGTGCTCATCCCGTCAAGTGCCCCCCTCAGTGCCCGTCCCCCAGTCACCCAATCCCCCCATCCATCTCCCTTTCTACTACCCCTTGTTCATTTCCCAGAGTTAGGAGTCTCTCATGTTCTGTCACCCTCACTGATATTTCCCACTCATTTTCTCTCCTTTCCCCTTTATTCCCTTTCACCATTTTTTATATTCCCCAAATGAATGAGACCATATAATGTTTGTCCTTCTCCAATTGACTTACTTCACTCAGCATCATACATACCCTCCAGTTCCATCCACGTCGAAGCAAATGGTGGGTATTTCTCGTTTCTAATAGCTGAGTAATATTCCATTGTATACATAGACCACAGCTTCTTTATCCATTCATCTTTCGATGGACACTGAGGCTCCTTCCACAGTTCATTCTTTAATCCAGTCTGAGCATCCACCTCCAGTATCTTGTGCTAAAGCCAGATTTTCCTGTGCCTATCAGTGACCAAAAAAAGTTATTTTCAGACCATTATTGTGGTCAGTGAAATGAATATCTCATGGTGAAAACTTCCTAGGGAACTAAAACTGCTACTAGATAGATCTACTGGGGAGAAGAGATAGTCACCTCATGGTTGGGGGCGGGGAGTATTAGTCACTGATTTGCCTTATGGTTAAGCTCAGAACCAAGGAATTGTTTGAGTTTTGATTCCAGATTTTATAATCGATGGTTCAACAATTGTGTGATGTAGGTCTGGAATTTTAAGATCTAGTTATCTGAGTCTAGTTATTGACTATGTGGCACCTGGGGTTATATGACAACCAATATCCCAGAACCGGTATGCTTCAGGACTTCTTTTAATATCTCAGGGGCTCAATCATTTCACATGACAAAAATTACCCTTTGGTTTTCCAAACTTTGGAGGTCACAGTTATGTTTGCTTTTTTTTTTTTTAACTTAAATGTGCATAGGAAAGGTTGTTTCTGAAGAGTTTTCATCAGTCTTAAAATATTCTGTCAATCACCTATTCAACAAATATGTATAAAGTGCTTCCTTTAGGCTGGGGACCTAGCAATGAATAAAACAAATATAAATCCCTGCCATTGTAGGAAGTATTCATTATGTACTAGAGAATGATGAGTGTCACACTGATAAAACACAGCAAGGAGAAGTGGCCCAGGAATGTGGGCTGCCTTTTGGAAGAGGTGGTCAAGGCAGGCCTCAGGGGCATATGGTCAGGAGAGATAGCAGGGGCTGCAGAAGATCACGGGATCAGGCTCCCCTTACCAGGAGAAAAGGGCAAAGTATGAGACTGTTTCAAAGACTACAATTTGGATTCAAGAAACACTTTAAAGAATCGTCTATGCTCAAGCTGATGTAGTCGACATCATTGTCATTTACAGTTAAGGACGTGGAGTTCATGAATATTTAAGTGACCTAAGCAAGGATGCAAATCTGGTGAGGGACAAAGCCTAAACTCTAATCCTGTCCTCTGATTCTTTAAGACCAGTGGAATTTGCCACTGTGCTGCTACTGCTCATTTATTCACTCTATGGATATTTATTCATCCCTTATCACATTTAAAAGCATCTGGGATGGGGATGCATGGGTGGCTCAGTCAGTTAAACAACCAACTCTTGATTTCAGCTCAGTGCATGATCAGAGGGTCATGAGACTGAGCCCTGTGTGTGCTGAGTGTAGAGCTTCATGCTGACTGTGGAGCCTGCTTCAGATTCTCTCTCTCCCTCTCTCCTCACCCAACTCTCTCTAACATAAATAAATAAAAAATAAAAGCATCTGAGGTTTAGTGAGAAGACTGACTTTTCCAACTATTTAATCTCTTTGAACTTCCTTTCCTTATCTATAAAACTATAAGGTCATATACTTGTCCTTATAGGTTTGTGGTGAAGATTAAATAAACAAATATAGAAACAGCATTCTTTAGGGGTTCCACAGATGCCAGTGTTCTTCCTTTCCCAACAGTTGGGCTGACCTATAGTTTGTATAATATAGTCTTAACCAGTCTGGGCCTGGGGACCCAGGACTTTGGCTCAACTTCTTACTTGGGGGATGTCCTTGGGGAGATTACTCAACCTCTCTGAATCTTGTATACTCATCTATAAAAAGGGAAGAATAGTGAATAGTTCTCAACTTCAAAGGGCTGTTTTCAGAAGCAAATGAGTTAATACATGTCCTCATTCATATGACCTGCCTGTCTCACAGTAAGTATGCAAGAGAGGTTGGCCATGGCTATAGCTATGGAGTTGTGTGCAAGGCACCATTCTTCCAGTGTAAAACTTGAAACTCAATTTTCTTGGCTGTAAAATAGGGAGACTGATAGCTTCAAAGGCACCTTTTGGGAGGTTGTGAGATCAGTCACTCTAGAAGAAAATCCAGAAATGTCTATGAGGCAAATCAGAATCAGAATGTCTATGAGGCAACCACCTGAGATCTTGGCCCAGAGAATGTGGCCAATGAACAGCAGCTATAACTGGGATTGTTGCTGAGGGAATCAAAGAATAGAACTAACACAGTAGAGTAAGAGCCTGATAATTCAGTCCTCCTTTATCTCCCTAACATTGAATCCCTTCAGAGACTTGGGCTTCTGTAGTACCCTCACCCTCTTCTTTTCCCTCCTATATTTCTTTCAAGGGGTTCCCCAGCCTCCTACTCTCTTTGGCAGCAGGGAGGTGGGTGGATCATGGTTTTCTGTGATTGGGAATGGGTCCAGGTTCTGGTTTCCACCTTGAGCTAACAGAGACTGGAAATCTCAGTTATGTAACAACAGTCTCTCACTCTTTGGCGATCTCCTGGCTAGGTATCAGAGACATCTCCTCTGTCCCCATTGGTTGTTTTTCCACATAATTAAGGCCCATATCTGTTCACTGATAGAAGTGTTTTCTCTCACACCCTGTCCTTAAATATAGTCAGTCCCTTCCAGAATTCAGCTGCCTCATTCACTCCTCTCAAGACCCCCAAGCAGATATCTTTTTCTCTTAGGAGGGTGATCTTTATTCCAGATGGCATTAGGTGTGTGAAGGGCTGGGGGGAACCATAGGGATTGAGTCATCTCATTTACTTCTCTGCATTCAGACCAAACTTTAACACCAAAATGAAAATTTCCCATCTCCCTCCTATACCCACCCTCCATCTCACTTCTTATCTTTCTCTCATTCATCATCTGTATCTACTTATTAATACCCATGGGAAGCTCTGCCAGAAATCTTACTCAGTCTCTCACAGTTACATTTGGGATGGAGCTGGAATGTTAAGGAAAGATGGAAATTCTGATATTTGCTCTTTCCTCTCAGCTCTGTAATGTAAAGGGAACTCCATTCCATAAGTATATAAATTCTAAAGGAGCATTTGTGGAGCAAAATGACAGTTAATACCTGATCTCAAAATCTTATGATTTGATAGGCAGGGCAGGAGGTAGAGGTTGATAGGCACACAAATAACTGTAATGTGAAGTTGAAAGTAGCAGGAAAGGGTATTAACAAAGAATTTTTTGAGCACTCAGATGAAGCTAGATCATATGTGCTTGGAGGGATCTGGAAAGATGCCAGAAAACCAGAAAGGTCTGAAATTGAGAACTGAAGAGTAGAGGTGGCATTTTTGCTGAAGGCACCACCTGAACAAAGGTCCAGAGACTAGAGGAGACAGTGGGGATTATATATCATAGTATTATGAGGATACTGGCTGGGAGATATACCTAAGGTAATAAAGGGATCCTTAGAGATAGAGGTGGGCAGAGAAGCAAGAAAGAACATAATGGAAGTTTCTTATTTGCTTTTCTTGCTTCACAGGTGCTACCGCATTTCGAGAACTTCAGAAAACTGGTGTTTCCCCAGCATCTGATCATTTGTTACCTCCTACTTCAGGCCTTGTTTATAGTACACTCTCTGATTATACTGCTCTTCATTTAGGCCACAACCCTCTAGACCTCACTAAATCTACAGAAATCCATAAGCGAAAAAGTCATTGCAATACTACACACCATATCAAGCCAACTTACAAACCGATAGATAACCCTCAAAATTCTACAAGTGATTATGAAGTTTCTCCTTCTTCTGAAAAAAAACCCAGCAATCAAGGAAAAAACCCAAATATCCAGAATAGACGCTCTATTGATCCTAATGACTCTACTAACACACATAAAGGACTGTCTGGTGCAAAATATTCAACCCTAGCACCCAAGAGAAAACCATTTTGCAATAAGCCCAATGTAAGCAAAATAGGTACAGGAAACATACATAAAACTGCAACATCGTTTGGAAACACCATCACTACTTTAGACAGTAAAAGCACTACTTCACACAAGACCATAATTCCTGTCCACACCTCAGTCAATACAGAGATCAACAAAATACCTACATCTTCCTCAGGCAAAAGCACAGCAGTCACAAAGTCTACAAGAATCCCAGAAAGGTCAGAAGGAGCTGAAGATGGTAAAATAGTTGCTAGTTCCGGAACTACGGTTGCCTCAGGCAAGACTGTGAGGAAGACTACAGAACACATAAACAGGATCACATCACCCATTGAAAAGATTACACAAATACTAACAACACTTACAGAACACAAACAAAGGACTGCGTCAGCTCATATAAATACCACAAGATCACTAGAAAGCCCACTGGGACATGGGAAAGAGGCCACATTGGCTAATAAGACAACCCCAAGAATCCAAGCAGAGTCTACAAAACATGGAGAAGAGACTAAATCAGCCAATGGGAAGACCACAACAACCCAAGAAAAGTCCAAGAAACATGGACAGAACACCACTCCAGCCAGCAGTAAGACAATGAAAGCCCCAGAAGATCCCAAATACCATGGAAAGAAGACCACAAGAGCCCTAGAAGGGCCCAAGGATGATGGAAAGAAGACCACTCCAGCCAACACTACGAGAGCCCTTGGAGGACTAAAGAATCCTAGGGAGACCACCACCGTCAGCGGGAAGACCACCAGTACCGCAGAAGGGGCCCCAGACCATGGAAGGAAGACCGCTGCAGCGAGTGGGAAGACCACGAGAGCCCTGGGAGGACTCAAGAATCCTGGGGAGAAGACCACCACAGTCATTGGGAAGACCACCAGTACCGCAGAAGGGCCCCCAGACCATGGAAGGAAGACCGCTGCAGCGAGCGGGAAGACCACGAGAGCCCTGGGAGGACTCAAGAATCCTGGGGAGAAGACCACCACCGTCAGCGGGAAGACCACCAGTACCGCAGAAGGGCCCCCAGACCATGGAAGGAAGACCGCTGCAGCGAGTGGGAAGACCACGAGAGCCCTGGGAGGACTCAAGAATCCTGGGGAGAAGACCACCACAGTCATTGGGAAGACCACCAGTACCGCAGAAGGGCCCCCAGACCATGGAAGGAAGACCGCTGCAGCGAGTGGGAAGACCACGAGAGCACTGGGAGGACTCAAGAATCCTGGGGAGAAGACCACCACCGTCAGCGGGAAGACCACCAGTACCGCAGAAGGGCCCCCAGACCATGGAAGGAAGACCGCTGCAGCGAGTGGGAAGACCACGAGAGCCCTGGGAGGACTCAAGAATCCTGGGGAGAAGACCACCACAGTCATTGGGAAGACCACCAGTACCGCAGAAGGGCCCCCAGACCATGGAAGGAAGACCGCTGCAGCGAGTGGGAAGACCACGAGAGCCCTGGGAGGACTCAAGAATCCTGGGGAGAAGACCACCACAGTCATTGGGAAGACCACCAGTACCGCAGAAGGGCCCCCAGACCATGGAAGGAAGACCGCTGCAGCGAGTGGGAAGACCACGAGAGCCCTGGGGGGACTCAAGAATCCTGGGGAGAAGACCACCACCGTCAGCGGGAAGACCACCAGTACCGCAGAAGGGCCCCCAGACCATGGAAGGAAGACCACTGCAGCGAGCGGGAAGACCACGAGAGCCCTGGGAGGACTCAAGAATCCTGGGGAGAAGACCACCACCGTCAGCGGGAAGACCACCAGTACCTCTCACATGAAGCTGAGTTCCACCATGTCAGAGATCCCAGACAATGAAAGCCATCCTTATCAGAATGAAGATGGCTCACACAGAGGTGTTCATGCTGGAGGAAGGAGGGAGAATGATTCATTCCCTGCCTGGGCCATAGTTATTGTGGTCCTGGTGGCTGTGATTCTCTTCCTGATGTTCCTTAGCCTTATCTTCTTGGTAAGGGACAGGGATGCTACAAGGAAGTGAATCTATCAAATAGGAAGTTGATGAGAGATTATGGATCTGAACCAGAGGGTGTAATAAGCTCAGAAAAAGAGACATTGTGGTGTTGAGGGGATGGTAATATAGGGGTAGTGGTGGCGAAAACGATGGGGAAAGACAGTGATGCATGGGGCATGAATAGTGGCATGAGAATAAAGGATGTAGAATAGGGAAAAACTGTGTATTGGCGATAGAATCTGGGATGTGAGAATAGGGGATATAAAGGTAAGGAAAATTGGACAGAAGAGGGAATTGGAGATGAAATCTGGAGCTTAGCCCATGGGATCTGGGGCTGGAATAAGGATCAAGGTTTGGATGGAATCTTGGGAAAGGAGGAAGCTAAAGGTCGAGGATCAGGAATAATAGAATCAAAGGGTTATGGGTGTGGAGGAAGCAAGTGACATAGCAGATGGAGCCCATTTCTCCTTTCTCCTAATCACAGGTCTCCTATATGACAAAAACACGCCAGGCACTGATCCAGAACAAGGAGGACAATGACCCAGAAGATGATGGAGGCCCTAACTCCTACCCAGTCCACCTGATGGAGCAGCAGACTCTTGGCATGGGCCAGATCACTTCCCCACGGTGATCTCTCAGAAAGTGCCCAGCTCTTCCATGCTCTTCCATGAGGAGTTAGACTCACCGTTTGTATTTCCTAGACTCCGGGAAGGGCAAAGTATGGAAAGTTAACGGCATTCACCCTTCATCTGCTGTGTTCTTATTGAAACTGGTCTAGGGATGAGATGATAAGCAAGAAGATGTGAGTCTGGGAGATATAAAAGAAGGAATGAATAATATGAGCATGTGTAGAAGATGATGGTTTCAGAATGAAAAGCTGTTTGATGGACATATGGGATGGGCACCAAAATAGGACACCAAGTCTTGGGAAGAGCAGCATAGCTAAAGGAAGTTTGGGGGCAATGCCCCAGATCTGACTGGAAGTTGGGTTTCAGGACCAATCTATATTTCCATCTACTATTACTCAGACTGTGTGTGTAGTAAGCAGGCTTGTCTTTCAGTTCCCAGGACACTTAATCCCCTCCTTTTTAAAATGAATAAGTAAAAAAAAAAAGTAAAAAAAAAAAAATAAAATGAATAAGTAAGATCTGAGAAAAAAAGAGGACTTATTTCTTTTTATCTTTTTTTTTTTAATTTAAATTCAATTTGCCAACCTATAACACCCAGTGCTCATCCCATCAAGTGCCTAAGTGGACTTATTTCCTTCACCATCTTCCATACCTGGGAGAAAGGAAAAATCCAGAAAATATCATAAATATCTCTCATCTAGATAATTCTTCCCTCATCCCCCTGAATCCTTTTGCTTTTCTAAATGTCTACAGTAGGCATCTTGCCTGTTTGGCTTGATGGGTTGTAGTGGCATGCAGGGAGGGATTTTTGTTTGGCCTACAGTCTTACCCATTTATCCCCATCAGGACTTCCATGATGGTGTTCCCCACTCATCATTTATTTTCCTATCTGTTTTACCAAAAGCCAGTCCAGGCTTTTCCCTTTCCCTTTTCACCTTCTCCATTGCCCCCATTCTCTCTCTTCCTCACACAGTCACCCCAGATTCTGATTTTCCTCTTTGTAGGTATCTCATCTGGATTTTCTCTCCTACTCATTAAAGCCCTTTTACCTATTAGTGTTTGGCAGAGGGGGAAAGAATAGACAGATAATAGAGAGCTTCCTATTTATTGGTCTTTTTATAATAAGGTATAAAATATTTGTAAAGTAAGGACATCATAATTTCTGGACTATCAGTTGGGAGAAGTCCTGACTGGTGTTCCTGACTCTGGCTGTGACCTTACAGATGATCTTAAGCAGGAGGGGCTAGAGAACAGGAATTCTTTAGAGGGTCATGGAAGAGGAGGCTGAATTTCTATTGCTTCTAAGACGAGTCACTCCTGAGTTCCTGCTGGGCTTAATTGCATGGTGACAAAACAGGGAGAAAATGTGTTAATTAATTAGCAAGTATTTCTAAGCACCTATTATAAATTCTGTTGAGGATTGTAAAGAAGTATAAGACAAGGTTGCCAATCAGGATACTAATATAGGAAAATTAAAATTAAATACATAATAAGAGACATCACAAGGCAATACTACACAGAATAAAACAGCACTCTAACGAATTAAACCCGAT
Organism: Canis aureus; assembly: GCF_053574225.1. NCBI lineage: Eukaryota > Metazoa > Chordata > Mammalia > Carnivora > Canidae > Canis > Canis aureus. The sequence goes on along the minus strand of NC_135617.1, from coordinate 71,940,927 downwards.
ATTTATGGGCAACTACTATATCCCAAGTTTATGTTAGGACACTAGCCCTGCTCTAAAACCATTCCATGCCCAAATGTCAGTCCCAGCAGAACCATCGCTCATCATCCACGTAGCCTTGGCTCTCACTTATACCAAAGGAGGATCAGCAACCTCCCTGACCAGAAAGACATTTCAGTTTGCCACAGGCCTTCCAGTTTGAACTTCATTTGGAATCAAAACATAGTGGTTGGGATGCCTGGGTGGCTCAGTGGTTGAGCATCTGCCTTGGGCTCAGGGCATGATCCCGGGAAGGGGATCGAATCCCACATTGGGCTCCCTGCATGGAGCCTGCTTCTCCCTCTGCCTCTGTCTCTACCTCTCTTTGTGTGTCTCTCATAAATACAATAAAAACTTTTTAAAAATGCAGTGCTTTTTGCTACTTTTGGCATTCTCATTTGCAGGAAGCTAGAAGTCTACCATGAACGGTGGTCCTAACATGGACACTCCTTGTCACTGAGTTATTTACCAGGGTCCACTCCAGGTTGGGTGGATACCTCTGAATCTCCCACCAGAGTTCTGCTCTGCTAAAGGCAGAATTATATCTTGAATCAGAATGGTGGCATTCCAGATGTCAGAGGGGCCCCAGACTTAGGTCCCTGGAAGGAGCCTTGAGGCAGAGGGGGACACCTGGTTCTGGAAGAGGGCTGGGGTGCCTGAGAAAAAAAGGACAAGGATGCCAGGTTTTTAGTCATCTGGGCAAATGGTGACTGAGCATGTGTCAGCTGCCAGGACAGGAGTGTCACTGGTTCTCAGAAGAAAGCAGATACCGCCTATCCCTAGCTTCTAATCATTGAATTTCTGCAGCCTGGACCTAATTTAAAAAACAAAACCAACCTAAGCAAGAACACCTCTGAGCGCCCCCCACCAGAGTGTCAAACATCCAACCTAATGCCTTTCCACCAAGGCACCCAACTGGAGCATTGGGGGTCAAGGGGTATATGTTCTGGGAGTGTGGAAGTTTCTCCAAATGTAACAGGAACTATGAGCCCGAACACAGTGGCTAACAGTCTCCCTTCTCCCTTCTTTCTCCCTGATGCTCACTTGGAAATCTAGGGAGAAACCCTCTGACAAGCTCCAGGGATGGGCTCTCATTAGAGAAAAGTGAATGATGAGGGGTAAGGAGGGAATGGCTCCTTCCTTACAAGCTAAACACCACACCCCACCCAGACCCCCTCAGGAGAGATCAATGCCCAAGACCCCTGGAGCTGAGGTGGGCGCCCAGCATGAGGGCAGAGAGGTGAGGAGGTGAGCTCCGGGGCCTCGAAGCCTCGGCCCTCCCTTCCCTCTAGGCTCCACTTGGCCTAGGGGAGCCCCCAGCACTGCCCCGGGTGCCCCCCGCTGCTCCAGCACCGGAAGGAGCCTGGGCGCACCTGCCCAAGCTGGCACAGCCTCAGACTCTGGCGGTGCGCTCCCCCCACCCGCAAACCTCCGGACTAAAGGGAAGTTTTCACCGCAGCATGGGTTTCAATCCTCCAAGAACTCTCCTTTAGTACACTTGTGTACAGGTGGCAAAACCAAGACTCAGGGAAGTACCTTGTTCAAACCCATATGGCTCTGGGATCAGAGTTCTTCTCCCAACTCAATTTCACTTCACTTTTAATTACACTTTGTTCCTTAGTGTAACATGGCAGCGGGACCTGGATGGGTGGGATGTTATAGGGACCATCTAAGGAACAAAGTGTATTGAGGTTTGTGCAAGACAGCATCCAGCTCCTTCTTCCAGAGGCCAGGTCTCCCCTTTCAGCCCCTTGGACTTCCCAGAGTTCCGTTCTTCTGACCCCACTGGGCCAGGGTCTGTCCTGACAGCCTCTGTTACCTTCTGAGACTCATTCACTGGACTCAGTCACAGTGCTCTGCCCTCTGTGCCAGCACCAGTGCCCCTTGCAGCTGACTGTGCCAGCACACCTGTTTCTGGACAGTGACTGCTGGTGTGGTAAGAAGATCCAATGACCTGGGGCCCAGTCATCCTCATTTTTCTCACTTCTGCCTCCTACAAAGGCCTCTGTTCCAGAAATAAGACATCCCCAGAGAAAACAGGTTTTTGCTGACTTCTGGTCCCAGTGATGGGTCTCCTTTCCTCTGACATGTTGAGTCTCTTGCTCTCTCTCCTTCCCTGTTCCTACCTGCCTAAATTGTCAGAGATGCCTCTCCCTGGAGAGAAGGGGCCCAAAAGTTATGTACCTCCCCTGCCCCCAGCCGCCCCCAGCAGCAACTATAAAGCCCACAGCAATGGCCAAGTGAGACAGCAAAGTGAGCCGGGCATATTGTACAGAAAGTGTTGGAACCCAAGAGTCCAGCTGTTCCAGTCCTTGGCTTCCTTCTACCATGTAACTTATCCCAACTGATCTTACTGATCCCACAACCCTGGCCCTAGTAAGCTTTTAATTCTTCTTGAAACTTCATGTCCTAATGAGAGTCCAGACATCAACTTGCCCTCTGCAGCCCACTCCTGCTGTAGAACCCAGGCATTCTGATTTTATTTAAGATTTTATTTTTAAGATTTTAAGATTTTATTTTTTAATTCATGAGAGGCACACAGAGAGGCAGAGACATAGGCAGAGGGAGAAGCAGGCTTCCTGCGAAGAGCCCAATGCGGGACTCAATCCCAGGACCCAGGACCCCGGGATCACGCCCTGAGCCGAAGGCAGACACTCAACCACTGAGCCGCCCAGGTGCCTAATCATTTAATTTTAATGATTAAAACCAATGCCAGAGGCACCTGGGCGGCTCAGTGGTTGAGTGTCTGCCTTTGGCTCAGGGCGTGATCCTGGGGTGCTGGGATCGAGTCCCATATCGGGCTCCCTGCAGGGAGCCTGCTTCTCCCTCTGCCTGTGTCTCTGCCTCTCTCTGTGTGTCTTCATGAATAAATGAATAAAATCTTAAAAAAATAAAATAAGAAATAAAACCAATGCCAAATAACTTATAAAGGCTCTTCATTTCCACTGTAGGATGGAATGCCTGAAAAGGGAGTAGGCCAGGTAGGTGTGGATTTGATAGGAACAGGCCTGGGTTAAATGAACAAAAGGACTTTTGGATGGTGTTTTTTTCTTTTTCCTTTGATATTTGTTTCTTTTTTAAAATTTAAATTCGATTAGCCAACATAAAGTACATACTTAGTTTCATATGTAGTGTGCAATCATTGATATTTTATTTTTCTTGTGCCCTCTCTCTGGTGTCTCCCAGTGACTCTGCCCTGGAGACTGTTGTCTTGCACATTCTCTTCTCTTCCTCCTCCCAGTCTCTCTGCGAACTCCTTCAGCTTGAACCATTATTACTGCAGATAGCTTCCAGACTCATCTCTAGCCTGTATTTGCTCTGAAATCCAGTCCTGTATTTCCAGGCTTATTTTTCCCATAACAACTTCACTTAGATGTCATGTCATATTGAACATGTTTGTCCAGCAAACATTTTTGGAGCATTTCTTCCATGCTAGATCTGAAGATACATCAGTGAACAAAGCAACAACAGGCCCTGCCTTAGGGATCTCACAGTCCACTGGGAAAGGCAGATATCACACAAGGAATGACACATAAATACAGAAGAGTTACAAGTGTGCAAAAAATGCTAACAGGCACCGCCTCATCTTCCCACCATCAGGTCTCTACAATTTCCCTCATCTGCATCCATTCTCTCCCTCCCTGATCCCTCTTAACATTGGAGGAGTCCTTCTAACCTGTCTTGCCTTTCCGTAGGTTTCTTTTTTTTTTTTATTTATTTATGATAGGCACGCAGTGAGAGAGAGAGAGAGGCAGAGACACAGGCAGAGGGAGAAGCAGGCTCCATGCACTGGGAGCCCGACGTGGGATTTGATCCCGGGTCTCCAGGATTGCGCCCTGGGCCAAAGGCAGGCGCCAAACCGCTGCGCCACCCAAGGATCCCCTTTCCGTAGGTTTCTAACCCCCTCCCCAACACTCTGTCTACTTCCCCTTCTTCTCCAGGTCCTTCCCATTGGCATCCACGCTCTAGAACAGTGTGCACAAGAATCAGCAGTAAGAGATTCTATTTGTCTACTTATTTATTTATTAAAAATTCTTTTTTATTGAGGTACAATTGATATACAACATTATATTAGTTTCAAGTGTATAACAAAATGATTAGATATTTGTATATATTGAGACATGATCACCACAATAAGCCTAGTTAACATCCATCACCACATATAATTGCAATTTTTGCATGTGTGTGTTGAAAACTTAAGATCTACACTCTGTGTAACTTTGAAATATACAACACGGTATTATTAACTATAGTCACCATGCGGTACATTACATCCCCAAGACTTACTTATCTTATAACTGGAAGTTGTACCTTCTGATCCTTTTTACTCATTTTGCCCACTCCCACCCCCTGCCTCTGGTAACCACCAATCTGTTCTCTGTATCTATGAGCTGTTTTGTTATAGCATCCACATATAAGTGAGATCATTCAGTATTTGTCTTTCTCTTTGACTTACTTCCCTTAGCATAATGCCTTCAAGGTCCATCCATGTTGTCACAAATGGCAGGATTTCCTTTTTTATGGCTAAATAATATTTCATTGCATATATGCGATATTATTTCTAAAATGTAGGTTTTGGCCCCTGTCCCTTGGGGTTCCTGAGTCAGTAAGTTTGGGGTTGGGGCTGGGATCTGCATTTTAACAAGCTCCCAACCAATCTTGAAGCCTCTGGGCCAGGGGCCACACTTTGAAAAGTTCTGTTCTTCCAGCATCCATCTTAACAAGCCCATATTTTTCCCAGCTCTGCCCTCTGTCATTGCCAAGTTTCTTGAAATCATTCCTAAAAACACAATCTCTATTTTCTCATCTTCTATTCACTGTATATATATTTCCTTTGCAAATTTTATCAGAGTAATTCATGTGAATAGTTTTAAAGTCCAGTTGTCCTATAGATTCATTACAAAAAATAGCTATCTCTGTTGCACCTGCCCCCTTCACATCTGATGTTTGCTATCCAGAGGTGGCAACTCTTAACTTTTAGTTTTTCTCCTGTTATTTACACCTACAGACTTAAACATCACACATTCATATTATATTGTTATTTATAGATTTTTTTTATATTTATAGATTTTTAACAAAGACCTTAAATGCATCTTTTATTGGGCTAAGTAATATTACAAGACTCAAAATAGTTTCCTGTCCCAATTTTGCCTCTGAAAAGACTTAATAATGTATATGTATCCAATATCATGTGGAATTAATATCCTTTTCAAAACAAAACACAATTTTAAATTTCTAATTTTCTTATCAATTAACCTCATTTTCAGCAGCAATTACTAAATAAAACGAAAAATAAATTCTCTGATAGCAAATTACACAAGCCCAAGAGAGAATAATCCAAGCATATTACCTTAGTTTCTCAGAACATAATTTATCTAGCATTTGGCTCACAAATTTAAAAATCAGCTGTATTAAAACATGACAGCACATTTGCTGTTAACTCCTGCTTGTGTCTTAAGAAAGCTCTTACGGAAAGAATTTTAAAAATGTTTCACAGGTAGCAGGTGCAGACCAGCGATTTGGGAAATGGGCAACTAAAAATTGCAGTCCTTGTTAGCATTGCCAGGCACAGCCACAGGGAAGTATGGAATGCTCTTCAGTAGGCTCCCAGTCCAGGAGATGGCATTCCAGAATTCTTCCTTTTCTTTTTGCAAAGCAGAATGCTAGCAGAGTTTTCTGAATATGCACCTTCCTCTTCATCAGCTCTGTGGTGGGGACACCGTCAGGCTGGGCCTGTGGTGATGTGGCTGATTTCCTCTTCCTCCTCCTCCTTTCTCTTTCTCAAAACTTGTATTGTAGTAAAATATACATAACATAAATCTACCATTTTAACCATTTTTAAAGTGTACAGTTCAGTGGCATTAAGTACATGCACATGGTTGTGCAACCATTGCTGGTGACTTCTTCCTGATTCCGCCTCCTGGAATCACCATGCTCAGGCCCAGTTTCACCTTGTTGCTGTCCAGGTACTTGAAACATGGGTAGGGACCTCCAATGGTGCAGCTTGGCCTTTCTGGTCATATCCTTCCAGAAGTTGTGCTAGGGCAACACAGCTGTGACCTCCATGGGCACCTGGTGTGCTAGACCTCTCCCTGAAGCCCCTTTCTGTGGCCATTTCTGAATATGTGAACTAAGACTTGAGCAACCGTTTTCTTATAACCAGGCGAATAGTTCTTAATGTCCTTATAAATGTTTTTCTTTTCTGAATACACTGCTCCCTGGTCAATTCTTGTGCCAGCAGTCTAGAGCCCTGCCCTAAGCCTTCAACTGCCTGTGGAACTGGTCCTCATTTTCAAATATGTTGGCTGCTGATGGAATTGTGCAGACTTTTCCGGATCTACATTTTCTATGAGCTTTCCAGCTAGTTCTAGTGCCTACAGTTCCAATGCCTCAGGGATGCTGTGTAGAGTGCTTTTCTCGTGAGTGGGGGGAGGGGCAGAGGGTGAGAATCTTTAAGCAGACTCCTTACTAAGCAAGGAGCCCGACATGGGCTCACGACCCATGAGATCATGACCCGAGCTGAAACCAAAAGTCAGACACTTAACCAACGGAGCCACCCAAGCACCTGCATTAGTTCGTAGTTTCTGCATCTCCTTCAACATTATGCCTGTTGCTCAGAAGATTTTCTTTTCCATATTCAGAAGTGGCACTGTCATAATCTGGCTTGCATTTTTTTTTAAAAGCAGTTTTCAGGTATTTCTCTCCTTTGGTAAGATGTTCTAGCTCTTCATTTCTCTTTTGACCCACCATTCCACAGTCTCTCCCTCACGTTAAGATCAAGAGGGCCTCTTCCTTTTGGGCCCTGAAAGAGCCCTAGTTAGAGTTTTACAGATTTTTGTTTCTTTGTTTCTGATGTTACCTATTTACTTATTCATTGCCTTTCTCCCTTACTTGGGAGAGCTTCCTACCTAATTTTTTACCACTATGTCCCATGCCTGAAATACCACATGCCTTATGGAAGCTTCTTAAGGAATATTTTCGAATGAATGAATGAGAAGTTCTAGACACAGAGAATGCCTATCAGAGAGGAACTTAGAGCAATCAAGAATCTCCTAGATTCTTCTCTAATCCATTCCCACTGCTACTACTTGTTCTAGCACTTTATACTTTTTAAAAAGTAAATAAAGGAAAGAAAGAAATCATCCCAAGTATCTCCCCCTACCATTTTCTCGTGTCTCTTTACTGAGAGAACTTTTTACTACTGCCTAACACATCAGTTCTGACCTTGACTGCCTCAAGAGACCCAGCAACATCTGGCCTTATCCAATTTACAGCCTGACTGCCTTCCTTTCATGCATAACAACCCATAAGCTCTCCTCAGGCAGGGACAGTATGAGAGTCCCAGAGAGTGAAGGGGGTCTCTGCTCAAGTGCCCTCCCTTTTTGGTGTGACGTCTCCTTACTTCCACCTAGCTTAGGGAGTGCTTCTGAGATCTGTCCACATGACCTCTATGTTTTTGAACAACACATTTTCTCCTTTATCTGAGCTCCAACAATCCTTAGTGTTAGAGAGATGATATGCAGTTTCTGTTTGTGTTGCCTCCTTAGCATGTGTTAAATGAGATGATTCACCTAGGCACATAGAGTGAGAAAAAAACCCACAAAAACCAAAACCTGAGGATTCTGATTAGTAAAATTCTTGAGGAAAGAGGAAAGCACAGAGATCAAATGATTCATTCATTCAACAGCATAGTTGAGTCAGTAGTCATGCCCATGACATCTGCATAAAAATAAAATTAAAAAAAAGGAAGAGGAAAGAATTATCATAGCTTCACCCTATAAGGTGCATGCTTCCACATGCATGGGTAACATAGTTCTGCTGACTCAACAGACACAGGAATGACAAAGATGGGCAATGCTCCCAATTAAATTTTAAAAATGCACAAATTGGGGTGCCTGGGTGGCTTGGTCGGTCCAGCAGTCAGTGGAGAGTGCAACTTTTTTTTTTTTTTTAAGATTTTATTTATTTATATGAGAGACACAGAGAGAAGGCACAAGCAAGAGGAGGGGCAGAGGGAGAGGGAGAAGCAGACTCCCTGTTGAGCACAGAGCCCACACGGGGCTCCATCCCAGGACTCTGAGGTCATGACCTGAGCTGAAGTCAGATGCTTAACCCACTGAGCCACCCAGGTGCCCCAAGCATACGACTCTTGATCTCGGTGTTGTGAGTTCAAGCCCTACATCAGGCATAGATATTACTTTTTTAAAAAAATCTTTAAAATAAATGCAAAAGTGAGAATGATTCCTGAATAAAAATTAATATACTTTAAGGAGGACTATAGCTCCTGGGCCCAGCACAGCCTCTGAGCCCTCCATGTCCCTTATCACAGCTTCTAGGCACACAACCAAGACCACTGCAGCCCCAGGGGCCACCACACAGTGGGTCTCCATGACGGACTCCTCCGTAGGCCTCAGAGCAACTCAGCCTGTCAGGCCATCGCTGTCTCCACCACAGCCTCTGTACCCACTATGACCTCTAACGCAGCCCCCGATACCACTACCGTTTCCATTAAAACCCTTGTGACAAACACTAAGTCCGTGCCCTCCTTAGTCACCCCAATAACTGCCAAGCCCATCACAGGCTCTGAGAGCACCTCTTCCTCCATGATGACATATGTGCCCACCACAGTCTTCACTATGACCTCGGAAATCACCACAAGCCCTAGGGCCACCATAGATTCCACTGCAGCTTCAAATGCCACTGCAGAGTCTCTCCAGCATAGGCTCTGAGATCACCATGCCCTCCACATCAATATGTGTGCCCACAATGGCATCCTCCTTCACCTCTGAAATCTCCATAAACTTGGATGCCACCATAGCTTCTACTACAGCCCCTGAGATCATCCCACCTTCCACTACCATGTCTGTGTCAACCACTTTCTCCAACACTGCCTTTGAGATCACCTCAGCCTCTGAATGCACTGTGCTCTTCATCATGGTCTCTGAGACTACCATACCATGTCTTCCATAATAATGCCTGGGCCCATGGATACCCTTAAAATAAGCTCTAAGACCACAACAGCCTCTAATACCACCATGGCCTCCACTACCAATGCTGAGAACACGTTGGTTTCCATGGAAGCTTCTGAGAGCACTCTGGCCTCTACCACAGCCTCAGAGATGACTAGGGTCTTCACTAAAGCCTCTGTCACAGCTTCAGAGTCTGTGCCTCCCACAAGTGTGGCAAGACCTGCTGAAACCACTACAGCATCCATGCCCACCACATTCTCTGCCATAGCCTCTGAAACTACCACAGCCTCTGAGACCACCAAAGATTCTGACTTCACCATGGTCCCTCCCACCACCTTTAATACCACCAGATCCTCCACCATAGCATCTCCAGCCATGATAGTCTCTACTACATGCTAGTAGCCCTACTAGCTTTTGAGTCCACTGTGGCCTTCAGCATAGTCTCTGAGACCACCACATCTTCCACAATAATATCTCTGCTCCCCATAGCTTCTACTACAGGTGCTAAGAACACAACAGTCTCTGAGACCACCATGGTCTCCATCATTACTTCTGAGACCACTCTGGGTTCTTCCATAACATCTATGCCCATCATACTTATCACCACAGACTCTGAGACCACCAGTGCTCCCAGCACAGCTTTCAAGATAATTACTCCTCCACCACAAGGTCCATTCTAACCACAGCCTTCAGCATAGCCTCTGAAATCAACATAAGTTCTTCAACTATCCTAGTCTCTCAAACAACTTCAGAGGCCCTCAGGTGCAGCATTACAGCATCCATGCCAATGACAGCCTCTATCCCAGACTTTGAGGCCTCTGGGGCCTCTACCAAGGTCTCTGAGACCACCATGGCCTCCACAATTATATGTGGGCCCATTACAGGCTCTAAGAACACAGTTTTTGAGATTACCATGGCCTCCACCACCACCACTGAGACCACTAAAGCATCAACTGATCTCTCTGACAACACCGTGGCCTCTACCATAGCCTCTGAGGCCCTGACAGTATCCACTAAAATTTTTGTGATGCTTGGAGAGTTTGTGCTCTCCACAACAATTCCGTCTGCAGAGACCCTGACTGTCTCAACCACAGAGCACCACACTTTCTGTCTCAGCATCTGGGCCCATCATATTTTCTTCCACAGATTCTGGGGAACAAAACTTCCATATCACCTTCTGGACCCACCACAACATCTTTCGCTTTGGCCTCATCACCCACCCTAGTCTCTACTTCTGCCTCTGGGGTCCCCACAGTCTCCACAGTCCCCACCAGTGTCTCTGAACCTTTCACAGACTCTTCCATCACCTCAGTGCTCACCAAAGCCATTGACTTTTCTATTCAGTCCATCACCAACACAGCTATATATCAGGTACTGACCACCATCTCTTCTCTAAGCACACACATTTACCTCCAGTGTTAACCATCATCTTTTTGCCCGTTTCTGTCATTTCTGCTCTAGACTCTAGTCAAGCTACCACTCCTATACTTCTGCTCCCTCTTCTTGAATCCTATTCATTTCTACTCTGTCTCACCTTCTTTTGTTCATTGTCCATTTCTAACCCAACCAGAAACACTTCTTTGCAAGTATCCCCCCTACACTCACACACACACACACACACACACACACACACACACACACACACAAGCTCATTATATTCCATCACAGAAGTGATGAATGCCTAGGTTCTAGGCAGAACCTAGAGGGAACTCACCTCAACTCTGTGACAAACATCCCAATTTGTCAGATGCTGTCACTTCTGTGCCAAGCACAATCAGCTCTGTTCCATCCACCACCTGTGACACTGCCATCTCATCTTCAATATATTGAGCCCTGATCCAGGGACTGCAAACTACACTTCATGGGCCAAATCTGGCTGTTATCTGTTTTCCCAAATGAGATGTTATTGGAACACAGCCACTTGTACTCCTTTACGTCTATAGTTGCTTTCCAGCTACTTTGCATACTTGTGACAGAGACTTTGTGACCCAAACAACTTAAAAATTTGCCATATGATGACCCTTTACAGAAGGTGTTTGCCAACCTTTGCTCCAAGGTTGATTAAGACCAAAATTATTTTTTCATACTCTGGCACTTGCTCTGAATAAAAGCACCTCTGTGCTTGCCATCCGTACTCATGTTGGATGTGACTCTACCACTTTGTTCTGAGATACCCACTGCTGTTCCGGTGACTGACATGTTCTTGCATCAACACAACCCCTTCCAGTCTAAGCACAGCCCTTGCTGCTGATGCCACCTGCTGTATGTATTAGGTCCTCCTGTATTTTTTTTTTGTATTTTTTTTTATTGAGGTTCGATTTGCCAACATATAGTATAACCCCCAGTGCTCATCCCGTCCAGTGCCCCCCTCAGTGCCCATCACCCAGTCACCCCAACCCCCACCCACCTCCCCTTCCACCACCCCTTGTTCATTTCCCAGAGTTAGGAGTCTTTCATCACCCTCACTGATATTTTCCACTCATTTTCCCTCCTTTCTCCTTTATTCAATTTCACTATTTTTTATATTCCCCAAATGAATGAGACCATATAAAGTTTGTCCTTTTCTGATTGACTTACTTCACTCAGCATCATACCCTCCAGTTCCATCCACGTTGAAGCAAATGGTGGGTATTTGTTGTTTCTAATGGCTGAGGAATATTCCATTGTATACGTAGACCACAGCTTCTTTATCCATTCATCTTTCGATGGACACCGAGGCTCCTTCCACAGTTTGGCTATTGTGGACATCGCTGCTATAAACATCGGGGTGCAGGTGTCTCGGCATTTCACTGCATCTGTATCTTTGGGGTAAATCCCCAGCAGTGCAATTGCTGGGTCTAGGGCAGATCTATTTTGAACCCTTTGAGGAACCTCCACACAGTTTTCCAGAGTGGCTGCACCAGTTCACATTCCCACCAACAGCACAAGAGGGTTCCCCTTTCTCCACATCCTCCCCAACATTTGTTGTTTCATGTCTAGTTAATTTTCACCTTTCTCACTGGTGTGAGGTGGTATCTCATTGTGGTTTTGATTTGTATTTCCCTGATGGCCAGTGATGCGGAGCATTTTCTCATGTGCTTGTAGGCCATGTCTATGTCTTCTTTGGTGAAATTGCTGTTCATGTCTTTTGCCCATTTCATGATTGGATTGTTTATTTCTTTGCTATTGAGTTTAATAAGTTCTTTATAGATCTTGGATACTAGCCCTTTATCTGATAGGTCATTTGCAAATATCTTCTCCCATTCTGTAGGTTGTCTTTGAGTTTTGTTGACTGTTTCTTTGGCTGTGCAGAAGCTTCTTATCTTGATGAAGTCTCAATATTTCATTTTTGCTTTTGTTTCTCTTGCCTTCATGGATGTATCTTGCAAGAAGTTGCTGTGGCCAAGTTCAAAAAGGGTGTTGCCTGTGTTCTCCTCTAGGATTTTGATGGATTCTTGTCTCACATTTAGATCTTTCATCCATTTTGAGTTTATCTTTGTGTCTTGTGTAAGAGAGTGGTCTAGTTTCATTCTTCTGCACGTGGCTGTCCAGTTTTCCCAGCACCATTTATTAAAGAGACTGTCCTTTTCCAGTGGATAGTCTTTCCTGCTTTGTCGAATAGTAGTCGACCATAGAGTTGAGGGTCTATTTCTGGGTTCTCTATTCTGGTCCATTGACCTATATATCTGTTTTTGTGCCAGTACCACACCGTCTTGATGATCACAGCTTTGTAGTACAACCTGAAATCCGGCATTGTGATGCCCCCCGGCTCTGGTTTTTTTTTTCAATATTCCCCTGGCTGTTCGGGGTCTTTTCTGATTCCACACAAATCTTAAGATGATTTGTTCCAACTCTGAAGAAAGTCCATGGTATTTTTTTTAAGATTTTATTTATTTTTCATGAGAGACACACAGAGAGAGAGAGAGGCAGAGACACAGGCAGAGGGAGAAGCAGGCTCCATGCAGGGAGCCCGATGTGGGACTCGATCCAGGGACTCCAGGATCAGGCCCTGGGCCAAAGGCAGGCGCTAAACCGCTGAGCCACCCGGGCTGCCCAAGTCCATGGTATTTTGATAGGGATTGCATTGAATGTGTACAATGCCCTGGGGAGCATTGACATTTTCATAATATTAATTCTTCCAATGCATGAGTATGAAATATTTTTCCATCTCTTTGTGTTTTCCTCAATTTTTTTCAGAAGTGTTCTGTAGTTTTTAGGGTATAGATCCTTTCCCTCTTTGGTTAGGTTTATTCCTAGGTATCTTATGCTTTTGGGTGCAATTGTAAATGGGATTGACTCCTTAATTTCTCTTTCTTCAGTCTCATTGTTAGTGTATAGAAATGCCACTGTATGTTCTGAGCACACTCACCTCACCTTTGTTGACAACCACGATTGTGGTGTCAGCTGTGCTCCCAGTGATGGCCCCTGTCTCATCCTGAGTAAATCTGAGTCCATCATTCCTTCCTCTAGCAACATCCTTATGCCCAGAGAGTACATCACAAGAATATCAGACCCTCTCCCTTTTATCCCAGCCCACACTCTCTATTTGGATGATTGCTGCATCAATCCCAGTCACATTTCCTCAGTTTTAGCCTCCACCATCACCAGCACCATTACCATCACCAGCACCACCAGTGGACATAGTATACCTCCTCTTCTGTAAGACACTCACCTCTACTCTGGGGACCTCATGGCTTCAGGTGAACCACTTTCTACCATCTCTTCTCCCACCATGCAGCTCTTCTCAAACAACCAACATGATTAGTGTGTTAGATCAACCCTTCTGCTCTCAGTACACCTGCCTCCTTTTAATTATTGTCAGTATAAATGCATCATATCATGTGACTTGCTTCCTAGGCACCAGGACCACTGGAACGAGACCAACTGCCCCATCTCTGTCACCATGGCCCCTGCAATGGACTCCATGTCCCCTCCTACCAGGAATATTGTACTTGAGGAAGCCCAGATACCTCTGACTGGGTACATCCACTGTTGAGCACCATCTATCAGCTCTGTTCCAGGTACCAGGAACACCAGGATGAGATCTACCCAGGAGCCAACCACCACTCCTGGAAGCAGCACCACTTCGCATAAAATAGGCCCACTCACCACGGGCACGGACCCAGTTACTATGAGCCAAATGCCAACACATGGGACTAAGCCAAACGGATATTTGCAGCCCTGGGACAGCGTCCTCATCTCTCTATTTGATGTTGTGGTAGGTGTTGGACCATTATCAGGACTGAGCTTTTGGCTGGTGAGTTACCATGGGTGGGGATGGAGGAACTACCTACATGATGGATCATGGGTGGGAAGAGAATAATGAGAATAGGACCACTAGGATGTTCAGGACAATAGAGCTGTGTGTGGAGAGTCACATACATCCTAGCGCAGTCAACATAAGAGCATCAGAAGCATACCTATTGGTCTCACAAATCAGCTTTATCAGCTCACTGCAACAAGAGAGACGGCACACTGGAGGGACTAAGGAGCTTTATACTAAACCAAGGGAAAGAGTCATTATAGTGTTGAGGGAGTGCAGAGTTTTGGTGAAAGTTAAATGCAGCAAAGTGTTAGTAAGCTCACAACAAAGTAGAATGAATACTAGGGTCAACAGTAGCTCCAGAATGTGAAGCGGACTCAGTTTCCTTGGAGACAACAAAGTTACAACAAATGGGGAATGCTGTGTAGTTGACCCTTGAACAACATGGGGGTTAGGGGCACTGACATCCTTTATAGTCAAAAATCTGTGTAACTTTTGTGTCCCCCAGAACTTAACTACTAATAGCCTACTGTTGACTGGAAGTCTTTTAAAAAAAAAAAAAGATTTTATTTATTTATTCATGAGAGACAGAGAGAGAGAGAGAGAGAGAGAGAGAGAGGCAGAGACACAGGCAGAGGGAGAAGCAGGATCCCTACAGGGAGCTGGATGTGGGACTCAACCCTGGGTCTCCAGGATCAGGCCCTGGGCTGAAAGCAGCGCTAAACTGCTGAGCCACCCGGGCTGCCCTGAAAGTCTCACCAACAACATAAACAGTTGGTTAACATATATTTTGAATGTTATACATATCATACTGAACTCTTACGGTAATATAAGCTAGAGAAAAGAAAATGTCATTAAGAAAGTTCTAGGGAGGGACACCTGGGTGGCTCAGCTGCTGAGTGTCTGCCTTTGCCTCCAGAGTTCTGGGATGGGTCCCGCATTGGGCTCCTGCATGGAAGCCTACTTCTCCTCCCTCTGCCTGTGTCTCTGCCTCTCTCTGTGTCTCTCATGAATAAATAAAAAAATAATTTTTTAAAAGAAAGTTCTAGGGAAAAACTGGGTGGCTCAGTTGGTTAAGAGTCTGCCTTCTGCTCAAATCATGATCCCATGGTCTTGGGATGGAGCCCCGCATCAGGATCCCTGCTCAGAAGCCAGCTGCTTCTCCTTCTCCCTGTCTATACCTCTTGCTTGTGCTCTTTTGCTTGTTGTATTTCTCTCTCAAATAAATAAAAAATTTTTAAAACTCTTTAAAAGGGGCACCTGGTGGCTCAGTGGTTGAGCATCTGCCTTTTGCTCAGGTCATGGTCCCAGGGTCCTGCGATCGAGTCCTACATTGGGCTCCCCACAGGGAGCCTGCTTCTCCTTCTGCCTGTCTCTGCCTGTCTCTGCCTCTCTCATGAATAAATAAATAAAATCTTTAAAAAATCAAAAATAAAAAGTCTTAAAAAAAGAAAATTCTAAGGAAGAGAAAATACATCTACAGTATTATATTGTATTTCTCAAAAAATTCAGTGTAAAAGTGAACCAGTGGAGTTTAAAGCCATATTGTTCAAGGGTCAACTGTATTCAGAAACTCTTCTCTGCCTCTGGGATGGAGATTGAAGCTGGTATTCTTTGTTAAAGTAACTTAGATTCTCCAGACAAGGGTAGGATGTTTGCTTCTTACAAATATAATTTCAAACAGGAAACTTGTGATAGTCTATGTATTTAGAGAACCACATTTTTCATTGACAAAATCACTGAAAGTGACTAAGTCACTGTTATGAAGGTTTACAACTGCAGTGTGTCCTTGGGGAAAACATTTTCCTGTGAACCTTGCAGCTGGCCTTACCCATATTGTCATCCCACCCTGAGGAATGGAAGTATGGACTGTTACTTTCTCAGTCTGGTTTTTACTTTCTCAGAGAGTATGATATAAAGACCATGAGAGAGAGAAAGACAGAAAAGGTAAATAACAGATGTAATGAGAGGTAGGAAAAAGGAGAAGAAAGGTGAAATGGGATTCACCTATAAGTATAGGAGTCAATGTGATGTGAATTGAAGACTGTTGAGAAAATAGGGACAAGCTTATTTTTTATAAAGTAGCTGAAAATAAGCACTAGAAAAAGGATCTCTAAAAAGTCCTAGAAAGATGAACATTTGAACTCCCAACAGGTTTTTCACCTTCATTATAGACATTGCTTCCAAGGGCAAAAGAGTGAAGGTGGGAAAACCTCCTTCTATAATTTTACCCAAGTGAAAAGAAATTCACTTTTCTAGGTACCTCTTAGCACAGTTTAAACAGGTTGGAAGTTTCAGAATACTTCACTAAATACTAAAAAGGCAGATAACAAGGAAATGATCTTCACAAGGACAGAAGCCACAGAAACACTCACCCTCCTATAGGGGAAGCTTCTGACGCTCTGAGAACTGACATGTGTAGAGGCCCAGAAGCCCCTGAAGCTCTCTGTGGTGGATGATAGCCATGTGCCAGGCAGCAAAATGCATCTCTGCTTTCCATTCTTTATCCTGGTCTTCATCTTCTATTCTAATGCATTTTTCTTGTTCTATCTTTTAAAAATATATTTATTATTTCCTGTTTGGGCTGTATGTGTTCCTGTAAGTGGTCTTCAACATTTATAGGGTGACCCACAAAAAATACATGAGAAATTTACACACTAGCCACAAATAGTTGGCATAATTTCCAATCAACTTACTTTAGTTTTTTACTTCAGAATCTTGAACCTTTCCCATGGCAGAAACAAAATGCAACTTTCTGGCCATGAGAAATTCTCTAAATGTTTAAGATAAAGATGTAATAATAAAAACTAGCACTTTATTCGTTGTTTACTAGGTGTGAGGTCCAGAGCCAAGAGTGTAAGAGAACCTTGTCTTTTTTTTACTCTGGATAACCACGTTGGGGGTACATACTCTTATGATCCCATTTCACAAACTACGGCATGAGAGTCAGAGACTAAAGTAACTTCCTGAAGATCACAGGGCAGGGCGCTAATCCAAGTTGGCTTGATTGAAGAGCCATGTTCTTAGCTGCAGTTTAAAGCCTGTTCTTCAACTTTTAGCTCTTTATGGGCTTTCTCTTGTCTTTTTAAAAATTGAAGTAAAATTTACAAGAGGTGCACAAATCTCAACTGTACAATTTGATTAATTTTAAAATGTGCACACACCCCTATAATCACCACTCAGTTTAAAATATGAAACATTTCTATCATATGAGTAGTTTCTGGTGTGTCCCCTCCCAGTCATCCCAATACCTGCCCAACCAAAAGTAAATACTATTCTAACTTCTATTTTATGAACTTTCATTTATTTTGTACCTGTCTTCACAGATATACGAATTTTTAGTTGAATAGCACAACAAAAGACTCCCTATTTCTGGGAGACTCTACTTCTTAGGTACAGGATATGGATTTACCCTTGTCTCGAAAGTTTAGTGGCATATAATCATACCACGGTACAGAGAAAGATCACAATTTTCATATACAGAATATATAAGCACAATAACTAGAAGGCTGTTTTCACAGAGAAGTAAATAAATAAATAATAAGAAAACCAGTAATATCACACCTACCAAAAAAAAGGATAAAAACGGAAAATAGACAATATTGAAAAGTGAAAATTTGTGATTTTTCACAATTTAAGAGGGTTTAATGATCTGGAATGGAAAGAAGTTAACTCTAGTAATATATGTTTTTTATCTTTTAGAAGGACTTTTCTTTTCCTCTGATAAATAGAGGCATTTGTAACCTCCATGACCACAGAATTGACCTTGGTCCAGACCCGGACTCAGCACTGGGCTCTGGGATGTTCAACGGTCTGGAAAATAAACTGGTTCATGGAGGAGCACATCTTTGGACATGAAACGGGCCATGGTATGGACTGTGAATTGAGCCACAGCCATAAGAGTGGTTATGTCATGAATCATGAGGGGAGTCATGGACATGGAAGAAGCCATAACAAGAGCCATGAAATGGATCAAAGAGGAGGTTGTCAAGGAAGTCATGGAGGATAAGGAGAGTATAGACAAAGACTGAACAATGGAAGATATTCTAGAAAAGAAAATATTGGGGAAGAAGGGAATCATGGAGGAGAAGGCAGTGACCATAAAATGGATCAGGATGAACTTCCAAAAGGATTTCAGGGGATTGGCCTTAAAGATAGTCATGCTCAAGCCAAGAAAATAGAGAAAAGATCACTAAGAGTTTGACTAACAGGCCAGCCGGGGGTGGGGGGGGTGGGGGGTGGGGGGGTGGGGCGGGGCGGGGAGATTCTACAGGAGACTTGCAGATTTATCAGGTTTAGATGTGAGCTCAAGTAAAAATATTCCCTGAGCTTAACCATAGTTGAGAACCTCTTAGGAAGCCACAATCTCAGAATGGTTTCTTCTGATGTGCAAGTGATAGTGTATGTGCCTTTGGTTTTGGATTTCTACTCTTTTGTTTCCTCAGGATGTCCCGTGACCAATAAGAAAAATAAAAGAATTATTACAGCTGAAAAAAATACCTCGTAATATTTGTGGTAGCCAGATCACTTGCTTATTTGTTTATCCATGTAGACATTCCTTTCTCTTTTTTCCTTTGTTATTGAGTGATTAGTATGTGCTAAGCATTGTACTAAGGGACTTTCAATGCACTATCATGTATGATTGTAAAATTGGTAATCTTAAAATAATCTTTTGAAAACTTTCACTTTTCTGGCAATATAGTGAGTAAGTGAGTGGTTACGTTAACCACTCCTCTTAACAAAAGCAACAAAAATTGCCAAAAAACAAATCTTTGTAACTGTATCAATTAGCTGGGTAGATAGTAGGTAGTATTTAGATCAGCAACTGAGAGAAGGAAGAGACTGACAAAGACTCAAAGAAGCTCTGAACCAGGATTTGTATTGAGGGCACCTGCCAAATCTGGTTAACATAAGCTTATTTTCTCATAGCTTCTTAGCAGTTAGGTTACAGGAGACAAAGTCCAGGACTTGAACAGGGAGTGGAGTCTAATAGGCAACCCTAAATAAAGCTGAGGCATTAAGGGTTAAAGCCTCAGTGTATGGTTAAACTAGAATAAAACTATATTGCCCGTCATGCGCATGGAGACTGAGAAAATGTCTATCTTGAAACTTAACACTGAACAGAGGGGGGTGAAAAAAAATCTCTGAGAATTTGTAATTGCATGACATTCTTCATTTGGTTTTATTTTCCTTTTAAGTCAGAGGAAGGCAAATTTATTGAATCATTTTGTAATGAAGCAAAGATTTAAAAAACGTTAATAGAAAGCAATACTTCTTAAATAGAGGAAAATGGCAATCCTTTCATAGTCTGCTTAATAAATCAGCAGCCTAAGAGGACAGAAACAACACAGAAGTTTAAAAATATGAATGAGTTAATTTCTAAGGCTTTCAAGAGAGGAAAAAAAAAGACATAATAACTATCATATTAGATGCTGAAAACAAGATTTTCACACCACGGACTTCTTCTTCATTGAAAGATGGGTTCAGGGATCCCGGGGTGGCGCAGTGATTTAGCGCCTGCCTTTGGCCCAGGGCGTGATCCTGGAGACCCGGGATCGAATCCCACGTCGGGCCCCTGGTGCATGGAGCCTGCTTCTCCCTCTGCCTGTGTCTCTGCCTCTCTCTCTCTCTCTCTCTCTCTCTGTGTGTGACTATCATAAAAAAAAAAAATTCTAAAAAAAAAAAAAAAAGAAAGATGGGTTCACATCAAGGATTATCTTGGCAAAACTCATGTGTTGTTCTTGTGTTACTGACTCCAGCTATGGAAATTTTTGTGGCTGTTTGAAAAGACAGATTCCAAAAGCAGTGGGAAGTCACCCTCTAATTTGATATAATTAGCCTAATATGGCTTGGATCCCCACTATGGAGTTGTTTGGTGAGAGATACACAGCAGGCATTCTGCAAGCGCAGGCTGGTAGCCTGATCTTCACTGATCTGATGTTTGTTCCTTCCTTCCTTCCTTCCTTCCTTCCTGCCTTCCTGCCTTCCTGCCTTCCTGCCTTCCTGCCTCCCTGCCTTCCTTGAAGTAAAATTGACATATAATATGATAGTAATTTCAAGTGTACAACATAAGGATTCAATATCTGTATACACTGGGAAACAATCACCACAGTAAGTGTAGTTAATATCTGTCTAGGTTTGTAGCATCAAATCATACAAACTAGGTGGACAGGAAGCTATTTTAGAACCATTCATTGTTTTCTAGATCTCCTTCATCTTTGGGAAGATTCTTCTTCCCTACTTCTTTGTCTCTTTCCAAGTGCCATGTGACAATGAGAAAACCACAGGAATGTGCTACAAATTGAAATCTTAAAATACACTGGCTACTACGTATATATGTTTTTCTTTTTGTTTTTCCTTTGCCCTTTATAATTACATGTTTATTATGT
This sequence comes from Canis aureus, assembly GCF_053574225.1. Classification (NCBI taxonomy): domain Eukaryota; kingdom Metazoa; phylum Chordata; class Mammalia; order Carnivora; family Canidae; genus Canis; species Canis aureus. Next base: position 71,920,291 of record NC_135617.1, on the reverse strand, counting down.
GCCAAACACCATGCTAGTGCTTTTAAATACATTATCATTTTTTTCTTTCAAAACCGTCCAGTGAGAACTTAAATTTCTAGCTCTGAAATGCTCTAGGTGCATTGACTTAAAATACCCCGAAAAACTTTAAATGGTGGGCTAAAATATCTCCTTAAACAAATCCGTGAATTGGCAGGAAAAGTAAGAAATGCTAGAATTAAAGACTAAGTTAAAGTAGGAACCCAAGGAGGTAAGGGGAGTAACTGAAGCCAACATCTCCCAAACCCAGTGAAGTAGTTAGTATTACCACAGCCTCAGTCAGACCAGCCTGGGTGGGCACTCTTGCATAAATCTGAAACCTTCAGGGAGAGTGTAAGCTAAAATAAATCCACTCTTCCTCTAAGGAAATATAAGCAAAATTACCTGTCTCTAAACTTGGTGTACGGGAAGGGAGGAGAGATCTCTTGAGAAATAGCTTGTAATAATTTGAGAAATAACTTTGCATGGTTTGCAGTTCCAAATCATGGGTTATTCAAAAGACCTCAAGCCTATCGCTTAATTTGTGAGAATTGTCAAATGGTAATGCATCCATATGCTTGGCCAAAACATGCAAATTCTCTGTGGAAGATCATGCCTCCATCTTAGGCTTCAAAGTACTTCTACAGATTTTTCCAAGAAAAATAAACTCAGTCATAACTCTCTAGTAAAACCATCTCACTCATAAAGCATCAGTGAAAGCCAGCAAGAAACAAAACACAGAATAGCAGGATCAGGTATTGGAATAATTAAATACAGAATAGAAAGCAAGTAGGTTTAAATGTGTGTCATAGCATTATGACTGTCCACTAATATCTATGCTCCATCTTGAACAATCATATTCTTGTTGTATTTTTATTTATGTTTTGTGGTTTTATACCTTTTTTTCTGACAATCAGTGATTTTCTCATCTACATTAACTGTCTGTAGATTTTTTAAAGTGGTGATACGTACATAGGTAACCAGTGTGTAGAGCTTGTTTGGTGAATCTTCATCCTCGTTACATTTTCTGGACTATGGATACAGTATGGAACATTCCTTATTCCTTTGGCTCAGACAACTTTGTTGAGCCTGGTGTCAATGTGCACATCTAGAGTTCACATCCCCTTCATGGCAAATTTCCAGATCTCTTTGAATGCCCGAGGGGCATGCTTCTTGAAACCCACTCCACAGATGCGCTTGTGAGCGTTGGTGTATTCTCTGGTCACTACCTCGTTGATGGCAGAATGGCCCTTCTTCTTGCCACTCTTCTTTGGGGGAGCCATTCTACTGGGATTGGGAAGGAAAGCTCATAATCTCAAGTTTTAGTCAAGCACATACCCACTCTGCTACTCACCGTATTCTCCAGTCTCTCAGCTTACTGTAGTCGTATGGCTATGTTCTGGCTTACGGTGTGTAAGCAGATAACAATAATCTCTCATGAAGTTAAAAACCAAGACAGAATTAAAACACTTGATGACATTAGAATATGAGTTGGGAACTGGGTAGTAATAATTAAAGTTCCAGGATTCTTATATTGTTTTGAAGGAGATAAAGATACTAATTACATATAGAATCTGATAAGTATGCATGCAAAAAATTTTAGGGTTATGTCTAAAAGGTGGAATCTGGACTTGAATTCAGAACCTCTGCTTCCAAATAATTCTAGAAGAGAGAGGGAGAGAGAAAAAAAAGGAATTCTTAGACAGCTATAGACTCTCAACCATAAAATGGGATTGCTAGGAGTCTCAACCCCAGCCAGTCATTAAATGGTTCCTCACACTTCAGCCTCAAGAAGTGCTTCAGCCTCACAGCTATGAGGCAGATCTGCATCAGTCTTTTCTAGTACACTCTGTCCCCTCCTGACTCTCAGACTCACTCATTCAAAGTTCTTCATGTCTCTGACCACCTCCTGCTCCTTTCAAACAGGTCTTGCATGTTGAAAATACTTGTTCACCTACAAATAAGCTATCTGAAATGTTGCTTCTTCCACAGAGCTTCTCATTAACAGTAATGAAGTCAGCTGACTTTGGTCACACAGACTGTGCACTGAAACTCCCATCTATCCACCCCCCTGGTCCAGGCCACAAGATGCTTTCCACATGAACTCCCAAAACCCTCTGCTCATTTAAGTCTGTTCAATTATACTCATTTAGCTGACTGTGTGTCCTTTGCTGCTACATCTGTGTCCAGATCAACATGAAATTTCTGGAGGACTCAGACTATGTATCTCCCTCCCCCGAAAGACTTGAAATCTCCTAATATGTTATCTGTGGTATACCCTACTGAGAGATGCTTCATTAGGTTGATGAGAAAGAATATCTGAAGGATTCCAGGGCAGAAAAGATCCTGCAGTTACCTCTGAAAACAAACAAGAGGGGAACTTCTTTGACAGAGGATGAGAAGCGGACCCTATACCACCCCTTCATCTGCTTTGAGCCTGACAGATGGCTTGTTCCGTACATTCAGCACTCCCCATGCCCTCAGCCCTCATGCCCCAGAGACCCCAAAGATGCCTTCATCAACCCCTGGATCTCTTTCCTCCTGTTTATTCAATATGTGTTGTTGAGTGTCTACTGCATACCCTGCAATGCTCTGTCTTCTGCCTATAACCCAGACCCCTGGTTATTATTCTGAGTCTCATATTTCCATTTCTTTCAGAGATGTAGGGTACCACCCCTTAGCTCACTTCATTAGGGCACACAGAACTTCTTGACCAGGAAACAAGGTCTTTCAGTAGAACAGGTTTCTGGCCCCATCCCTACCTTAGAAGGTGGATCCCTTCTACTCTGGCGAATTTGATCTCCTCATACCATTCTACTTCCTGCTCTGACCCAGCCAGCCCAGTGCCCTGCCTAGTGTGATCATGTCATTCTCCTTTCTCACCTTCCTCTTGACCCCTAGTCTATTCCTTCTCAATCTCGGTATTGTTTTTTTAACTGCTCACAGCTGGCAGAAGAACAAATCAACTTCCCAACTCCTCCCCAACCCATATGAAGCTATAAAGGTCCTTGCAGCTCTTCTATAATAAAGAAAGAGGCAAGAACATTGCATGGAGGAAGCTTAAGGAACCCAGGCATCCAGTCTTCTACTCAAGTTCAAAGTTCTTCCCAAGAACAAGTACTTAGGAGACCCAAGCTCTTGGAAGCTCCAGCCTTCATCTCTTCACCTTGAACTCTCCTTTCTTAAGAATCCTGTTCTTTGCCTTCTAGATCTTGGCCACAGCTGGGACTCAGGCATCCTATTTTCCAACAACGAGACAGATCAAGATGCAGAAAGGAAACATTCTCCTTAAGTGTTGGTTACTACTGCATCTCCTACTTTTAGAAACTGGTGAGTGATTTCCTTTAAAAATGGGTAATCTGAGAAACTTTGAGGTGCTTTGGGAGATGCTGACCACTTCTAGGACTAGCTCTGGTTCTCTTCCATAGAATGGGGATCATCATTTTACCCCAATCACTTCAATCTAATTAGGTATCACTCAGGAGACCGAACAAGTGGTTAAAACTATAGACTCTAGTCTCAGATTGCCTGTGCATGGATGATGGCTTCATTGTTGTTACCTGTATACTTTGGATGAATTATTTAATTTCTTTGTCCTAAGTTTCTGCATCTATAAAATGGTAATAACCTGTGTGGTTCACTGGGGTTTCAACTACTAAGAACATGAAGAGTTGACTGTGGTATCATTCTTACTCTTGGTCATCTCAGTTTTTTTCTAGTTTTACTCAAGATTCGGATCTTAACCCCAATTTATAGCATGTTGCTGATACAGGGGGCCTTCCCAAAATAGAGCCCAAACTCTAATCCAATGTTAGTTCAATTAAGCCTGAGGAGAAAATTCACATGTGTGGAATGAAGTGATAGGCACCCATGTTCCAGTTAGTGGTAAAATGAGCCACTAATTAATTTTGGTTATCTGGGGGAGGTTGAGGGACAACCTCCAGTGTTGTGAGGGACAAAAAAAAAAAAAAAAAGAAACAACTTTAACTCTGAGTCTCCAAGAAAGTTGAAAAGATTTTCTATACTTTGCAGCCCTTAATCCTGGGAGATCATAAATTTTTAAGCTGTATATGTCTTGTGCTTCTCCAGCCTTCGCCATAGAGATCAGGAGCCCCTGGGAATTGATATATATATCCTCACCCAGTCCCTTGTTGAAAGGCTACATCTCATTTAATCTAGAGTGGTTTGCCTATAAATCTTTATTATTAACAGGCTATTCAGACAATTATGATATAGATGTTTTCTTAAGAACACTGAAAAATATTTTCTCAGAAGGGAGCAATACTACTTTAAGAATGAATTAATCAATATGTGCTAGTTTCACAGGGCTTCTACAATTCCTTTATAATACTAATTTGTATTGGATCTTGTACAGTGGAATATGGAATAAGTTTACCACCAGTGGAACTAAGTTATGTAACCCTGGTTGAGGCTGGGTGGGGAGGGCAATTTAGCATGGTAGCTGAAAGTGCAGATCCAATGCCCTAAGTACAAATTCCTGCTCTACTACTTACTATCTGTATAAACATGGGCAAATGTTAACATTTCTAAGCTTCAATTTCTTCATCTTAGCTGTTGATAATAATGGTGTCTAGTTCATAGGGCTATAGTGAATTATCAATGTAATGAATTTAACCAGGCATTTAACAGAAAGTATTTACACTCAATATGTGTTTATCGTCATTTACGATTATCAGCAGGTGCAACATCCACTGAGTTTAGCACACCAGGCAATACTGAAACCAGAATAACCTCTAATGGGACCAGTACAATCTCCAACACTAAATCCAGCACAATCTCTGGAGGAACCAGCACAGGTGTCAACATTGGATTCAGCACAACCTCTGGTAGAACAAGTATAGCCTCCAACACTGCGTCTAGTGTGACCTCTAATGGAACCAGTACAGCCTTCAGCACTGGATCCAGCACAACCTCTGGAGGGATTGGCATAGCTGCCAATCCTAGTTCCAGCACAACATCTGGTGGTACCAGTACAGCCTCCAACATTGAATCCAGTGTGATCTCCAGTGTGTTCAGCACAACCTCCAATACTGAATCTAGTACAATCTACAGTGACACACCTGTTAACACTGGATCTAGCACAACCTCTGACAAGACTGGTACAGCTGCCAAAACTGGAGCCAGCGTGACCTCCAGTGAGTCCAGCACAACCACCAGTACTCGATCCAGCATAACTTCCAGAGGGAGTAGCACACCTGTGATCACTAGATCCAATGAAGCCTCAGGTGAGACCAGTATAGCTTCCAGCACTAGACCCAGTATGACTTCTGGTGGGACCAGCATGCCTGCCAATAGTGGGTCTAGTACAACCTCCAATGGGACCAGCACAGCTGCCAACCCTGGATCCAGTGTGACCTCTAGCAGGACCAGCGTAGCTTCCAACACTGGATCTAGTGTGACCTCCAGTGAGACCAGTACAGCCTCCAACACTGGATTCAACATGACCTCCAGTGGGGCCTGGACAGTTGCCAACACTGGATCCAGTGTGACCTCCAGAGGGACCAGTGTACCCTCTGACATTGGATCTAATGTGACTTCCAGTGGGACCAGCACAGCTGCCAACATTGCATCAGGTGCAACCACAGGAGCCTCTGGCACATTTTCTCCAACTGGAACACACACAACTTCCGATAAGATTGGCACAAGTGCTACTACTCCAGTGAATGAAGAGACACCCAGTGGGTCCCTGAAACCATGGGAAATATTCCTCATTACTTTGGTCTCAGTTGTAGTGGCTGTGGGATTCTTTGCTGGGCTCTTCTTCTGTGTGGTGAGTGCCTAATATGTAGGAAAGTGTCTGGGGGAAGGAGTAGTAGAAACATAAGGAAATGGGATGTGAATTGTAGGGCCACCAAGTTGGGGGGTGGGTTGGAAGGAAAGAAAGATCAGGAGAGTGTTACTAAAAAGAGGTAGCAAGTTAGAACTGGAAGAGCCGGGGATCCCTGGGTGGCTCAGAGGTTTAGCGCCTGCCTTTGGCCCGGGGCACGATCCTGGAGTCCCGGGATGGAGTCCCGCGTGGGGCTCCCAGTGTGGAGCCTGCTTCTCCCTCCTCCTGTGTCTCTGCCTCTCTCTCTCTATGTCTATCATAAATAAATAAATAAACAAACAAACAAACAAACAAATAAATAAATCTTTAAAAAAAAAAGAACTGGAAGAGCCAATCAATGTGCAGAGGGAACTATTGAGTTGTGGGAAGAGAAGGCCAAAAGAAAGAATAAAGTCTAGAGGAAGGGGGATCCCTGGGTGGCGCAGTGGTTTGGCGCCTGCCTTTGGCCCAGGGCATGATCCTGGAGACCCAGGATCGAATCCCACGTCAGGCTCCCGGTGCATGGAGCCTGCTTCTCCCTCTGCCTGTGTCTCTGCCTCTCTCTCTCTCTCTCTGTGACTATCATAAATAAATAAAAATTAAAAAAAAAAAAGTCTAGAGGAAGGAGTACTAGGTGAAGGAAATGATATGAAGGGGGGGAAGATTCCAGAAGGAGTCCATGGTTAAGGCTTGGATAAGGGGATACAGTTCTGAAATGATTCACCCTTCTTTTTCTAGAGAAATTCCCTATCCCTGAGAAACGTCTTTGACACAGCTGTCTACTGCCCTCATGGCCCCAACCTTGGCTCAAGTCCTGGAGGGAATCACGGAGTCCACCACAGGCCTAGTTGGAGCCCTAACTGGTTCTGGAGGAGACCAGTATCCTCAATAGCCATGGAGATGAGTAGGGGATACAATAGGCCCTGAATGGCCCCCTGAAGTTAGAGTGCCCCTTTCTCCAAGGTGGAAGATGACCTGGGAGACCAGAGACCAGAGTCCTTTCATTTATCCCCAGAAGTCCCCCCTCAGCTTTGTTTGGGTCTCTGACAGCCTTGGCGAAGACACTCCCTAGCTCTTGCTTTTACCAGACTGTGGAAAGAGGAGACTCTATTGGTCATTTAGCTAAAAAATAAACACATCCAAAATATGTAACAGAATCTGTGTGTGCACATGAGTGGATGTCTATAGCGCCGAGTTGATTTTCCCAGTTGTATGAGAGAATCTCCATGCCAGAACCCGCTTGGCATTCAAAACCTTCACAGTAAAATGTCATTTTTGCCTGTCCCCTTTCTCTAATCCTTCTTGTCCCAAGCAGGACCAGTGTGTTTCTGAGACTCTCCAAATTGACAGGAGAATTGAATTGGGAGAGATGAGAAGGAAGGCAGGTGCCAGGATTCTCTGAGCTCACTGATTAGGCCTATGGTACACAGAGGTTACGTCATGGCACATAGAGAACCCAGAGCAAAAAAAAAAAAAAAAAAAGAGAGAGAGAGAGAACCCAGAGCATGATGAGGTGGACAAGTGCAATTACATGTGCTGTGGAGCAGGGCATGTTCACTCAAAATCATAGTTTCTTGGGCATTTACATTTGCTCTATACCTGGTCTACTTGTCAAAATAAAGGTGCAAGTTGACACTTTTCTCTCTCACAGTGAAGCAGGGAAAAACCAAGGGAACCAAGGGAAAAACTTTCTGGCTTTAACCCTTCTGGACAAGGTCTAATCTTTCAAGAGGCTCATAGCAGAGGCACCTGTGATAAAGCCTATGATTCTCATGAGTCCCCTTCCAGAAAGGCTGAACATATCTCTTTCATGGGTGCAGGGGAGAAGCCTCCCTGTTCCTATAGGTCTTGGAGGACAGAGAGGAGCTATTTTGGAAGGCTGAGTTGCTCTAAATCCACAAGGCAACAAGAGAAATCCCATCTGGGACAGAACCCTCAGATAGAATTAGTAGTTTGTTGGGGGATTCACCCTGACTTGTAGCTGTGGAAACTGCTCTGCCTTCCAATATTTACTAGGTTTACGGAACACCTGGGTGGTTTAGCAGTTAAGCGCCTGCCTTCAGCCAATATTTACTGGGTTTCTCCAGTGTGAGCATACCAGTTGATCCTAATCAATGAAGCCATGCTAAGCCCTATGCAGGCCCATCACCATCATCATCATCATCATCATCATCATCACAATTTCACTTAAAAGGATCCAGCAGCAGAAGGAGAAGCTGTGTTAAGCGCCCTGAAAATGTACCTCCCACCAGTGTGAACAGTGGAAAGCATACTATGAAGGTCAGGCAAAGGAAGCCGTTTAGATCATTAAAAAATGTAAACATGAATTTTCAAGTTTAAAATTGTAATAGAAAAATGGGAAGAGGCTGGCCACTGTTGTGAACAAAATTAGAAACCTGGAAGAGGGGCAGCCCTGGTGGCGCAGCGGCTTGACGCCGCCTGCTGCCTGGGGTGTGATCCTGGAGACCCCGGATCGAGTCCCACATCGGGCTCCCTGCATGGATCCTGCTTCTCCCTCTCCCTCTGCCTGTGTCTCTGCCTCTCTCTCTGTGTCTATGAATAAATAAATAAAATCTTAAAAAAAAAAAAAAAAGAAACCTGGAAGAGCAAGTGGAAAAAACAGCTTAATTATACGCAACAATACAGAGATGAAAATCACCCAGAAAATAGAAGACACTTGCAGAATAGATTTAGGAAGACTAATATACAAGTAATAAGGTTCAAAACAGAAAAAAACAGAGGTGGAGGGACGCCTGGGTAGCTCAGTGGTTGAGCGTCTGCCTTTCGCTCAGGGCATGATCCCAGCGCCGAGATCGAGTCCCACATGGGGCTCTGTGCGAGGAGTCTGCTTCTCCTTGTCTGTCTCTGCCTCTCTCTCTCTGTGTCTCTCATGAATAAATAAAATCTAAAAAAAACAAAAAACAAAAAACAACCCCCCCCCCCAAAAAAAAAACAGAGGTGGATGAGAGGAAGTAAAAGAACAATAGGGAAGGTTTGAATCTGCATGGTGAAAGTGTTCACCAACTACAGCTCTGTAAATACAAAAATCATTGACATTTTTTAAAGATTTTATTTATTTATTTGAGAGAGAACAGAGTGAGAGAAAGAGCGTGGGTAGGAGGAGGGGCAGAGGGAGAGGGAGAAGCAGACTCCCTAATGAGCAGGGAGCCTGTTGGGGCATGGTTGGGGGCGGATCAAGGACCCTGGGATCATGACCTGAGCTGAAGGCAGGTGCTTACCTGACTGAGACACTCCCACTGACATCTATTTTAAACAAGTGAATCATATGGTATGTATATTCTATTTCAATAAAGTTATTAAAATATTATTACTAGGCATATAATTTAAATAAAATTTTTTATTTCCAAAGATAAACAACAAATAAAGCAGTAGGCATTTCAGCACAGAGGAAAATGGAAAGGCAACAAAGTACAGTAAGCAATTTAGCTTATGATTAATTCACATGGTTAAGCTGTATCTCACTTCTCCCAGCAACTGGAGCGTGCATGTAGTTTGGAAGCATCATTACTTAACTTTCATCATGGAATACACTTACATGGACTACACATGTTTTAACTTGACAAAGCCACAGCTCACCAAGCATGTTTGATCCAAGTAGAGTCTAAGAAGTGGAAAAAATTAGTGCTGCCCCTTCCAGATCTCATGTTTTTGCCCTATTGATCTAACACAATGATCTTTGAATGGAATCTCTCCCATACATTTGGAGGTACATGAAGACTTCTAAAGAATATTATGCACATATTGAATATTTTACAGAAATCATTTTTTAAGATCCTCATCTTTTCCCTAAACCTGATCTGTCTGAGAATACCTCAGGGTATCAGGCCAGTTAGATTTTTCTAACTCCCATTTTACAATCATCCACCTTTTTTCTTTCTAGCTCCCATATTATTATGGTGCATTTCTCTGGGGTGCAGAAAATTCTAGGGTGCAAATGAAGGTGCAAATAACTCAAAATTTCTAATTTAGGCATCATGTACACAAAGTAGGGCTTCATGCTTTCCCCTACCACATGTAAAATCCTGCTAGGGACTAAATGGAATATAACAAACCTGGGAATTTCGATACGTGTTAGGATGTTATTCATTTAGATATATTATAGAGTGAGAGAGAAGTAATAAGAATTTCTGTTTTAACAGTCTCTTTTCTTGAATCTCCTGTCAAAGAATGCATCCCTCTTGAGAAAGTATCTCATGGAAGCAGAGCAAAGACAGTATCAGTATGAAATAATAAAGGTGGCAGTCCCTTATTTAACCTAGGCAAAACCCTATGGCAAGTCAACCCACCTTATCTGTGCTTCTGCCTATTTTAAAACATTCAAGATTTACAAAAAATTTGCTAGGAAACAGCAAATTATGTGAAGAACATCTCCCAGGCTTGTACATCATTCTCTGTCAGGGGAAAAAGCACCCTGTTCACCAATTTCTTGCTTAAATCATAGCTGTATATTTTGTATGATTTCAAGGAAGAGGATGTCACAAGTTCCGTGTTTACTTCCAAATGATTCATGTTATTCCTGAAGATGAAAGAAACAGAGAGAGGCTTTATAGTATGTCATCTAAGAATGCAGATTGTGGAACTAGAATTTCTGATTTTTGGTTTGAGCTCAGTGTTACCTTGCACAAATTCCTTAACTCTTCTGGGTCTCAGTTTGTTCATCTGTAAAAAATGATGGTGGTATAGTCCCCATTTCATGAGGATGCATGCATTTCAAGAGTGTATTAGTAGCACTACAAATTTTGTTATTTTTTTATATTGGGTAGGTTAATGTTTCATATTTTCTTGAAAATATGGAAAATAATTGCATCAGAAAACCTTTTTCATTTACATTCCACCAAAGGATTATTGGGGACTGTGAAATTTAAACTTTGGAGTCTTACACACCACAGGAAAATATTTAAAGTGTTTATCAACATATCTTCTGGTATAATCAGCAACCACAGAAATACAAACAATTAATAGAGAATATTATTAAAGATTATATGCCTCAGATTGGACAGCCTAGAAAAAAATGGATAAATTCCCAGAAAAATATAATCTACCAAAACTAAAGCAGGAAGAAATAGAAAACTTGAACATGCTGTTTACCAGCAATAAATTGGATCAGTAATCAAAAATCTCCCAACAAACAAAAGTCTAGGACCAGACACTTCACAGGCAAATTCTACCAAACATTTAAAAAGTTAATACTCATTCTTCTCAAACTATTTCAAAAAATAGAAGAGGGAAAACTTCCAAATTCATTCTATGGGGCCACCATTACCCTGATTACAAAACCAGATAAAGACATCACAAAAAAAGAGGGAGAAAGAGAGAGAGAGAGAGAGAGAGAACTATAGGTCAATATCGCCATAGATGCAAAAGTCCTTAACAAAATACTAGCAAACCAAATCCAACAATACATTAAAAAAAATCATTCACCACAGTCAAGTGGGATTTTTCTCCCAGGATGTAAGGGTGGTTCAATTTTTGCAAATCAATCAACATGATACATCACATTAATAAGAGAGGATAAAAACTATATGAGCATTTCAATAAATGCCAAAAAAAAAAAGCATTTGACAAAGTACAACATCCATTCATGTTAAAAAAAAAAAAAAAACCCTCAACAAAGTAGGCTTGGAGGGAACATACCTCAATATAATAACGGCCTTATATGAAAAATCCACAGTAAACATCATACGCAATGGGTAAAAACTGAGAGCTTTCCCCCCAAGATCAGGAACAAAACAGGGATGCCCACTCTCACTACTTTTATTCAACATAGTACTGGAAGTCCTAGCCACAATGATCAGAAAACAAAAAGAAATAAAAGGTATCAAAATCAGTAAGGAAGAAATAAAACTTTTGCTATTTGTGGATGACATGATACTATATGTAGAAAATTCTAAAGACTCCACCAAAAAGCTACTGGAACTGACAAATGAATTCAATAAAGTCACAGGATACAAAATCAGTGTGCAGAAATCTGTTGCATTTCTATACACTAAGAATGAAACAGCAGGAAGAGAAATTAAGAAAAGAATCCCATTTACAATTACACCAAAAATAATAAGATACCTAAGAATATAAACTTAACCAAAGAGGTAAAAGACCTGTACTCTGAAAACCATAAAACATTGATGAGACAAACTGAAGATGACACAAAGAAATGGAAAGACATCTCATGCTTATGATTGGAAGAACAAATATTGTTAAGATGTCTATACTACCCAAAGCAATCTACACATTTAATGCAATCCCTATCAAAATACCAGTAACATTTTTCACAGAAATAGAATAAAGAATTCCAAAATCTTGTATGAAACCACAGAAGACCCTGAATAGCCAAAGCAACCTTGAAAAAGATATCAAAATTCCAGACTTCAAGTTATATTGCAAAGCTGCAATAATCAAAATGGTATGACACTGGCACAAAAATAGACACATAGATCAATAGAACAGAGTAGAAAATCCAGAAATAAACCCACAATTACATGGTCAATTAATTTTCAACAAAGTAGGAAAGAATATCCAATGGGAAAAGGACAGTCTTTTCCACAAATTGTGCCAGGAAAACTGGTCAGCTACATGCAGAAGAATGAAACTAGACCGCTTTTTTATACCATATACAAAAATAAATTCAAAATGGATTAAAGACTTCAATGTGAGGCCTAAAACCACAAAAATCCTAGAACAAAGGAGACAGTAATTTCTTTGACATGGGCCATAGCAACATTTTTCTAGATATAGTCTCCTGAGGCAAGGGAACAAAAGCAAAAATAAACTTTTGGGACTGCATAAAAATAAAAAGCTTCTGCACAACGAAGGAAACAATCAACAAAAGTAAAAGGCAGCCTACTGAATGGGAGAAAATATTTGCAAATGACATATCTGATAAAGGGTCAGTATCCAAAATATATAAAGAAGGGATGCCTGGGTGGTTCAGCAGTGGAGTGTCTGCCTTTGGCTCAGATCGTGATCCTGGGATCCAGGATCGAGTCTCACATTAGGCTCCCTGCATGGAACCTGCTTCTCCCTCTTCCTTTGTCTCTGCCTCTCTCTCTCTCTCTCTCTCTCTCTCTCTCTCTCTCTGTCTCTCTCTGTGTCTCTCATGAATAAATAAATAAAATCTTTAAAAAAATCCCCACAATATATAAAGAACTCATATACCTCCCAAAAAACAAATAATTCAACTTAAAAATGAGAAGACATGAGCAGACATCTCTCCAAAGAAGACATACAGATGGCCAACAGACACATGAAGAAATGTTCAACATCACTCATCATAAGATAAATGCAAATCCAAACTACAATGGGATATTGCCTCACATCTGTCAGGATGGCTAAAATCCAAAACACAAAAAAACAACAGGTGCTGGTGAGGATGTCAAGAAGGAACACTTAGCACTGTTGGTGGGATTGCAGATGATGCAGCCACTCTGGACAACAGTATGTTGGGTCCTCAAAAAGTTAAAAATAGAACTATCCTATGATCCAGTAATCATAGTACTCGGTATTTACCCCCAAAATACAAAAACTCTAATTCGAAGGGATAAATGCACCCCTATGTATATTGCAGCATTATTTACAATAGCCAAATTACGGAAACAACCCAGATGTCCACCAATAGATGAATGGATAGAGAAGAGACAATATACATATGCGATGGAATATTATTCAGCCATAAAAAAGAATGAAACCTTGCCATTTGCAACAACATGAGTGGAGCTAGAGAGAAATATGCTAAGGGAAATAAGCCAGTCAGAGAGAGAAATACCATGTAATTTCACTTGTATGTGGAATTTAAAAAACAAAACAAGTAAAGGGGAAAAGTAACAAACTGAGAGACTCTTAACTATAGAGAACAGCTAATGGTTACTAGAGGGGAGATGGGTAGGGGGATGCATGAAACAGGTGATAGAGATTAAGAGTACACTTGTGAGGAGCACAGGGTGTTGCATGAAAGTGGTTTTTTTAAAAAACATTTTATTTATTTATTCATGAGAGACACACATAGAGAGAGAGAGAGTGCAGCAGAGACAAAGGCAGAGGGAGAGGCAGGCTCCATGCAGGGAGCCCAATGTGGGACTTGATCCCGGGACTCTAGGATCACGCCCCGGGCCGAAGGCAGGCTCTAAACCGCTGAGCCACCCAGGGATCCCCATGAAAGTGTTTAATAACTATATTATGTACCTGAGACTAATATAACACTATATGTTAACTATATTGGAATTAAAATAAAAGCTTAAAATAAAAAATGCTATGCTAGGGCTCCTGGGTGGCTAAGTTGGTTGAGTTAAGGAGAGTGAGTAAAGCAATAGAAGTTTATCAAGCAAGGATGCAGAAAAAGTTCTCAGGAGTGGCAACACGGTTGCCAATGGGGGCCTCCACTGACAGTCTTTTACTGGCCAGGGAGCTTGTGGCCTTATCATTCTTGTGCTGTCTTGGTTTGAGTAAGGACCAATGATAACATCTTTAATGGCTTACTTCTTTTTAGGATCTGGTTATTCTTTGTTTGTCACAGGTGACTGTCATAAAAAAGACACCCACCCCACCCACACCTAGGGCAGGGTGGTCGTTGTTCCCTTATCTCTGGTTTCCTTAGACTTCAGCATTTTTGGGATTTCTGTGAACCTGCTCCCAGAGCCCCCTCCCCATCTCTCCCTACCTAGCCCTGCCTGTCTCTTACTCAGAATGGCAGAGATCATAAACTGAGAATAGATAGAAAACAAACAGGACAATATGAGGAAAAAAAAAAACACATAAAACATATCCTTTGGTGCATAGAAGCATGATAGCATGGCCAATAAAATCCCTTCAAGCAAAAAATATTACAATACAATATTACAATACAATAACGTGGGGCAAGGAAAATGTTCACAGTGCAGAAGGAACTATGTGAAATTTTGACTGTTGAGGAAGAACCTGCTTATCTGCTATTAAAAAGAATATTGGTGAGTATTGAGAGGCTGCAGAGTTGAGATGCTACTCAGAGCTGAAACATTTTAAAAAGTAGTGAAACTCTTTCAATGTTTATATTTACAATATGGTAGAAATTATATTCTTTGTAATTATTAAATTGTGATTTAAACATTAAATTACACATAAGCAGATGAGGGAATATACAGTTTTTCAAAATTCTTTTTCAAAGTATCTGAGTGAAAAACTTGAAGACCATTGCTCAAGCACATAAAAACTTTCTACACAAACAGTGATTCAAGGTACTCGATGAAGTCTAAACAACCCTATGAAAGAGCTTCACTTGCAAATCCGAGGATAACTGCTGCCATCAGGGGGCCAGCTTGTGGGAAGATGGGTCAGAGACATGGACCATCTAGGTCTGTATTTCACAAAAGATTGTGCTTCTCTTTATGTTATTTTCTGATAAGCAACATGTCATAGGAAAAGGCAGTTTTGTGACTCCTTATACAGACGAGAACTCTCCTGGAATCGAGGATTCAGAAAGAGAATGCAGACTCTTGTCCAGCCAGTTTGGAGAAGGGCACAGTGAGGTTGGGAGACAGGGAGTGAACTCAGGAATTTCCTAAATAAAACTTACAGCACAAGAGAAGGAAGGATTTCACATCTGTACTAGGTGTTTACAAATTGCCTATTTTACATAAGTGCTTGGTTATGAAATTCCTTACATTGTGATGATGTCTTACTCTGCAAAACAGACAAAAGTTCTAAGCCTTCAGCCTCTGTATGTTCTTTCCTTCATAGTCCTCAGAACTGACTCTCCAAAAGGCCACTCAAAAATGACCTCTGGGGACGCCTGGGTGGCTCAGTGGTTGAGCGCTTGCCTTTGGCTCAGGTCATGATCCCAAGGTCCAGGATCGAGTCCCACATCAGGCTGCCTCATTTATAAAATGGAGACAACAGTAGCACTGTGTATTAGGGTTGTTGGACACCAGCACAGGCTCCAACTGACCAGATGGGATAAGAGGTGTTGTGCCCAAGATTGCGAATCCAAGAAACCACCAAGGAGCTGACACCGATGCAAACACATGAGGGTTGATTTACAAGCTCGAGCTTGTACACCCGACACAGCGGAGCAGGGACTTGGACCCCGAGGTGGCTTACAGCTGGGTTTTTTATAGGCTGGTCTAGAGGATTTTCAGAAGGGGTGGAGGAATTTCTCAAGTTCTGTTTACATTTTGATATCACAAGGGCATTGAGCTCTGTTCTCATTCTAATATGGGACTTTCTACCACGGGGGTGGGACTTTCTACCACGGGGGTGGGACTTTCTACCACGGGGGTGGGCTCTGTTGTCTTTCTGATATGGGATTCCCTGCGAGGACATTGAGGACATTCACAGTTTTTCCTATAAAGTTCAGCTCTTATTCACAGGGGCCTAAGATGGCTGTACTTGTGCTAATGCTAAACTTTAGGTGGGATGGCTTTGATTTTTCTCTGCCTCCACAGAGGGAGCTCAAGAGAGACCTGCTTGAAGGACCTGAGTCCTTTCTCCACATGACCATTAGGAGATATGAATTCCCCTCAGAGAACAAATGGGAAAGAAGTGGAGGGGAGACTCCTTGAAATGAGAAAAATAGCACTGGGGGTGGGGAGCCACTGCACATCATATGGGCTGAATATTAACCTAAAAGAGTCTTCTGAGAGTTTTTCTTTTTTTTTTTTTTAACTTTTAAATTAAGGCTAACATATATGCAGTAAAATGTGCAAAGTGGCACAAGTATTCAAATTGTTGAATTTCGGGATCTCTGGGTGGCTCAGTGGTTGACAGTCTGCCTTTGGCCTAGGGAGTGATCCTGGGGTCCCAGACTGAGTCCCACATCGGGCTGCCTGCATGGAGCCTGCTCTGCCTGTGTCTCTGTCTCTGTCTCTGTCTCTCTCTCTCTGTGTCTCTCATAAATAAATAAGTAAAATCTTTAAAAAAGACCCACAAATTGTTGAATTTTAACCAATACATGTACTTATATATCCTCCATCCAGACCCAGCTGTGAAGTATTCCCATTATCCCTAAATGTAGTCACCATCTGTCAGCATACAATGTTCTTATATTATTGATCATATTCTCTCTGCTGTACTTTTCATCTCTGTCACTTGTTTTATTACTAGAAATTTGTATCTCTGAATCTTCCTTATCTAATTTCCTCTCTGACAACCATCAGTTTATTCTCCGTATTCAAGAATGTTTTTGGGGTGCCTGGCTGGCTCAGTCAGTTGAGCATCTGACTCTTGATTTCGGCTTAGGTCATGATCTCAGGTTTGAAATATCAAGCCCTGCATCAGACTCTGTGCTCAATGCAGTCTGGTAAGATTCTCTCTCTCCCTCTCCCTCTGACCCTCCCCCACTTATATTCTCTCTCTCTCTCTCTCTCTCAATAAATAAATAAAATCTTAAAAGAAAAAGAATGTTTTTGTTTGTTCATTGGTTTGTTTGTTTGTTTTTTATATTCCACTTGAAATTGTATGGTATTTGTCTTTCTCTGTGTGACTTATTTTGCTTAGCATAATGCCCTCTAAGTCCATCCATGTTGTTATAAATGGCAAGATCTCATCGTTTATTACAGGTAAGTAATATTCATACACATATATACATATATATATATCTTCCTTATCCATTCATCTATGAATAGACACTTGGGTTGTTTCCATATCTTGGCTATTTTAAGTAATGCTGCAATAAACATAGGGGTTGCACGTATCTTTTCAAATTACTGTTTTCCTTTTCTTTGGATAAATATCCTGTATTGGAATTACTGGTAGTTCTATTTTTAAGTTTTTGAAGAAACTTCAAACTATTTTCCACAATGGCTGCACTAATTTACATTCCTACCAACAGTGCATGAGGGTTCCCTTTTCTCCACATCCTTGCCAACACTTGTTAGTTCTTAACTTTTTGATACCAACCATTCTGACTGGTGTGAGGTGATATCTCATTATGATTTTTTTAAAGGATTTTATGTATTTATTCATGAGAGACACAGAGAGAGGCAGAGACACAGGCAGAGGGAGAAGCAGGCTCCACGCAGGAAGCCCAACGTGGGACTCAATCTCTGGACCCCAGGATCACGCCCTGAGCCGAAGGCAGACGCTCAACCACAGAGCCCCCCAGGCGTCCCTAGAAATCAGTATTATGGAGAAAATCTCATCTTGAAGGTAAAGGCACCTTTATGCTTTCCAAACCCCCAGCTGTCATGCAACAGGGACTCACTGAGCTTAGACCAGGTAAGTTTCTTCCTCCTTCCTACTGCTCTAAAAATGAAACTTACCCAAGAAAACCATGATTCTGCTCCTCTCAGGCTCAGAGGACAGGTCTCCTCATATCTGAAATTTTTGCTGTCCCTGTTTTGCTTTCCTTCTTATCTCCTCCCGAAAGGAAGTGGGCCAACTATCCTCTTTCTTCCCCTAACACCACCACATGCCTTCCTCCAAGCAAAACTGCACTCTCCCACCTCTCTCAGTCCTAAATAACCACATTGATCCCCCAAACATTGCTCCTTCAAAGGGAGAAGAAGCCCAGAAACACTGGCCTCCTTTACCTAGTAGCAGCTATAAACCCCACAGCTATACTCAGGTGGAGAAAAAGAAGACAGAATGTGGTTCCCAGGAGTCCAGCTCTCCCAGCTCCTGGCTTTCCACCATCCACTGCTCTCCTCCCAAGACTGGCTCCTGGCCAGCTTTCACCTCTAACCGAGAAACTTCATTTCCCATTGAGACCTGAAGCATCTGATCCTTAACTGTCCCCATCTGCAGCTCATTTTTTGCTTTGGGCCCCAGAAAATCTCCCAGGTGATTATTTCAAGATAAGGAGAAGAAAGCGCTCTTCCATCTTCTGGTTCCTTTGACTTCCTGGCATCTAGTAGCTGAATTACTGGTTTATCAAAAAGAACAATATGCAGACCACAGAAAGTCTAAAGGAGTTGGGGTCCTGTGTATTAGGCATCATGTCCCCAAATTCTTATTCCTTTTCTAGAAGCAATGATGATTACATTTTTTGCCCATTTCTATGAAATTCATTACTGGTTCCACTCTTCAGACCACAATACTGATACCACGTTTCTCTTGAAGCAAATCCATTTCATCTCCCCCAGACAAGTGCTTGATCCGGGGGCAGAGACTGAGTCTCATCTCCCTGAGTATCCTGGATTGAAGAAACTGATTTTTTTTTTTAATTTTATTTATGATAGGCACACAGTGAGAGAGAGAGAGAGAGGCAGAGACGCAGGCAGAGGGAGAAGCAGGCTCCATGCACCGGGAGCCCGATGTGGGATTCGATCCTGGGTCTCCAGGATCGCGCCCTGGGCCAAAGGCAGGCGCTAAACCGCTGCGCCACCCAGGGATCCCTGAAGAAACTGATTAATGCATGTTTTATAATGAACCAGAAGATCCTAGTTTTTTTTTTTAATTTTTATTTATTTATGATAGTCACACAGAGAGAGAGAGAGAGGCAGAGACATAGGCAGAGGGAGAAGCAGGCTCCATGCACCGGGAGCCCGACGTGGGATTCTATCCCGTGTCTCCAAGATCGCGCCCTGGGCCAAAGGCAGGCGCCAAACCGCTGCGCCACCCAGGGATCCCGATCCTAGTTTTAATTCATCCTCAAGTCCAAATCAGTACAAGGCCCACGTCTAAAGGTAATGCAAGTGATGATATTTCCTCCACAAATGCTGTCTAATTTCAAATTGTTAGCCTTAATAATCCCTGAGGATGCCTCTCGAGATCTTGTACTATTCCTGGTCTCTCTAACTCCAGACTCTTCCTCCTCCCACACTGGCACTGAGACTGACCCCCAACACTGCCACCATGGCAGGCCCTTCCTTCCCCTCTCACACATTCTATGGTTAGAGTAGGAGCTACCACTGAAATGGAAACAACCACTTCTTCCCAAGGCATAGTCACCACTACCTCTGTTTTAGTTACCACTAACCCTAGAACAAAATCTAGTATTCCTGTGTCAGAGAAAATCAACACTGAAACAGAAACCATCTTGATTGGCCTACATGCCACTGCCACTGAAGTGGGCATTAGTACTTCTGTGCAAGGTACAAACACTTCTGAAACAGATACATCTACTCTCATCCCAGGTACCACTATCACTGGGATAGGCATCACTTCTTCCTTTGAAGTCTCACTCACTAAGGAAAAAGGCACAACCACTACTGTTCAAATTCAGCCCCCACTGAAATACCATTAATCTTGTCCATCTCAATCACCATCAGCTCTAGAACAGAATCAGACACTCCTATTTCAGATAAGGCCAGCACTAGGACAAAAATGATCACCTCTGACCGAGGCACAACTACCATGAAAAAAAGTATAACTTTTGCCCAAAGCATAAGCATTCAAGTCCCAAATGCACCCACCCTCATCACAGGCACCATCATCATTGGAAAAGGAACACCCACCTCTGCTCAAGGATCAGCAACCATGGAGACAGGTGTAGCAACTTCTGCTTCAGGTGCAAGTCACCCTTGGAATAGGCACAACAATCTTCACAGTCCTAAGCACAACCACTATGGAAGCTGGCACAACTTTCATCCAAGGCACACCCACTCGTGTATCAGGCACATCATCCTCATCCCATATACCACCATTCCATTCACATTATTTTCGAAACAGGTCACTTCTTCCCAAGAATCAGCTACTGCTGAAATAGGATCAGTCTCTCCAGTCCAATGTTTAACCATTACCAAAGTAGGCATAACTACCCCAATCCTGAACGTAACCATTGTGGGAGAAAGCATAACCACTTTGGTCCAGGACACAACCACCCTGGACTGGGCACCTCTCTCCTTACTGTATACAGCACTATGATCAGAACAGGAACCACGACCTTTGCCTTTTTAGCCTGTGATCATCTGGTACTGAACAAGGAACATCAGCCTCTGATTGAACAGACAACCATTGGAGCAAGCACATCCCTAAACCCAGATCCAACCATCATGAGAAAGGACAGCCTCCTCCAACTCAGTCACCACAAGCTCTGTCCCAGGTAATACCAGCTTTGGAAGATGAAAACCTTCCCTAGCTCAGGCAACAGCACCCATGGGAATAGTGTGAACACTGCTTCTTAAGGACAATCTGTACTAGAACAGAGACTGCCACCTATGTCTAGGCACCAACTGTATTCCTATGGCTGGAATATCATACTCTGCCCTGGGCACAACTCCCACTGAGATTGGCACAACCGTTCCTGCTTCAGGCACCACAGCCCAGGGACCTGCCTCTATCTGTCATGACAATTGTAGAATAGGATCTATCCTCAAAATAATCACCACTGTTGGATTCACTGAGAGCACTCATGAAGCAGACCAAGTCCTTTCCAGTATACACACAGTACGAACCACACTCCAGTGGCTGTGGTAAAACCAAGATATTTATAGTCTTGGGCACATCCTCATTTCTCTGACTTCAGCTGCAGCTGCTGTCATTCTGGTAGAACTTGGATTTTACCTAGTGAGTATTTGTCCCTGGTTAATGAGGAGGCTCTTGGTAACAACAGATCATGGGTTAGAAGATATGTGTGGAATGCATGGACATTTAAAGTCTTATAGTTAGGGGCGCCTGGGTGGCTCAGCGGTTTGGTGCCTGCCTTTGGCCCAGAGCATGATCCTGGAGTCCCAGGATCAGGTCCCGCATCGGGCTCCCTGCATGGAGCCTGCTTCTCCCTCTGCCTGTGTCTCTGCCTCTCTCTCTCCCTCTCTCTCTCTCTCTCTGTGTGTGTGTCTCTCATGAATAAATGAATAAAATCTTTAAAAAAAATAAGGTCTCATAGTTAGAAATAATAAATGGTAAAGATTGTTAGAACAAAAAAAAGAAGGACATTCAGAGACAGAAAGCATTGTTTTTGTAGAGACAGGGTGGGAAGAGTAAAGCAGAAAACAAAAAGAGAGATGGAGAAAGGAGATAAAAATAGGGGAGGGGAGGGTCACCTGAGTGGCTCAGTGGTTGAGCGCATGCCTTTGGCTCAGGTCATGATCCTGGGATCCTGGGATCGAGTCCCACATTGAGCTCCCCACGGAGCCTGCTTCTCTCTCTGCCTGTGTCTCTGCCTCTCTCTGTGTGTGTTCTCATGAATAAATAAATAAAATCTTTTTAAAAAATAGGAGAGAGGAGGTTGAAGGAGTCTAGGAGAATATAGAGACAAGGAATATAGAGACAAGGAATAGGGGGAACAAAACTCTAAAATTCCCAAAATTTAGCACCAAAAGGAGCCTTTTTCGATGCAAAGGAGAGGAGAATTAAGTGTTCTACACTGGCTTCCCTTTGGGTTCTACCCTTTAATCCAGTTGTGCTCTCCAAGAGCACAGTCCTTGCCCTTTAATGTTTCTATCCCACTGAGGGTGTATCTTCTTAACAGAGTTGAACTAGGTTGGCACACAAAAACCTATGGCCTTTATCAAGGCAGACTAACAGGAGTAATCCAGAGAGGACAGGAGACAAAACGCTAACAGTCTCCCTGATGAAGTGCTGAGTTTGCAGAGCTCAGCCAGGGCTCCTGGGCTCTCCAGCATTCCTCCTTAGGGCTGAGAGAGCTGCATTCAGTCCCAGATTGCATTCTGCATGCACATATTCATCAGGACTTTCTGTCTTGTTCCAGTGTATTTACTTCTCGTTTTGAATTTTTATGCCATATCTCTTGTTATAGAGAGATTATTTTCTACAACATGTGGAAAATAGCAGGGTGTAAATGATGAAGACAACTCAGACCATAAATGGTTTCTTTACTTTTAGACTCTTCCATCTGGACAGCATTATATACAGACTCACATCTACTAGTCTTCTCCTAAATGTGCTGGCACGCTCTTATTTAAGACCAAGACATAATATCAATAATAATGGCAGGTAATGTTTACCAAGCACTTACTCTGTTCCAGGGACTGTGTGAGTATTTTACATGTGCCATTTCATTTTCTTCTTTCAACAACTCTGTAGGGAAAAAATGTGCTATTATTATCTACATTTCATATACAAAGACACTATTCAAATCTCATATACAAGGAGGCATAGACGGTAAGTTACTTACTGAAGGGCACACAGCAGACTTAGATCTCAACCCAGGATTTTTAAAATTCAGGAACCCATGCTCTTAACTGCAAGGTCATATGATGAATTTCAAGACTGTAGGTTTTCCAGATCAGTTAGTCTCCCAAACATACATTTCTTTAGTTAATATGATGACTGATTTCTGCACTTTGATGGGTCCATCCCCTGAATTTGGGAGATTGATTGTTTTTGTTTTCAGAATTCTACTATATCAATATGGCACAATAAGTGAGAATTCGTAGGCACAGTAAAGTCGTTATTTTATGTTATTTTTGCTATCCAATTTTGCTAAAGAATAAAACAGCAGTGATATGAAGAGACACAGAGAAAGTAAAAAGAGATTTTTTTTAATGGTTTTCCTAAAAAGTTAAAGTGTGTGACTTTAGTCAACCAGGAGGCTATGAAATGGGAAAGAAAGATTAATTTCTTAAAGTATTTACATTTTTTCCTTTTAGAGGGACACTCTTCTGTCCCTGAGAAACATTAGCACATATTACATCCATGACCGAGGCCTGGGTTAATTGTCCTGCAGCTTCAACAATAAAATGAGCTATGGAGGGCCTTGGTTTTGACCATGAGGAAGCTATAACGCAGGCCATGAATGGAGCCACAATCATGAATGTGAACACAGAATAAATCGTGAAGTACTCACAGAGGAAGTCAGGGTGGAAGCCACAGATATGGGACCGTGATAGAAGTCATGTTAATGACAATCACATACAGACCTTAGAGGAAGTCTGTTAAGAGGGCACTGCCATAGCCACTGAAAATGAGAGACATTCTAAGGGGTCACCTTATGAAAGGAGAGGGTCATGGAGGAGAAGAAAAAGAGTTATAATGGGGGAGTAAGTCAAGATGTGGGACCAGAATGTTCCCAGGGAATGGCCTTAGGTCATGGCATAACTCAAGAACAGAACCAAGTAAAGTCAATATCTGACTGATGAGGCTACAGCTCAAGTAGAGTGTGCTTTTGAATGATGACATGGTTTACAAGGCTTCGAAACAACCTTAAGTAAATGCATTCTCTGCACTCTCCCCATAACTCAGAATCTCAAGATCAAAGAGGTTGCTGGCTCTTGACAGGGGTGAGAATGGGCACAGTGACTGCACAAACCACAGCTGCTTTCCCATTCTCCCTCCACTCAGGTCATTTCAGTACCCTTCAGAGCTTAACTTTGTCTTTGAGAAGTCTCCTTTTCTTCTTTTGTGTCTTCCTCAGATGTTATATGACTGAGAGAAAAATGACTAGACACTCTAAGGAATAAAAACTCATTAATGCATGTGGTATCCAGATGAAATGCTTAGCTTTTAGTTTTTGTCTGTTTTGCTCTTGTCCTTTGTTTCTGAGTGATTGCCTGTGCCATGCTGTGTGCTAAGTGGTTTTACATACACCTACATGTAGTCCTCACAACAACCTATGAAGTCCAGATTATAATCCCCATTAAGAAGATGAGATAATTGAAACTCAGAAAAAGAGCTAATAAGTGAGCAAGATTTCACTGTAAGACAAATTCTCTAACTCCAATTGGTTCCAGAGGGGAAAAAATTTTCTATTTAGAAGTTTTGTAAGGATTCTTACTCTTAGAGCAGAGTGCTGAGATTCCAGAAGCAACTTGTTACTGACCACACCACTCATCCATCCTCTACATGCAACGCTCCATTGCAGACAATAGGCAGATGAACTTCCAAGACATCCTAGAATCTAGATTCCTGACCCCTCCCTACTCAACACCTCATTTTCTACCACAGCTCATTCTCTTCCAGCTTCTAGGACATAGTCATTCACAGTTCTTTCATACCTTAGGGTATAAACTCTCAACACAAATTTATTTGTTTTGTTTACTGGAGTACAATGTCCACATAGTGGGCAATCACTAAATATTTGTGGGATGAATCCCCAACCATCTCTTGCTTCTCAGCTCACTTCCATCAGGCTTCATATGCCATAATATTCTTTCACTCAAATGTCTAATGATCTGAAGTGGTTCCTCTGCCAGGAAGCCTTGCCAGATTTTTGGAGGGAGTGGAGACAGGTTGTTTTGCTTACATAGAATATAAAGTTAAAATTTCCATAGGGTCTACTCCCAATTTGTTTGCCATGAACTGTGGATGAAGTAACTATCAATCCCCTTAGCTCACTACTGTCTTTGTTTTGTTCTCCTTGTTCAGCTGTCTTTGTGTCATTTCTGTTGGCCTCATCCAAGTGTCTAAACGAAATTGTACCACAAGGTCTCAGTTCTCCAGCATATTGGCAGTGTTTTCCTTTTTTTTTTTTTTGGCAGTGTTTTCCTTGATCATTCAGGTTATCCAGTATATAGCATTGATGGGAAGAAGCAGCTGAAGTTCACTAGGGTGTAAAAGTTCCTATGAGCTCTTCAAAAATAGGGGAGGAAATCCCTATGAAGGGGGTTGGAAACAAGAACATTCTTCTCCAGTTGTCATTACCCCCTGTAAGTCCTATCCAGTGAAATTTAACAACCAGTTTTCTGTGGTACAAATGCTCTCACCATGGCTGATTTCAAGCTAATCAATGTGGCATCACTGAGCATGAGGTTGAGAAGAGATGTGCACACACCATACTATTATATATACAAATATGCTATTTCCACCAGACAGATACAATAAAGGTACATGACTTCATGAGCATAGTAATGTAGTATAATAATTGGGAAATAATGACTTTTGAGTATTTTTACCATTGCTTTAAATGTAATTTAGTTCATTGTAAGCTAATATAATGTTTAATGATGGCTGTGTTGCAAAAACTGCTGAAAATTTAACAATTTAGGGCCCTTGAAGACAGGTATGCACTGATGCCAGTATACTACTGGTCTCATCTCCCCAGCAGCCCACAGCCCTTCCACCCACTACCTCCCTTGCCCCAGACTTTCCAAGTCTATCCTTGAGTCTCTCATCCCCCGGGATTCAATGAATTTTACATGCCTACTATAGGCTCAGCAGCTCTCAGAGGTCCAGTCCCTAGTTTCCATTCACACTAAATCTCACTTTATGTGTCCCCTTCCTGCTAAGTGCTGTTCATGAAGGCTTCCTTCTAACAGCCGGCCTCACTCTTACCCAGCCACTCAGGACTTCTCATCCAGGCAATAAGGTCTTGAATTAGGATAGGTTTTCAGCCCCATCTCTGCCTCAGAGGGTGGGTCCCCTCCACTTTGACTACTTGATCCTCTTGAACTGTCCTACTTCCTGCTCTTCCCCAGGCCCTGCCTAATGGGATCATGTCATTCTCCACTTTTTTGTACCTCCTGACCTCTGCTTTGTACCCTCCTTTCTGAGTTCAAGTATTCTGCCTACAGCTGGAAAAACAACAAGCCACATACCCTGCCCTTGCCCAGCCCAGATGATACTATAAAGACTTTCTCTTAAAGATAAAGAGGCGACATCCTTTTTTTTTTTTTTTTTTTTAAAGATTTTATGTATTTATCCATGAGAGACACACAGAAAGAGAGGCAGAGACGCAGGCAGAGGGAGAAGCAGGCTCCACGCCGGGAGCCGGATGCAGGACAGGATCCCGGAACTCCAAGATCATGCCCTGGGCTGAAGGCTGGCACTAAACTGCTGAGCCACCCAGGGATCCCCAAGAGGCAACATTCTATGGAGGAAACCACCAGCAACTCCACTCTGCAACCCAGGTCCTCCTTCCTGTGGTTTTCTTCAGATTAAGGACCCATTCTTTGGAGACTCAAAGTCCCAGCACTCCAGCCTCAGATCTTCACCTTTCTCTCAAGATCCTCCATTGTTTTGTTTTTTTCCCCTTTTCCTTCTAGGTCTTAGTTATATCTGGGACTTGAGAGCCCTCCTCTCTAGGCTTCACAGGCAGATAATCTCAAGATGAAGGAAAAGTATTTTCCTTGCATGCTGGCTGTTGTTTCACCTTCTTCTACTTTTAGGAAATGGTGAGTGATTTTGTTTAAAAAAGGATATTCTTGGAGTTTGAATAGAATTTGGGGAGAATTTTGACAACTCTTGAGATGCACACTTTATCTTGTTAGTTCCCATTTTCCAAAAAGGGGTAAAGGCCATTATTTTGCTCTATTCTCTCCAATTCAACTCAACATTTATTCCTCTATTCTTTTCCCAGTAGCAGCTCTTCTGCACAGAAGCCTGGCCTATTTCCTCTGTCACAAGTTAATCTCAAATGGAGATACATTAGAGTTGGCAGAGATCTTAAAGTTAATATCTGACCACTCACAGTAGGCAGGGATCCATCTCCAATATCTATGACAGCAGTTGCCAAGCCTCTAAATGAATATGTCAGGAATAATGCTGTTCCACACTTGCATAGCTCTAATTTTTTCTAGAATTTGCTCCACCATAGCTTTGGCTCATTTGTTTTATGCCTTTGAATAACACAAAATAAATCTATTCTCTCTCCACAAGCCAGATTTGCATCTCAATGTCTCACTTAGTTTCTCTCTTAACTGGACATATAGGCATATGGGAGACCAAGTTGTTATTGGGATGGAAAATAAGAGATAGAGGTAGGCATGAGATAGGGGGGGAATGCATGGCCTCATACTGACTTTAACTCACTAACCAAGGAGGTTTAGTCCCTTTCGCATCCTAGGATATCTTATCTATTTGAGCTACACGTGGCTAGTTCTTTGCTAGACTAAGTACTAAGTACATTTGGGAACCCTTAATGGGTGGGTCCCAAACTGTCATATGCATAAAAATTACCTGATAGTAGTAAAAATGCCCATTACTGTCCCTCCCCAAACTAATTACCTTTGACTATCTTTCTCCTAGAAAAAGGGTACAATTCTTTTTGGAGAGCACCTCAATATGTACACACAGTCCTACTTTCTCTTTTACATTCTTTATCTGGTGAGTATCATGAATAGTCAGAGGAGGAATAATACCAACCTCCTGGGACCCAGGTCACATGACTCCCCAATATCTTGGATGTGTAATAATATATGGGCTAAGGACTGACTCTGCGTCAAACTACCTTGGTTTTGTTTTGTTTTTTTTTTTTAAAGATTTTATTTATTTATTCATGAAAGACACAGAGAAAGAGAGAGGCAGAGACACAGGCAAAGGGAGAAGCAGACTCCTTGCAGGGAGCCAGATGCAGGACTCAATCCCAGGACCCTGGGATCACAACCTAAGCTGAAGGCAGACACTCAATCACTGAGCCACCCAGGCATCCCCTGCTAGCTATTTTAACCTGGGACTACTTGTTTAACTTCTCTAAACCTCAAATTCCCTATGTATAAATGTGAGTAATAACAGTCCCTATCTCATGGAAATACGGTAAGAATTTGAAATGCTAATTCATACATGGCACCTAACACAATGCCTGGATAAAATGCATTAGTGACCACTCAATAAGTGATAGCTATTATAACTACCATTATTATTAGTTGTAGGTACAGAATAAACGTTTCCAGAGTAACTAACAAGTCATCCTTCCTTAATGTGCTGTAACTTCCAATGCTAACATTATAGTCATCCACACTGTATCAACCATGCCACCCAGTGGGAACATCACAACCACTCTCCCTGGAACAACCTCGCTATTCAGTGGGAGGACAAGTACAACCACCCATCCTAACAATTCCACCATCCAGCAGGACAGCTGTAACAACCACCCACCCTGGAACAACCCCACCATCCACTGGTATGATCATCAGAACCATCTGCCCTGGTACAATACCACCATCCAATGGGATGACAGTCACAACCACCCATCCTGGCACAACAACTATCACAACCACCCACCCTGGTACAATGCCACCATCTGGTGTAATGATTGCCACAACCACCCATTCCAGCACAACCGCACCATCCAATGGGATAGCTATAATAACCACATTACCTGGAACAACCCCACCATCCAGTGGGATGACTGTCACAACACCTTAGAACAACCTCACCATCCAGTAGGACAACCATCACAGCTACCCTTCCTGGCACAATCCCACCATCCACTGGGATGATTGCCACAACTATCTACTCCGAAACAACCCTACTATCCAATGGGATGACAGTCAGGGCCACCTATCCTGGCACAAACCTATCATCCAGTGGAAAGACTGTCACCACCACCCATCCCAGCACAACCTCACTATCCATTGGATGACAGTCATAACCACACATCCCAGCACAAATGCACTATCCAGTAGAGCAATTGTAACAACTACTCACCCCAGCACAACCCCACCATCCAGCGAGACCATCACAACCAGCCCCCTGGAACTACCACACTATCCAGTGAGAACATCACAACCACCCAGCCTGGACCAACCACACTATCCAGTGGAACTAACACAATAGCCATGGCCTCTAATGTCACAAGTGCAAGCACTACCCCTCTGTGGAATGAGGAAAAATGTAATAGATACTTCAGGCCATGGGAAATTGCTCTAATCATTCTAGTCTCCATCGCAATGGCTGTGATTCTCTTCACTCGGCTCCTTTTCTGTCTTGTGAGTGTCTGGTGTACAGGAAATTATTTTTCTAAGAAAAAGAGAGCAGGAAAGTGATAAAGGAAGTATGGTAGAGAGAGCAGCGTCACTGTAGGGATAATAGAGAATGAGAAATCAGGAATTACAAAACAAGATCCAGAAATAGCATGTTAGAACCAGCAAGACAAACAATAAAGTCAAGACATATTCAGAGGAAAATGATGAGAGGAAGATAGGATCTTTAAAAAAGCAATGGGAAGGAGGAGTGCTGACAGGGAAAGAGGATGCTTGGGACTGGAGAGCCCTGGAGGAGGGGGCATAACTCAAACAATTCATCCTTTTGTTTACTAGAGAAACTCTCTAGGCCTAAGAAACCTCTTCATCACATCTCTACCACCCTCATGGCTCCAACCTTAGTCTACACTTCACAGCTATTATGGAGTCCATGCAGATCTGTGACTGAGTTCAAAGGAGACTACTCTTCCCCTGCAGTCATGGAACTGACTGGGAGACACCAATGGATCTGAGTAGCCCTGAAGGCAGAAGCATCACCAGGTGGAGGGAGGGAGCTGATCTGGATGTATGGGGGTCTGAGTGTCTCCCATAAGTCCCCAGGCTACTCCTACCAGCCCTGACCATCCTCCCTCCCCCCTGGTTTTTCCTGACCATAAAACAGAGGCTGTAGATGTGACCGAATTATTAAATAAATGTGTCTAATACATGTGAAAGCCAGACTCTGTGTTAGTGTTTATATGTTGCTGTGAATAGAGGTTCCCTGTATCTCAGACCCCTCTTTCCTGTATCCTTTCAGCTCTCAAATCCCTAGAGTGACATCCAGAGATTTTTATCTGTCCCATTTTCTTCCCTGTCCTACGTCCATCCCCTTGAGGCCTCTGGGTTGATGGAAGAATTCAATCAGGGAAAATGGGGGAAGGTAGATATTGGACTTCACAGATTTATGTTGCACAATCAAAAAGTGAATGGAACTTAGAGTGTGAAGGGGTGGGGGTACTGCAAGGCAGAGAAGGACTTAGCTGTTAATGGGGCTATCCTTAGGCATGGCCACTTTCGCTGGTCACTCATGTCTGCCCTGGGCTTGGACTCTACTGAAAAGACAGGTGTGAGTTGCCACCTTTTTCTTCTGTGCGCTTCCACCCCCAAGAGAGGTACCAGGTAAGGAGACCATGCTCCCAGTTTCTGCAAGGCGGGCCCAGCCTGCCTTGCCAGACCTTCCAGCAGGGACACGATGCCCAGGTGTCAGTGCCATGCTCTTAGTGAAGAACATAGCCTTGTCAAGGCTTCTGGTGCAACTTGCTCCTAACATACATTCAACTAACCCTTCCCGGCTACAAAATCACTAGCCTTAACCCTGCTAACTCTCTTCAGCTTCTACAGTTCTCAATGTCTGGATCTTTGCCAGAGCCTTCTTAACAGAATCAAAGCTGTTCATGTACATTTTATAACACTGTTAACAAAACAGTTTTAAAAGGCTATATAGAAGCCAAATTCAAAAGAATACATACTGTATGATTCCATTTGTATGAAATTCAAGCATAAACAGAACTAATCTATAGTGACAGAGATTAGATCACTGAGTTTCCATGGGTGTGAGAATTTTTAGAAAGGGAAAATTTCTGGGTGATAGAAATGTTTTATATCTTGGCTGGTCTTTTGATTACACAGATAAATATATCTATCAAAACTCATCTAACTTAATACTTAAGATCTGTGCATTTCACAGTCTGTAAATTTTATCTAAACAAAATGATATGATAGAGTTGGTTTTTTGCCACATAATAATTTAATACTATATAATTTTTAAATATATTATACTACATAAATACTTTAAAGTTTTATCAAATAATAGTTTTATACTTGAAGGTAGTAACTAGTCAGTTATTTCCTCTTCAGTTTTAATAGTCCCCAGTCTTTTGTTTTAAAATAATTATCACAGGGCAGCCCCAGTGGCCCAGCGGTTTAGCACTGCTTTTGGCCCAGGACATGATCCTGAGTCCCAGGATCGAGTTCCACGTTGGGCTCTGTGCATGGAGCCTGCGTCCCCCTCTGCCTGTGTCTCTGCCTCTGTGTGTGTGTGTGTGTGTGTGTGTGTGTGTGTGCCTCTCATGAATAAATAAATAAAATCTTTAAAATAAATAAATACATAAATAAATAAAATAATTATCACATTTCTCATTCATTTCTTCATTTATTCATTCACCATATTTACTGAGCACCTGCTGGGTGCCTGGTTCAGAAAAGTTGGGGAGATGAGGATAAATATGTAGGTCACCATTTAGTAGAGGAGAAAGACTTACAGACAGGTTAAGTTTAGGCCAATGCATCAAGTACTACTAATTAAAGTAGCCCAGGAAAAAACATATAATTCAATCAAGGGAGGAGGAGCTGACTCACCTAGAAAATGGCTATGACTTGAATCATAAAGGAATCATAAAGAGTTAGCAGGCATTTACAAGGAGGAAAAGGAGAAATGTCAAGCATGCAAGCACCTCATGCAAGAAGAGGTGTGGCACTGCCAGTGAATGATCAAAAGAGCTGTGGGCCCAGATAAGACAGCACAAGGGAAATGAAGCCAAAGGGTTAACTGCATGGTTTTAGAGGCCACACCAAGGAGGTGAGATTTCCTTCTATAACAATAGGAATTCAACAGATTGTTTTAAAGTATTGTGAGATGGAATATTTTTTCCAAGCAAGAACGCTCTGCCTGAGTGAGTAGGAAATAGAGGCTGGGAATCCAGTAAGGATTGGAATTCAAAGGCTCTTGTAATATCCCAGCAAAGAAACAAACAAACAGATCCAAGGCCACAAAAACATGGAAATGGGCATCAAGAAGAAAAGAGGTGGGCAGCCCAGGTGGCTCCGCAGTTTAGCGCCACCTTCAGCCCAGGGCATGATCCTGGAGACCCGGAATCCAGTCCCATGTCAGGCTCCCTGCATGGAGCCTGCTTCTCCCTCTGCCTGTGTCTCCGCCTCTCTCTCTGTGTGTCTCTCATGAATAAATAAATAAAATCTTTTTTTTAAAAGAGGCTTTTGCCTAGTAGTTTTTTAAAAATCCCCTTCTCTGGGATCCCTGGGTGGCGCAGCGGTTTGGCGCCTGCCTTTGGCCCGGGGCGCGATCCTGGAGACCCGGGATCGAATCCCACGTAGGGCTCCCAGTGCATGGAGCCTGCTTCTCCCTCTGCCTATGTCTCTGCCTCTCTGTCTCTCTCTGTGTGACTATCATAAATAAATAAAATCTTAAAAAAAAAAAAATCCCCTTCTCCACAACCCATGGTGACTTTTGTCAAGAAGTCCTGTTTCAAGTAGGTCCTCCTCTAACAGCTATAGGCAATTTTCTTAAAATAATCAAATGATTAATTCTCTAAATTTTCTTTTTTCTTTAAAGATTTTATTTACTTTTTTTTTATTTTATTTACTTATTGAGAGAAAGAGAGCACAAGCAGGGACAGCAGCACAGGGAGAAGGAGAACCGGGATATCTGCTGAGCAGGGAGCATAACAGAGGGCTTGATCCCAGGACCCTGAGATCATGACAGCCAAAGGCAGATGCTTAATTGACTGAACCACCCAGGTGCCCTAATTCTCTTAATTTTCTTATTGTCTTTAAACAATAATCAGGGGATCCCTGGGTGGTTCAGCTGTTTAGCGCCTGCCTTTGGCCCAGGGCGTGATCCTGGAGGCCCAGGATCGATTCCCGCATTGGGCTCCCTGCCTTGAGCCTGCTTCTCCTCCCTCTGCCTGTGCCTGT
This sequence comes from Canis aureus, assembly GCF_053574225.1. Classification (NCBI taxonomy): domain Eukaryota; kingdom Metazoa; phylum Chordata; class Mammalia; order Carnivora; family Canidae; genus Canis; species Canis aureus. Next base: position 71,887,252 of record NC_135617.1, on the reverse strand, counting down.
GCCTCTCTCTCTGAGTGTCTCTCATGAATGAATAAATAAAATCTTTAAAAACAAAAACAAAAAAACCCAATAATCAACATGTCTCCCTCCTGCCATAACTACAGACTAGGGGAAAGGCAGAGGGGAGACTGAAGAATATCTTGTTGCTGGAGCACCTAGGTGGCTCAGTTGGTTAAGCATCCAGCTCTTAATTTTGGCTCAGGCCAAGATCTCAGGGTCATGAGATGGAGCCCCGTGTCCAGCCCCTCAGTGAGCCCATGTCAGGCTCCCCACTCAACAGGCAATCTGCTTGAGATTCTCTCTCTTTCTCTTTCTCTCTCTCTCTCCCTCTGCCTCCCCCCTAGGCTCTCTCTCTAAAATAAATAAATAAAAATTTTAAATAATATACTTATAGTCAAGAATATACTCAAGAAAATATATTTATTTATAAAAACTTTCATTTAAAATACTATATTCAAGAACATATCCAAGAAGGAATATAAATAATAGTGAAAGGGAATAGAAGGGAAGGGAGAAGAAATGGGTAGGAAATATCAGAAATGGAGACAGAACATGAAGACTCCTAACTCTGGGAAACGAACTAGGGGTGGTGGTAGGGGAGGACGGCGGGGGGTGGGGGTGAATGGGTGACGGGCACTGAGGGGGGCACTTGACGGGATGAGCACTGGGTGTTATTCTGTATGTTGGCAAATTGAACACCCATAAAAAATAAATTTGTTATTAAAAAAAATTATTGAAAACACAACAAAACAAAAGAACATATCCAAGAAAAATATTTTATGCTTGACTGATAATTGCAAATATTATTTCTATGGATAATATATAGATTATAGTAAAAACAATAAGGCTACAGACCGTGTAGTTCCATTCATTCAACATTCTGGATATCGCAAAATTATAGAGACAGAAACCAGGTCTATTTTGCCAAAATCTGGGAGTCAGGGTAATCAGGTAGGGTTGACTATTAAGGAACAGCCAGGAAGGGGTTGGGGGGTGATGGAATGTTTCAGTGTGCTGAAGACGTGATTCAATCATTTATCAAAATCTATACAACTGTACCCTACAGAGAGTGAATTTTACTGTGTGGAAATTTAGCAAATCATCCAGGGTATGTGGGGAGAGGTAGAATGCAGACTCTGACAAATGAATCACATCACCACATCAAATGGGATAAGGAAGGAGTTGATCTAAGTGACTTTGAAAAACAGTGTTACAGGGACACCTGGGTGACTCAGTGGGTTTAGCGCCTGCCTTAGGCCCAGGGTGTAATCCTGGAGTCCCAGGATCGAGTCCCACATCGGGCTCTCTGTGTGGAGCCTGCTTCTTCCTCTGCCTGTGTCTCTGCCTCTGTGTGTGTGTGTGTGTGTGTGTGTGTCTCATGAATAAATAAATAAAATCTTAAAAAAAAGAAAAAAGAAAAAGTGTTATGACTGTTAGGCCGAAGATAAAAAGAACTGCACAAACACTACTCTCGTTGACAAATTTGTTTCTCACATGGGTGTGGATTAGCAACTCTGAAACTACCATCTGTTCAATAGGGATGAATAAATAAGTACTAGAAATATTGTAGGGACACCTGGCTGGCTCAGTCAGTGGAGCATGCAACTCTTGATCTTGAGGTTGTGAGTTAGAGTCCCATGTTGGGTGTAGAGATTACTAAAAAATAAAATATGAAAAAAAAAAGAAATTTTGCAGCCATGTCAGAGGAAGAAATTACAAATAAGAGAAGAGGAAAAACTAGAATGAATTCTGTGTTGCTGAACTGCAGCTGTAGGATTCATACTTACGTTTAATATAAATACAGATAGATAATACAGAAATAAATACAGGTATGTGTTTATGCATGAGTGAGTATACATATTTCCTAGCTCTAACTTCTATGATGGACAAGAAGTAGCAACACCCAATTAACAATGAGCATACCTCAATGAGTGCCCAGATCTTGGTTTCTAAATACCATTCTCTAATAAATAGAATCAGAGTTACATGGAGAAATGGTTGATTCTAGGGCCTGGGCAGAGAAAATACAAAATGAGCATGGAACATCTTGTGATGTAAGAAAATACTTTGAGTATGGAGGGGGTGCCAGTGTGGCTCAGTCAGTCTGCCTCTGCTCGGGTCACGACCTCAGTGTGCTGTCCTGGGTCCTGGGATCGAGCCCCATGCTGGGTTCCCTGCCAGCAGGGAGCCTGCTTCTCCCTCTCCCTCTGCCTCTCCCCCCAGCTCGTGCTTTCTCTCAAATAAATAAATAAAATCTTTAAACCAAACAAATAAAAACCAAAAATGTCATCATGAAAAACAAAGAAAGCCAGAAACTGTCATAGACTGCAGGAGCCTACGGAGACCCGGTGAGTGGAATTCTGGTGCAGGTCAGAGAAGGAGGGAATATGGGCATTCCCTCTGCAGGCCTGACGGAACCTGTGGACAGGAGCTACTTTCATCGAGCAATTGAGGAAATCTTGGTAGGGGGAGGGCACTCAAACAGTAGGAACAGGGAGGTGGGCCTGCGGGCTGCAGATAAGCCAATGAGAAGGATCTGGGTGATGATTGAGAGAAGAGAGTGGTTTTAAAATAGCCAGATTAGGTGTTGATGTCCCCTCGTGCCGCCTGACACCTACTTTTCCTAGATAGTCGCCCTGCACCGTCCCCCCAGGCCCACCCGGCTTTCGGCCTCCTCGGGAAGGGAGCCCGAGGCCCTCGCTGAGCACCGAGACACCGAGGGGAGAGCGGCCCCCACCCCCCGGGGTCTGCACCGCAGCGCGACGCCGCCCAAGCTGCAAGCTCCACAGCTCTAGGGTTGCGATCTGGGCTCTGCGCCCCGTTGCGCCTGGACAGGTGTCTTCTCCCCCGCCGCCCGCTGCACCCGGCCTCTTCCCCTGGGTGACAGGGACCAGCAGGCTGCTCCGCCCTGAGAGAAGGACGGAGGACTCGGGCTCCCTGGGCCGCAGCACATAAATCCGCGGCCACCGGGGCTTAAGAACAGGAGCGACGCGGCGGCGGGAAGGAGGAGGAAAGCGCGCCCTGGCTTCCAGCCCCTGCGGGTTCTCTTGAGATGGAGAGAAGGAATTGCTCCGCGGCATCCCTTCTCTTGCTGCTCCCGCTTCTGCTCGGGAGTTCAGAATTGGGTGAGGAAACGAACTTTGGAGAAGATGCAAGGGCTGCTCCGGGCTCGCCGAAGTGGGGGTCGGGACCCATGGAGGAAAAGCATCCTGGGACTCCGGCAAGGCCAGTCGTTTTCTTTTTTTTTTTTTTTTCCTTTAAGATTTTGTTTATTTATTCATGAGAGACACAGAGAGAGGCAGAGACACAGGCAGAGGGAGAAGCAGGCTCCCCGCGGGGACCCCGATGCGGGACTCGATCCCAGGACCGCGGGGTCGCGGCCTGAGCCTTAAACAGAACTCAACGGCTGAGGCACCAGGGCGTCCTAGGCAAGGCCAGTCGTAAGCAAAGCTATGGAGTAAGGGAATGAACCTTGGCCAGCTCCGGACCCTGCTACCTGCCCCAAACCTCGGTCACAGGTGAGCAGGGCTGCCAGAGTCCCGTTCATTCTCTCCCTCACATCCTCTTTTAAGGAAATTATCTTCTTTTGATCACTTATATTTATTTAAGTTTTTCTATCTCAATTTTCCTTAAAAATAAAGGATTTGAGTTTTATTAGAGGAATTTTGGGAATCAGCTGCAGATACAGAGGAATTCCTTTGAACAGAAGGATCCAAAACTCCAAAATTTATGCCACATAGGCTGCATATATTCATAAGAATAAATATTCTCAGTCTTGATGTCCTGCGGATGGGGACAGTGGGAGGCACAGAGGCTTCACATCTTCCTCTACTTAACACCCAACTCAGTTTTGCTATCAACCTCAATCAGAGGTTGATTCCTCACGACTCATGCTACCCCCAAACCATCTTAAATTTTACCTGCCTCCAATCTTGCTACTTCAGCTTCAGAACAGAACCAGGAACTGTCTCATTCTAGATCATACACCAAGCCGTGTCCTGAATTTAATCTCCAGTATGAATCACAGCTCCTGCCTCATTTGTTTACCCCAGACATAACTAGATGAGAGGTGACATATACAATTATGGAGTAAGAATACCCAATATGCTGAACTACTAACTGGGGATGCGAGTGGGAGGGGCAGTGATGTTTAGAAAGAGTCAGTTTTAGTGTTTCACAGAAAGAGACCAGAACTGCAAAAAGTGGACTCAAAGGCTGGTGAGCCAGACCTCCTAAGGTTATGGCTTAGCTCTAGAGACTCCATATTGTAGTACAAGAGGATTCCTTGTGGAATATGTTTTATCAGAATTAAATCCAAAATACCAGATGATCCTTAACTCGAATAAATCCAACCACATCATATGGGGAGACCAGTCATATAAATGGGAAGGATAACTATTGAAAATATTAAGCAGAGCAGATGATGACAGGCTACCAAAGATCCACATTAATAGAGATTATTTTCGAATAGGAACAAGCCAAAATGTACCCACTAAAAACCCATTGAGCAGCACTGATGACTCACAGACAAAACAAAACTATACCAGTGGTGGCCTTAGGATCACCAAAAATCAAGTAATTGACAACCTAGGCTCCACTGAGGACTACAGTACTGAACACCCAGTAACCTCTGCAGACCCGGCCACCACCGAAGACAACGCCTCTGCAGACCCGGCCACCACTGAGGACAATGCCTCTGTAGACCCGGCCACCTCTGAGGACGATGCCTCTGCAGACCCGGCCACCACCGAGGGCTCTTTTACTGCTGTCCTGGGAACCACCAAGAACTATATCACTAAACATCCAGACACTCGCCCTAAGAGAACAGTTGCAATAACCTCAGTGAAACCCACTGGGCAGTTGACACCTACGGTGTTGACATCCTCATTTCCCTGGCTGCCACCACAATGGCAGTTGCACTCCTTGTTGGACTTGGCTTCTTTGTGGTGAGTATTGGCCCAGAATGTAAAGGACATTATGGGCAAAGGGGTATCTGAGGAGGAGGATGTGGGCATGAAGAGTTAAGCCATGATAAATTGTCAGAGGTGGGGAAACCTACATAGAGAGAGCTTTAGAAAGACAGACAGAAGCAGATGTGGAAAAGGAGAGGAACAAGAAACATAAAAAATGAGGGCAGCACTAAGGGAGAGAGGAAGGTGTTAGAGACAAAAGAGGATGGAGAGAAAGAGGGAAGGGGAAGAAAGTATGGAGAAAGATAAAGCAGACAGAAAGGAACATAAAAACACAAATACAGTAAGGCATGGAGAGTTATGGAGAAAGGCATAAACCATTAAGTACAGATAGATGTAAAAGTTCTGAAATTTTCATAAAAGACAGGAAATTGGTGGTAAGAGGAAAAGAGGATGTAGAAACATTTTGGCCCGCTTATGTCAAAAATGATGTTTTGTATTGATTGCCAGCTCTGAGATTCTGCAAAAGTTTTTTTAAAACCAGGCTTGGGGGATCCCTGGGTGGCTCAGTGGTTTAGCGCCTGCCTTTGGCCCAGGGTGTGATCCTGGAGTCCTGGGATCAAGTCCCGCGTCAGGCTCCCGGCATGGAGCCTGCTTCTCCCTCTGCCTGTGTCTCTGCCTCTCTCTCTCTCTCTCTTTCTCTCTCTGTCTATCGTGAATAAATAAATAAAATATTAAAAAAATAAAATAAAATAAAACCAGGCTTAGGTAGGTTTTTATGAGCATGGCTACTCTATATTGGTGAGACAATTGGTAAGAGCTCTCAAAGCAGGGCTCTAGCTATTTTTCTGCCTCTAAGGGAAGCATTGTTTCTACAAGAGGAGATAAAGAAACTCCATGCTAGCCTTGTGGCTTGCCCTTATTGACTTCTGGTCTAAGACCCATACCTTCAAGGTCTGACTTCTGCTGGATGGGGAAGGGCTGGTCCTTTTTGGTAGTCCTGACTAAAGATTAAGTTCTCATTGGAATCTTAACAAGTGACAGCTTACATGACTAGCCAGCTCATGTAGGACATTAAAGCCTCATTAATTCTTGTTGGTCATTGATGCCACTATGCACGGACCTCTGCCCCAGGAGGCAAAGCCACAGCTTGAGATCAGTTTGTAAGTGTGATTTAAGCCAAAAGGAATGTATTATTCAGCTGAGGTGTTCATGTTTAATTCAAAATCACACTATGAATCTAGAGAATTCTGATGGATAGTTGACAAGAGGAAAGTGGGAACAGTAGCCTCTATATGTACTTGACACACACACATGAGTCACATTCAGTATTCACTGGTAGAGGAAGGACCTCTTGACGTCAGTGTTACACAGACTAGTGGATTTCTAATTATGTGGATCACGATGAAAAATCGGACACTCTTGCTCCAGGCTGGTGGATACTTTCCTCCCTCCAAACCAGACCTCTAAGTACTGATACAGAGCAGTCACTAGTAATCGCACCTTCTTAATCTTTTATAAAGACTGAAAACAAGAGATGGCTCAAAAGCTCAGGAGTAAGAGGAAAGTTGTGTTTCCAACGTGCTAAATTTTTAACTTTTAAACATTTAACTGAAAATGTTGAAAACATAAGAATTATCTATATTTTCATCTTCCCCACTAATTCCATTTACCAAATAGTTTTCTTTTCCCTACATGACTTCAAGATTTTGGAAATTTTGTATCTCTAGGGGTAAGTGTCAAGATCTAAAGAAAATGGTGACATAGGAAGGAATCACAAAACTGGGAAGAGGAGCTGGATAGATCTTGATAACTTACCACAAGAGTTAAGAGAAGAACTGTCTTAAAACCAAACCACTTTTTTCTCCTCTAGAAAAGTTGTTTCCTGCAGCCATTAAATCCATCCACCGGGGTTGTTTATTTTCCCCATGCCATGGATTGGAGTGCACCATGAAAAGGATTCCTGCAGTAAGTAACTGTAATGGGTTCTAGAGCCAATCGGTCCACCATCAGGCTCTGCAGGACCATGAATCATGACATGTACCCTAAGACCTCCACTTTTCTCCCCCACTCCAGAGCCCTGGAACCACCAGATGAGAATGGTAGCTGGCCCTGGGAACAAGCATATCAGGAACACCCAAAAGGATGCCTGCCTGCTCCGAGTATCTCCTAATTCGGTCTGGCCATAGTTACCTCCTCAGGAAAATTGCCTTTACCTATCTACCAGGTTTAGTCGTAAAAACTATTTGAAGGAGACAGACACAATTCAGGTATAAGAGATATTCATTAATTCTGATCAAAGAAATAAAGCTGATGTTCATCTGCTTCTGTCTAGATGTCTTCATTCATTTAACAAAATGGAATGCTTAGCATGGGCCAAACACTCTATGCCTTTCTGTCTGACCAGTCCGAGTCCGTGTACCTGAAGGAGATAGCTTTCTCGTCTTTCAAGAACACTACACCCAAGTCCTCTCCACACCCTGGCCAAAGGATTATGTTTACAGGAAGTAGCTAACTGGTCATTCAACAAATATCTAGTGAACATCTACAGTGGAAACAGGCCACTGTAGCAAATAACTGAGTTTCATCTCTGTCATGGTGTGAAATGAGGGACAAAGTCCTGATCTGACCTCTAACTTAGGGGAATATCTGTGCATATATGAATCACACAGGAAGGAATTTCCTTGGGCTGTGTGTTAGAAGACACTAATTTCAAAGTCATAAAGAAACCAAAACTTACATGTATACAAAAATAAAATTGAATACAGTGAAATGAAGGCAAAAATAAAGACTATAAAATGTAAATGTAAAAAATGAAAGTTTAAAAAAAGACAAAAAGATGGGGGAATCCCTGGGTGGCTCAGCAGTTTAGTGCCTGCCTTCGGCCCAGGGTGTGATCCTGGAGTCCCGGGATCGAGTCCCACATCAGGCTCCCTACAGGGAGCCTGCTTCTCCCTCTGCCTATGTCTCTGCCTCTCTCTGTGTGTCTCTGATGAATAAATAAATAAAATCTTAAAAAATAAATAAATAAATAAAAATTAAAAAGACAAAAAGAGTTGATAAAATAAGAAACTAGTTGAGGCGGGAAAAAAGAAAGAATATTGGAAAATTTTAAACTGAAAGATAAGTGAATCCTAAGAAAAAAACTTCAAGTTCTACATACTATTTTCCCCCAGTCCTGGAGTTTTACAGTACTGTTTGGTCCCTAAACTTGCTGTTCCCCTGTTCTTCCAGCTGGTCTTCTGGGGGAGGGCCGTGCCCTGCTGATCCTCAGGTATGTGTGCCTGGGCCGAGATGCACCACCCCTTGCGGGGTGCCGGGCTCAGTGGGAGCTGTCTGCTGTGCATGGCTTTTATTCCCTGAAGGCTTTCCCTGACTCTTTAGGGGTGAAAATAAAAACTGTCCACTCCCTAATCTCTAGACCTGGAGCTGAGCGGTGGGGGTATGTGCCAAACTCTGCAGACTCCTATGGTGTGTGCCCACTCTGATCCTCCCAGGGGAAGGCAGAGGGGTCACCCAGCTTGTTTCTGTCTTTTACAGGGCCTGGCATGGAAAGTATTCATGGGGTCAGTGTGCACCCACTCTGCCACTCCCAGGGGGAGCTGGAGGGTTGCTGCATTCTAGTCCTTTGCAGGGACTCAACATAGAGCGAGCAGTCACCCAGTCAGGCCGCTGTTCCCAGTTTATGGCAGATTGAACGAGAGCCTCCTCCACCCTCCAGGGCTTGCTGACCTAAACCTGCTTCCTGCTCCAGTGCTCAGGAACTGCCAGCTCAGGCACCTCTGTTCTTTTTGTGACTCTGGGGACTTTGAGTGTCCCACCAGGGAGTCTGCCTGCTTCACCACTGAGCACCTTTTAGGCAAGGGAAGGCTCTCATGGGAGCAGATTTCTGAAGTCCTGATTTTATGCTCCAGGGCTATATGGCTTTCCAGAAGCCAGCTGATGCAGATTCCCTCCTCCTGCTGTTTATCTTCCAATATGTCCTCTGTGCTTCTCTTTGCACTCCTACCTTGCAAACTGTGGTCGCTTTTCTATTTATAGAATACCAGCCACTCATTTCTTACATCCCAGGTTGAATTCATAGGTGTTCAGGATGATTTGACAGTTACCTAGATAAATTTAGGGGACCAGATGAAATGAGGACCCCCTCTTCTTCCACCATCTTGCCCCCTCCAGAGAGGAGCACCTCTTGAAAACTGCCTACTTCTGAGTGCCTCTGAGGAAGTTGGCTTGCCTTACAGGTCAGGTGTCACACCCAGGTCACTTCTCATCTTGTACTTGCTAAGGGCTAAGGTTCATATGTCCATAAACAACTACAATTTTTCACTGAATCTAAGACTCCATTAGCTAGTAAACATATCATTATTTCTTTTTTTAAAAAAAGATTTTATTTATTTATTCATGAGAGACATACAGAGAGAGGCAGAGACACAGCATAGGGAGGAGCAGGCTCCTAGCAGAGAGCCCAATGTGGGGGGCTCAATCCCCAGTCCCGGGATCCGGGATCATGCCCTGAGCTGAAGGCAGACACTCAATCGCTGAGTGGTCATTCAACAAATATCTAGTGAAATATCTGAGCCACCCAGGAGTCCCAATATATCATTATTTCATGCAACATTGAGAAAGAAAAACAGTCCAAAAAAAAAAAAAGAAAAAAGAAAAGGAAAGAAAGAGAGAAAAGAAAAACAGTCAATTAAATGATGACATGCTGAAAACTTCTGAATTCACTCTGTGAGGCCAGCTTTACCTTGATCCCAAAACCAGACAAAGACGCCACCAAAAAGGAAAATTACAGACCAATATACCTGATAAACATGGATGTAAAAATTCTCACTAAGATAAATACAAGTCCATAGGATCCAACAGTACATCAAAAGGATTATTCACCATAACAAAGTGGTATTTATTCCTGGGCTGCAAGGGTGGTTCAACATCAGCAGATTATTCAATGTGATACATCACATCAATAAAAGAAAGGACAATAACTATATGATCCTCTCACTAGATGAAGAAAAGCATTTGACAAAATACAGCATCCTTTCTTGATTAAAACTCTTCACAGTGTAGGGATAGAGGGAACCTACCTCAGTATCATAAAAGCCATCTACAAAACCCACAGCAAATATCATTCTCAATGGGGAAAACCTGAGAGATTTTCCCCTAAGATCAGGAACATGACAGGGGTATTCACTCTCACCAGAGTAGTTCAACAAAGTACTACGAGTCCTGGCCTCAGGGGTCAAATAACAAAAAGAAATAAAAGGCATTCAAATGCAAAAGAAGTCAAATGTTCATTCTCACAGATGACTCAATTCTCTGTGAGGAAACCCAAAAGAATCTACCCCCAAATCACTAGAACTCATACAGGAATTCAGCAAAGTGGCAAGATATAAAATCAAGGCACAGAAATCAGTTGCATTTCTATACACTAACAATAAGACAGAAGAAAAAAAAATCAAAGAATCAGTCCCATTTACAATTGTTCCCAAAAGCATAAGATACCTAGGAATAAGCCTAACCAAAGCGGCAAAGAATCTATACTCTATAAACCAGGGAACAGGGACACCGGGTTGGCTCAGTGGTTGAGCATCTGCCTTAGGCTCCGTGTGATCCCTGGGTTCAGGATCGAGTCCCGCATCCGGCTCCCTGCAAGGAGCCTGCTTCTTCCTCTGCCTGTGCCTCTGCCTCTTTCTCTGTGTTTCTCATGAATAAATAAATAAAATCTTAAAAAATAAAAAAAATTTTTTCTTAATTTTTTTATTTATTTACGATAGTCACAGAGAGAGAGAGAGAGAGAGGCAGAGACGCAGGCAGAGGGAGAAGCAGGCTCCATGCAGGGAGCCCGACGTGGGATTCGATCCCGGGTCTCCAGGATCGCGCCCTGGGCGAAAGGCAGGCGCCAAACCGCTGCGCCACCCAGGGATCCCAAAATAAAAAAAAATTAAAACTACAGAACACTTATGAAAGAAATTGAGGAAGTCACAAAAAATGGAAAAACATTCCATTCTCATGGATTGGAAAGATAAATATTGTTAAAATGTATGTTACCTAGAGCAATCTATACATTCTCTGCAATCCCTATCAAAATACTATCAACTCTTCACAGAACTGGAACAAATAATCCTAAAATTTGTATGGAACTAGAAAAGACCCCAAATAGTCAAAGGAATGTTGAAAAAAAAAAAAAAAAAACTAGTGACATCACAATTCCAGACTTCAAGCTGTACTACAAAGCTGTGATCATCAATGTTGTGCCCAAGATTGCGAATCCGAGAAACCACCGAGGAGCCGTCACCGATGCAAACACAAGAGGGTTCATTTACAAGCTCGACTTGGGTCCAAGTGCACCCGACGCAGCGGAGCAGGGACTTGGACCCCGAGACTAAGAGGCGTAGCAGCTTTATAGGGGCCAGTGGCCCATGCGACACGCAGAAAGTTGCACAGTCATGTCGGTTCACACGCAGGTGGCTGATTGAATTACACCTTACCCTATAGGATCCACTTGAGCTGGCCTATTACTTTGGTCAGAATCGGTGCGCAGTTTTGGTGGACACAAAGCAGGGGTACATTGTTATGAGCCGATTTCCGATTAGGGTGTGCCCAGTGGCTCAACTAGGGTGGGGCAGCGCCTTAAGCCATAAGCAGGTCACGTGGGGGTCATAGGGGAGGTGGCGGGTGTAGCACAAAATGGAGTTAGTCCTGCTCTGCTTGTCCACCGGTAGGGGATTTTTGTTAAATTTCCTGGGTCCCACAGTCAAGACAGCACGATACTGGCACAAAAACAGACACATAGATCAATGGAACTGAACAGAGAACCCAGAAATGGGCCCTTAACTCTATGGTCACTAATCTTCAACAAAGCAGGAAAGAAAATGCAATGGAAAAAGGACAGTCTCTTCAACAAATGGTGTTTGGAAAATTGGACAGCTACAGGCAGAAGAATGAAACTGGATCATTTTCTTGCACCAAACACAAAAGTAAACTCAAAGTGGATGAAAGACCTAAATGTGAGACAGGAATCCATCAAGATCCTAGAGGAGAACAGAGGCAATAACATCTTTGACCTCAGCTACAGCAACTTCTGGCTAGACATGTCTCCAAAGGAGAGGTAAACAAAAGCAGAAATGAAGTGTTGGAACTTCATCAAGATAAAAAGGTTTGCACAGTAAAGGAAACAGTCCACAAAACTAAAAGACAACCTACAGAATGGGAGAAGATATTTGCAAATGACCTATCAGACAAAGGGCTAGTATCCAAGATCTATAAAGAACTTACCAAACTCAGTACCCAAAAAACAAAAAATCCAGTCAAGAGATGGGCAGAAAACATAAACAGACATTTCTCCAAGGAAGACATACAAATGGCCAACAGACACATGAAAAAATGCTCCACATCACTTGCCATCAGGGATTTGCAAATCAAAACCACAATGAGATACCACCTCACGCCAGTGAGAATGGTGAAAATCAACAAGATGGGAAACAACACATGTTGGTGAAGATGTGGAGAAAGGAGAACCTTATATATATAAATATATACATATATATTTTTATATATATTTACAGTGGGATATTACTCAGCCATTGAAAAAAGAATGAAATCTTACCATTTGCAAGGACAACTGCACTAACATTCTGTGACTCAGTAATTTATGACCAGATGAACTACAGAATGAAAATAGACAACAGAAAAGAAGTCAGGAACCTGGGCTCTGATCTAGGGCTGCCCTTTATTATTGTTTTTTAATATTTTTTACTTATTTGAGAGAGAGAGCACACAAGCGGGGTGGGGGTTAGAGAGAGAGGGAGAAGCAGGGCAGACTCTTCACTGAGCAGGAAGCTTGACGTGGGGCTCGATCCCAGGACCCCAAGATAATGACCTGAGCCAAAGGCAGATGCTTCACCAACTGAACCACCCAGGCACCCCTAGGGCTGCCCTTTAATAGAGTCTGTGATCCTTCTCAGCCTTAGTTTGTCCACGTATTAAGTGGGGTTATTATTGTCTGTTTAGACTAGATCTGTTAAATCAAGAAGTAACTATAATTTTCTCATAACACAGTCCTTTAAAATACATGCAGTGGGGACGCCTGAGTGGCTCAGTCAGTTAAGTGTCCAACTCTTGATTTTGGCTCAGGTCATGTTCTGGGGCTATGGGATCAAGCCCCTTGTTTGGCTCCTCACTCAGCAGAGAGTCTGCTTCTCTCTCTTCCTCTCCCCCTCCCCCTACTCATGCTCCTATTTTTCTTTTCTGCCCCTGGGCCAAGAAAGTTCCAGTTTTTGTCACCTTCAGGTATTAAGCAGTATAATTTTCTGCATATAAATGTATAATCTGGAACAATATCAGAACTTTCCTATTGTTCAGTATGGAGCTTCTTGTTCCCCAGTGGACAGCCTGCAGTGGACTGGTATCTTGTCTTTGCCTGGTAAATACAGCTGCCTGGGGGTGGGAGGATAGGAGGCGATGCTGGGGTGCTGGTTCCTGAGTTTTTCAGGGCAAAGGCTATTAAGTGTTTCCAGTGGACTAGCTGTAAACCAGGCTAGAAAGAGAGCCAGTGTGGGGCTGAGTTACTCCTGTACAGTCTGGCCACCTACAGGTGTGAGTAAGCCTCAATGTAAAGAAGCTGAAGTTGTTTTTTAAATTGTTTTAAATTTATTTTTTGTACTTTCAATCTTTTTTATTGAAGTATAGTTGGCATACAATATTATATTAGTCTCAGGTGTACAACATTGTGATGCAACAATTATATACATTATAGATGCTCACTAGAATAAGCGCAGTTACCATCTATCACCCTACAAAGTTATTACAATATTATTGATAATATTCCCTATGCTGTGCTCTTGTGACTTGTCTATTTTGTAACTGGAAGTTTGTACCTCTTAATCCCTATTTTATTCATTGCTTCCTCCCCTGAGCTGAAGTTATTGCTGCATGCCCAGGGATCTATGGAAGACATAAATTATAGAAAAAAGGCTTTACCTGCAACAAGGAACTATAGCTGAGTAGTCTTCAGCAATGACTGTGGAAGAATAAGGGATCTCAGAAGAATCTATGAAAGCACTCGAGAATCAGCTTTAAGCATCTGCCAGTCCCAGAGCGTACAACACCCTCTCACCATCCTGCCAGGCAAGAAAGAACTTGTGCCCCACTATCTGTAATCCTTCCCCATTCTACTCAACCTTGGAGGGTCAGAAATTATCATTAGCAAGCTAGGAGAAGGGGATAGAGACTTAAAGTAGAGAAAAGAGGAACTGTGTGTGCATTTCCTCATCTTCCCACACTCGGAAAACACTAATTAAAGAAGATTTAACTTTGGAGCTGGACATCAAATTTCCAAATTGACATTGTATTTGGTAATATAAAATGACCATAGGACTTTCATCACCTAAGAGAGATCAGGTGTTTAATACTGTTCCTGTTTTCATCTTGGAACAAGGAAAACTGATCCCACTGAGCAAGCTAAGGAGACAGTGGAGAATGAAACAGAGTGGCTATGATCGCATCCTTCAAGTCATGCTCGCTCCTCATAGTTGTGTGCAGGCCTGGGTGTCACTTCAGGCTGTCACTGGATCTGGTCTGATGCAGTTTGTGATAGACTGATCTATAGATGCTCAAAAAGTCTATTACTCAAGACTAACTTGTTCTTGAGGAATATGATTCAAGACAACACATGTTGCTATAGTTTCCTCATTAAAGGTTCTATGTTCTCCAATATGGTAGCCATTAGCTCACATGTAGCAATAACCACTTAAAGTGAGGCCAGTCCAAATTCAGATGATTTCTTAATCATACAACACACACCAGATTTCAAAGTCTTAGTACCAAAAAGCTCACTAATAATTTTTATATTTATTACACTTTAAGATTGTATATTATTTTGGATTACTGGTTTAAAATATATTATTAGGGATCCCTGGGTGGCACAGCGGTTTGGCACCTGCCTTTGGCCCAGGGCGCGATCCTGGAGACCCGGGATCGAATCCCACGTCGGGCTCCCGGTGCCTGGAGCCTGCTTCTCCCTCTGCCTGTGTCTCTACCTCTCTCTCTCTCTCTCTCTCTGTGACTATCATAAATAAATAAAAATTAAAAAAATAAAAAAATAAAAAATAAAATAAAATAAAATATATTATTAAAATTACCTGTTATTTGGGTGCCTGGGTGGCTTAGTCAGTTAAGTGTCCAACTCTTGGTTTCAGTTCAGGTCATGATCTCAGGGTTGTGAGATCAAGCCCCACATCCTGATGGAGCCTGCTCCGTGCTCAGCCTACTTGATTCTCTCGCTCTCCCTCTCTTTCTCCCTGTGCCCCTTCCCCCATTCATGTGTGCATATGTGCACATGCTCTCTCCCTCAAAAAAAAAAAAAATTACCTGTTGTCTTCTATCTTATTAGAAACTTTTAAATTACACATAACTCACATTATATTTCTATTGGGCAACCCTGTCTTAGGCCATAAAGCATTGAGGTCACAGGTCATATAAGACTGGGATATTTCCCATTCAGAGTGGTTCATTTCCATTTTTAATTATCTTAAAGCAGTCAGATCCTAGTAGATGGGCCGGAATCTGGATTAAGGGAAGAAATATCCTCTCCTTTTTGGACCAGCGTAAAGGTGGTGGTGCAGCTTGTATTTTGGGTTAGGAGAGCACATTCAAGGGTACCTCCAATTGTGGGGAGGTAAACTGGCTCCTGAAACTCAGAGCATGCTGGAGGTAAAGCAGAGAAGCGACCAGTAGGAGAACTCACATAGGAAGGGCCTTGGGTTTGTGAAATCTGATCAGCTATATCTAATTTCCAGTTCAAACTGTTTCTTTAATTCTCTTCCTTTCTCCCACACTCCTTAGTAAAGACTTCTTAAAAGTGAGCCTGGAGGCAGGGGAGGGAAGCTGAAGGAGGGGTCTGGCATTGCCTCCTCCCTGCAGGTCCTGGCATCTGCAGGCCAGCTTGCTGATGACGCTGCTGTTCTCCCAGTGTGTCTTCTTAGCCTAAGAGGCAGTGACCTCACTTCTGAGAATCTATAAAATTCTCAATTGTGGGAAAAGCTTTAATAAATAAAAAAATATTCAGGGGATCCCTGGCTGCCTTTGGTCCAGAGCGTGATCCTGAAGACCCGGGATTGAGTCCCACATCGGGCTCCCTGCATGGAGCCTGCTTCTCCCTCTGCCTATGTCTCTGTCTCTGTGTGTGTGTGTCTCTCAAGAATAAATAAATAAAAATCTTTAATAATAAATAAATAAATAAATAAATAAGCAAACATTCATTACTATTTATAATCTTAAGGGGCTCCTGGCTGGCTCAGTGGGAAGAGTATATGACTCTTGATCTTAGAACTGTGAGTTCAAGCTCCATATTGGATATAGAGATTACTAAAAAATATAAATAAACCTTGAAAGAAAAAAAAGAAAAATATTGTAAGCAGCATAAACACTCAACGGGAAAAACTATAAATTGTGGACCATGCACTTCATACACCATTGTGGAGCTGCTTAAGTGACATTTATTAAAAGTTTGTATTAACAAGGAAGATGAAAATGTCATAATAATCATTTCAAAAAGGAATAAAGATGGGGCACCTGGGTAGCTCAGTCAGTTGAGTGTCCAACTCTTGATTTCAGCTCAAGTCATGATCTCAGGGTAATGAGATCAAGGCCAACAATGGGCTCTGCACTGGGCATAGAACCTCCTTGAGAGTCTTACTCCCTCCACTCTTCCCCTGCTTGTTCGCACGTGCTCTCTCTCAAAAATTAAAAATTAAAAAAAAAAAAAATGGAGGGGCACCTGAGTGCCTCACTGGCTGAATGTCTGCCTTTGGCTCAGGTCATGATCCTGGGGTCCTGGGATCGAGTCCTACATCAGGCTCTCTGGCTGTGTCCCTGCCTTTCTCTGTGTCTCTCATTAATGAATAAATAAATTCTTTAAAAAAAAAAAGATTAAAAGAATACACAATTAAATACACAACTGGTGACAATAAATATACTCCTCCCTCCAAAGAAAACCAAAAAAATCTAGCCATAAAGACTAGAAAAAATGTTTTTAAAAAATGGAACCATGATTGTTTTAGTCAGCCTTCTCCACAAAAATGGAACCAATATAGAGAGAACTGGTTCAGGCAATCGTGGAGGTTGGCATGTCTAAGATTTGCAAGGTAGTTCTGGCAGGCTGGAGACTCGGAGAAGAGTTGCTTCTAGTGGAGAAGCAGTTGAGAGGCAACATTCCTTCTAGTTCTAGTGGGGAAGCAGTTGAGAGGCAGCATTCCTTCTTCCTCCATGGGGAAGTCAGCCTTTTTCTATTAGGACCTTCAAATGATTGAATGAAGCACACCCACATTACAAAGGGTAATCTGCTTTAGTCGAAGTCCACTGATTTAAATGTTAATTTCATCTAAAAACTAACTTCACACACAAAAAAATAACTTCACAGAAACATCTAGAAAATGCTTGACAAAGTATCTGGGTACTATGGGCCTAGCCAAGCTGACATAAAATTAACCATCACAATGACCTAGGATTCAATCTCTAACTTACTTTCAAATATTTTACTGTTTTCCAAAATACATATGGTAATGATGTACCTTTATGATAGAAAAAGACCTGTAAACATTTAAAACACAATTTTCCTGGAGTAGGGCAAGGGTGTCATGTGCTGGGTGCTTTTCTCAACCTGCCAATGCCCCCCCCCCCCCCCCCCCCCCCCCCCCCGACACCTTCCATAACTCTTCTCACCTCCTGTCACTGTTATGCCCAGGATGTGTCTTCCAATGCTAAATGGTAAACCCTTAGAGGTCAGCAACTAAGTCCTACTCTCCTTTTTCTTTTTTTTAAGTAGGCTCCACACCCAGCATGGAGCCCAATGTGGGGCTCAAACCCACGACCAGGAGATCAAGACCTGGACTGAGGTTAAGAGTTGGATGTTTAATCCACTGAGCTACCCAGACATCCCAAGTCTTACTCCTTTTTGACTTCCCTCATCATAGGGAGCTCTTTCATCAGTAAGTAATTACTTTCCCATTAAATTAAATTAAGAACTTTGAGGGAATGCCTGGCTGGTTCATTTGGTAGAGCTTGAGACTTTTGATCTTGAGGTCCTGAGTTCAAGCCCTACATTGGGTGCAGAGATCACTTTAAAAAAAAAAATGTTTTTTTCAAAATAAATTAAAAAAAATAAGAACTGTAGGAGATAATCTTCAAGAGGATTTTAGGACCTGGGATTTTAGTTAATGACAGAAGGAAGATGTGGAGGCAATGAGAACCTGTCTAACTGCATTCATTTCAGCTGCAGGTAATATGCTGATTCCTAAGGCTGTACCCTTCAGAGAGGCTTAGTTATGGGTGAGCACAGGGAACTTGTGTTCTCGCTTTGCAAAGTTAACTTGATAAGATTTTCCCTACCTCTGCTGCAATTGTTTAAAAAGTATTATTGATTTTCTCTAATGTTTTCTGGAATTCCTTTAAGTTTTAATTTATTGCTCATGCTTTAACTTCCTTTTTACTTCTTCCTAAATGTAATATTGGTATATCTGCTTTGCTTATTTCTGATATGTTCCCATAAATGGAGGGAATTTCTATAAACTAAATCCATCTTTCTTTGATTTTCAATATGTTTGGAAATAATTTCCTAAAGGTGAAAAATGTTGCTCCCAAGACACAATGAAAATTTTACTTTAAAATGATGTGTGGGGGCAGCCCTGGTGGCTCAGTGGTCTAGCGCCGCCTGCAGCCCAGAGTGTGATCCTGGAGACCCGGGATCGAGTCCCACATCAGGCTCCCTGCGTGGATCCTGCTTCTCCCTCTGGTCTCTCTCTCTCTCTCTCTCTGTCTCTCTGTCTCTCATGAATAAATAAGTAAAATCTTTAAAAAATAAAAAAATAAAATGATGTCGGGCAGCCCGAGTGGCTTAGCGGTTTAGCACCCCCTTCAGCCCAGGGCGTGATCCTGGAGACCCAGAATCGAGTCCGGCGTCGGGCTGCCTGCATGGAGCCTGCTTCTCTCTCTGCCTCTCTCTCTCTTTCTGTGTCTCTCATGAATAAATAAATAAAATCTCTAAAAAAAAGAACTTATAGTCAGCCAAACGCAAAAGAAACTTATTTTTGTGGAGAGGATGGAGTAATTGGGTAATGGGCATTAAAAGGGCAGGTGATGTAATGAGCACTGGGTTTTATATGCAACTGATGAATCACTAAACTCTACCCCTAAAAATAATAATACATTATATGTCCACTAAATTTAATTAAAATAAAAATATTTTAAATCTTAAAAAAAAAAAAAACTGATTTTTTTTTTTTTTTTTTTTTTATGATAGTCACAGAGAGAGAGAGAGAGAGGCGCAGAGACACAGGCAGAGGGAGAAGCAGGCTCCATGCATCGGGAGCCTGATGTGGGATTCGATCCCGGGTCTCCAGGATCACGCCCTGGGCCAAAGGCAGGCGCCAAACCGCTGCGCCACCCAGGGATCCCCAAAACTGATTTTTGAAACAATATCCAGAGGAGAAAATAAAGATGTGCCAAGTGTTGTCTGGCCTTTGAATTTGGTTGGTGGTTCTAGGTCTTTCTTGGAGAGCTTCTCCTCTGTGGTATCTCAGAGGTACTTGGGATTCTGAGAAACTCCCACTGAAAGCAAGAATTTTCTTCATTACATCCTACATAGTGGCTTTCTAGTCCCTGCCCAAACACAGAAGGTGGAAACTGAAGGTGGAGAAAGAAAAAAATTTGTGAACCTGAAAGTCTGGTTGCCCAAAGAGAAAAGACATTCAGAATCCTCAAAAGGAAGGGGTATCTGAAGATCAGGAAACTATAAAACTGGGTCCAGAAAAGGTTTTCTATCAGGAGAGAGAATATCTGATGAGACATGCAAATGTGGCCTAAGGTGGTAGGTTACGGGCACATGTTATAGGCAGATACTCTTCACAAATGCTCCACAGTTGAACTCTTAAGGCTTTTGAAGAATCTTAAATAACTGGCAGGGTTTTTCCTGATGACTCAATGAACTTGCTCAATCAGCCAGTCTCAGCTTACCCCCAAAAAAGAAAAATTAAATTCACTGCTCCCCAACTGCCTGTAGCTTTCCCTCTCCCCTCCCCCTTCCCTCTTTTATGAGTCCTGTCTTGTCTTTATATGTCAGCCATCAGAGTGGCCTGGCTCTTCTCCATGTGCACTACTTTTTTCTGCTACCACCAACTTACTATACAATTTCTCTATGTCCTATGTCTCTACGTCCTAACTTTTGAACTGTGCTTCCTCATTCCAAATCAAGGCCCTCCAGTCTCACACCTAATCACCATCACTGTCATCACCACCATTACCCCTGCACATTGATTACCATCAGCAGCACCATCATTATTACCATTTAGTTTCCATGAGAGCAAAAAGTACATCTAATCCTCACAATATTCTCAAAAATGTATTGTGACTCCCCTTGGAGGAAATGAAGTCAAATAACTTGTAAAGAGTTACGCATTTAGTAAGTCACACAACCAAGATTTAAACCTGTTTGTTTGGGACACCTGGGTACTCAGTTGGTTAAGCAGCTGGCTCTTTCAGCTCAGGTCATGATCTCAGGGTCATGGGATCAAGCCCCACAGGCTCTGTGCTCAGCAGGGAGTCTGCTTGAAAATTCTCTCCTTCTGCCCCTTATTCCATTCTTTTTCTCCCTCTCTCAAAATAAATAAATACATCTAAAAAATAAAAACAAAACCCAAAAACCTAGCTTTGTTTGATTCCAAAGCCCAAAGTCTTACTCATTATGCTATCCTGCTTTCCAAATTCTCTTTCTACTACCAACCACTTTAAAAAAAATTATTTATTTATTTATTCATGAGTAACACACAGAGACATAGAGGGAGATGCAGGCTCCTCACAGGGAGCCCAATGTGGGACTGAATTCTGGACGGGGGATCGCACCCTGAGCCGAAGGCAGTCGCCCAACCGCTGAGCCACCCAGGCGTCCCTCAACCACTTCTTTATAGTTCTGTTTCTTTTCTTTCTTTCTTTCTTTCTTTTTCTTTTCTTTTCTTTTCTTTTCTTTTCTTTTCTTTTCTTTTCTTTTCTTTTCTTTTCTTTCTTTTCTTTCTTTCTTTCTTTTCTTTTCTTTTGATTTTATTTATTCATGAGAGATACAGAGAGGCAGAGAGAGAGAGAGGCAGAGCCACGGGCAGAGGGAGAAGCAGGCTCCATGCAGGGACTGATGGATGTGGGACTCCATCCCAGGTCTCCAGGATCACACCCGGGGACAAAGGTGGCGCTAAACTGCTGAGCCACCCGGGCTGCCCTATGCTTCTGTTTCTTAAAAGAAATTCTTTTAATTTCTTAAAAAGAATTCTTTCTTTTTCTTTATGATAGTCACACAGAGAGAGAGAGGCAGAGGGAGAAGCAGGCTCCATGCCCCGGGAGCCCGACGTGGGATTCGATCCCGGGTCTCCAGGATCACGCCCTGGGCCAAAGGCAGGCGCCGAACCGCTACGCCACCCAGGGATTACCTCTTAAAAGAATTCTTAAAAGAAAGAATCTCGTTGGTTTGACGCAATTTTTAGTACCATGCCACATTACTGGTCATCTGCCAGCTTATTGATTGGCTGACCATGAATCAGGTACCCATCTCTGGACCAATCAGCTGTGGCCTGAGGATGCAGGGTGTCTTGGGCTGTGCTCTCAGCAGAGCGGCTGTATGTGGAAAAAGCGCCATAATTGGCATGAACAGTGTATGTGTAGGTGTCTGAACCCCCCTGAGAGTTTGCTCAAGAAAACAAATTGTAATGTACATTGATTTGGACTTCATCTCTTTCCACAGATTATTTGAAATGGCTCTATAACAAAAACACAATTATGCAGTAATAATGTACATATGAAAACATTTAAAACCTACAAACTGAGGCAAAACATTTAAAACCTACAAACTGAGGCAAACTGAGGTTTGGAATAGAAATATTCCAAACCTTAGGGATGAAAATATCGAGGTATTTAAGAAAGTTAGTGTTTTAAGGTTTCTGGGGCAATCTGTGCAGAAAAAAATATATAGACAGCCTATAGTATGTATGAGGAAAAGAAAAGTAAACAACTTCTCCAAGCAGTAAATTCTAAAATAAATTTCTCACATGACATCCTTAATAAGGGACACTAGGTAATATAAAACTAAAAGTCTTCAGCAAATTTTCTGGAACAAATTCAATAATCAATTTCACATGCTTGTCCACTATAGCAAACCTAGCCAAGGAGAAGACAGAGCATGAAGACAAAGGGCAATGGAAGCGATTCCAGGAAGGGCTAAAAAAAAAAAAAGTCATATAAAGATAGAGATATCCTTGATCCAGGGACTGAGTTTGAGAACTTAGAGAAGAGAAAATTGCATGCTCCTTATATAATCATCTCTAAAATATTCTTTATCTCTGTTGAACTATTATGAGGAGCCATATACCAGAAATCCTAGTTTATACTCCCTGTTAGGTAACTTTAGGATATATGATTTCCATTGGTTATCTTTTCTTTTTAAAAAAATTTATTTGGGGATCCCTGGGTGGCTCAGCGGTTTGGGGCCTGCCTTTGGCCCAGGGTGCGATCTTGGAGTCCCGGGATCAAGTCCCGCATCGGGCTCCCAGTGTGGAGCCTGCTTATCCCTCCTCCTGTGTCTCTGCCTCTCTCTCTCTCTCTCTCTCTCTCTCTGTCTATCATAAATAAATAAATAAATCTTTTTAAAAAAATAAAAATAAAAAAAATATTTATTTTGGGGGCAGCTAGGTGACTTAGTTAGGTGTCTGCCTTCAGCTCAGGTCATAGTCCCAGGATCCCAATATCGAGCCCCACATCAGGGCTCCCTGCTCAGTGGGAAATCTGATTCTCCCTCTGCTCCTCAACCTGCTCATGCTCTCTCTCTGTCTCAAATAAATAAGATCTTTTTATTTTATTTTATTTTTTTACTGGGACGCCTGGGTGGCTGAGCATCTGCCTTTGGTTGAGAGCGTGATCCCGGGGTCCTGGGATCAAGTCCCACCTCGGGCTCCTTGGAGGGAGCCTGCTTCTCCCTCTGCCTGTGTCTCTGCCTCTCTCTGTGTCTCTCATGAATAAATAAATAAATAAAATATTTTTTAATTTTATTTTTTATTGAAATATAGTAAACACACAATGTTACATTAGTTTCAGATGTACATTTGACAAGTCTATACATTATGCTGCGCTCACCACAAGTATAGCTACATCTGCCACCATACAACTCTATTATCATTGCCTATATTCCCTATGCTATACCTTTTATTTCTGTGGCTTACTCCATAACTGGAAGCTTGTATCTCTCACTCCCCTTCACGCATTTTGCCCATCTCCCCACCTCACTCCTCTAGCAACCATCAGTTTGTTCTCTGTGTTTATGGGTCTGTTTCTGCCTTTTGTCTTACTTACCTTTTCTTAAAAGCTCAGTTGGACAGGTAACAGGTCCACATTGCTCCATGGAAACCAAGGGCCTCAGCCTATGCTCCTACCTGGGTGGAAACAATCCAGGAATCTGTGCAAAAATACCAAAGCCAGGATGTCCTTCAGGAAACTTTTTTGGATTGCTCCAATTCGTGAACTGCAGTGAACCAGCCACATTATGAAGCATTACTACAGCAAGACCAATCTGGCCCCTAAAACCATGTTGTTCATAGTAGAGCTAAAATGGTTATTTTGAAAAAATAAATCAAAGCAGGTACTACCAGTCACCTACTACAAACAGAAAGACCTCAGAAATTACTCATCAAATCCTCTAAGAATGACAAGGAACCCTACCAAATGTATGTAATTAATTTTCTGTATACTTACTTGAAATATCCAAATTAATTGTAGAAAACATCTGCCAAAGACAATTACTTTAGTTTATGTAATAATTAATACTGTGGCTATTTATTTGTTGTTGTCGTTTTTTGTTTTTTTATATTTTATTTAATTTCAATTTGCCAGCATATAACACCCAGTGCTCATCCCATCAAGTGCCCTCCTCATTGCCTGTCATCTAGTTACCCCAACCTCCTACCCACCTTCCCTTCAGCAACCCTTCATTTGTTTCCCAGAGTCAGGAGCCTCTCATGGTTTGTCTTCCTCTTTAACTTTTCTCCACCCAGTTTCCCTCCTTTCCCTTATGGTCCCTTTTGACTATTTCTTATATTCTATATACAAGTGACACCATATGATTGTTGTCTTTCTATGATTGACTTATTTCATTTGGCATAATACCCTCCAGTTCCATCCACATTGAAGAAAATAGTAAGTGTTCATCCTTTCTGAGGGCTGGGTAATATTCCATTGTGTATATATATTTTTTTCCATTCCATATATGGAATATAAAATGGCTATTTTATTTAGTTATCACGATCATTCATCTCTTAAAATCAGGATCCATCCTGGTTAAAGTTAATGAAACCATATCTGCAGCCCACTTATATCCTTTTAAAAAATTTTTTATTTAAATTCAATTTAGTTAACACATAGTGTATTATTAGTTTCAGGGGTAGAATTTAGTGATTCATCAGTTGAAAAAAAAAAAAAAAGAATTTAGTGATTCATCAGTTGGATATAACACCCAGTGCTCATTACATCACATGCCCTCCTTAATGCCCATCACCCAGTTACCGCATCCTCCCACCCACTTCCCCTTCAGCAACCCTCACTTTGTTTCCTATAGTTAAGAGTCTCTTATGGTTTGCCTCCCTCTCTGTTTTTATCTTTTTTTTTCCCTCCTTTTGCCTTTGTTCATCTGTTTTGTTTTGTTTCTTAATATCCACATGAGTGAAATCATATGGTAATTGCCTTTCACTGATTGATTTATTTTGCTTAGCATAATAGTTCCTTCCACATTGTTGCATATGGCAAGATTTCATTTTTTTTTAAGATTTTATTTATTTATTCATGAGAGACACAGAGAGAGAGAGAGAGAGAGGCAGAGACACAGGCAGAGGGAGAAGCAGGCTCCACGCAGGAAGCCCAACGTGGGACTCAATCCCGGACTCCCAGGATCAGGCCCTGGACTGAAGGCGGCGCTAAACTGCTAAGCCACCAGGGCTGCCCGATTTCATTCTTTTTAATGGCTGAGTAATTATATACATATATATATATAATTTAATATATATGGGTATATATACATATATATAATTCTCACATCTTCTTTATCTCTTCATCTGTTGATGGACATCTAGGCTCTTCCCATATTTTGGCTATTGTCGACTTACATTCTTTGGCAGTTCCATGAATCTAGGCTATTTAAAACCATGTTTGAGTTGTTGAGATAGTGGTTTAAAAAAGAATTTGAAATTTTTTAATAAAGGAAATGATTCAACTTTTAGAGATTGTGGTGAGAGAGCCCCATATTATATTAATGGGGGGGGGGGCTGCTATCTCTTTGGAAATACTTAGATAACATTCACCAAGAGTTAACACATACCAAAACATCTTTTGTAGACAATGTTTATGGAAGCATTATTTTTAACAGTGAAACATTTGACAAACTCAGTAAAAGAGAATGTCATATGGTATTATATTAGACAGCTATTTAAAATTAATTTATGAAGGAATGCCTGGATGGCTCAGCGGTTGAGTGTCTGTCTGCCTTTGGCCCAGGGCATGATCCTGGGGTCCCGGGATTGAGTCCCACATCGGGCTCCCTGCAGAGAGCCTGCTTTTCTCTCTGCCTATGTCTCTGCCTCTCTCTCTCTCTGTCTTTCATGAATAAATAAATAAAATCTTTTTTAAAAATTATTTTATGAAGAATTTTTAAATGTAAGATATTGTTCATAACATAGAATTCAGTTGAAGGAGCAGATGCCCATTGAATGAAAAAATATCCAAATGTTAGCAATATTTATGGATTGGGTTGAAGATTATTTTTTATTTTCTTATATACATATAATTTCTCCCTTAAGATTCCAAATTCAGGGCAGCCCTGGTGGCCCAGCGGTTTGGCCCGCCTTCAGCCCAGGGTATGATCCTGGAGACCCAGGAACAAGTCCCACATCGGGCTCCCTGTGTGGAGCCTGCTTCTCCCTCTGCCTGTGTCTATGCCTCTCTCTCATGAATAAATAAACAAAATCTTTTAAAAAAAAAAGATTCCAAATTCAATAAATGTTATTACTTTTTTAATGAAAAGGGAAGTTATTTTTTTTTTTTTTTTTTGAAAAGGGAAGTTATTGAACAAAAGAGTGTCTCTTCTACAAAATTTTTTTTGAGAGAATGCGACTGTGCACATGACTGGGGTGGTGGGGGAGTCAGGGCAGAGCAAGGAGACAGAGGATCTTTTTTTTTTTTTTTTTAAAGATTTTATTTATTTATTCATGATAGTTACACAGAGAGAGAGAGGCAGAGACACAGGCAGAGGGAAAAGCAGGCTCCATGCAGGGAGCCCGACGTGGGATTCGATCCCGGGTCTCCAGGATCACGCCCCAGACCAAAGGCAGGCGCCAAACCACTGCGCCACCCAGGGATCCCAGAGAGAGAGGATCTTAAGCAGGCTCCATGCCCAGCTTGGAGCCCAACAAGAGGCTCAGTCTCATGATCTTGAGATCATGATCTGAGCCGAGATCAGAGTCGGATGCCTGACCGATTGACCCACCCAGGCACCCCATCTCTTCTACAGTTCTTAAGATGGCTGTCAGGTCCATCCAAATAGCTTTTCTGCAGTCCTTGCTTTTGGAAGCAATATAAAAAACAAGTATTTTATTTATAAGCATGAATGGCAGAGAATGTATATTAGCTTATCTATTTTGGCTCAGCTTTGCTTCCGATCATTAGAGGCCCACTAAAATAAATTGAAGATTGTAAATTCACATTGTTCCTGGAAGATCTCTCCACAGGATGACATATAATTCAGAATTCTTGACTGTCTCATCATGTAGCAAAGGATCTTGTTGGAAATGCATCAAATCATACACCACAGCAGGGGACCAGGTGCCAAAGAAAATGGAAAATAGAAAGAATGGTTTCATGGCATTTGCTTCTACATGGCAAAGCTGATCCATGCTACGTAGCTTGAATCCAACACAACCACCCTACAAACTCAACTGGGTCTTCTGACTTGATGTGGCTGATTGAACACACACACATTTGTCTCTGCTCCCACCAGACATCTCACTAAAATGTAATAAAGGTTTTTTAAAAGGTAAGAACCTACAAAGAAGAAAACAAGGAAACTATAAAATCTATATAAGTGAATAAATCAAGATCTGGCCAGTAAACAGATTAGCAGATAAAAGAAAAACAAGAGTAAGTTCACAGTGGGAAAATCCCAAAGCAGCCTGATTGCACGAAACAGAACCCCAGAAGTTGTAAGGAATGAAGATAACAAGTTTGTCTGAACGTAGGGATGCAAGAGAGCCTGGAAACATACGGTGAACATCCGTGTAAGAAGCCAATAGAAAGCCCCAGATCCCCCAACTCGCTTGCATGGCAGCATGACTCCCACAGTCCACCCTAGTGAATGCTTTACTTACCGGAGGGGGAGATGCAGAGAACTATCTGAAAATGGAGAATTTAACTAAAAGTCTGCATACAAAATGGCAAGACCTCCAGGTCTTCCTGCAGGTCAGTTCTGAGAACTTGCAGCCAGACTTGCTCTCAGAAGAATAACAGAGAAATCTCCTCCAGAACAACTGATCAGACCAAAAAAAAAAAAAAAAAAAACCCTACAAATCACAGCAGTAGGGGGGGTTGCTGGTTATGAAGCTATTGTCATGTGGCTTCAATCCCACTCATCTAGTCCCTCCTTTGCCAGCTGTTCCCTCTTAGGCAGAGAGAGCCCTCAGGGTTGGAGGCAGAAGAAGGGACTTGCTCCTTCATGTTTTTTTTTTTTTTTAAGATTTTATTTATTTGAGAGAGAAAGAGAGGATGCTTGAGCGGAGGGGAGACACACAGAGAGAGGGTGAACAGACTCCCCACTGAGCAGGGAGCCTGACCCTGGACTCGATCCCAGAACCCTGAGATCATGACCTCAGCCGAAGGCAGACCCTCAACCTCTGAGCCTTCCAGGCACCCCTGCTCCTTCATGTTTGCTCCCCAGTCCTGTCAACACAGCACAGCAGTAACAGCTGGTTCCAGTAGCAGGCGCTGCTCCCAAGGTGTAGTTCTTCCACACTCCCAGCATGACCCATCACACCACCTCACAGACACCAACGCTGGGGCTCAGGCCCCACTCAGAGGTCTGACTTCCAGCTCCACCTGGCCTCTGCTCCAAGATTCTACTATTTCATGATCCCAAGCTTCTCCCATGATTCTTCAGCCTGTCTACCCCTGTGGTCCCTCTTTGCTCCTTTTTGTCTTTTTGGATCTCAATATATGGTTACCAGTTCTTTACATAAAATTATCTGTTTAGAGGCACCTGGGTGGCTCAGTCCATTAAGCGTCCAACTCTTGATTTCAGCTCAGGTCATGAGATCAAGCCTTGTGTCAAGTTCCACACAGAGCATGGAGCCTACTTGAGATTCTCTCCCTTTCTCCCTCTCTTTGCCCCTCCCCCCTCTTGCATGCATGTGCTCTCTCTCACTCTCTCTCTCTCTTAAAAAAAGATCTATTTAAATATATGGAGTTTTTTTTCTTTCACTTGACTGGACCCTGAATGCAGGGCCTTCTGGAGAAACCCAATCACACTATAGTGAAGCCCACTGAAAAAACCCACCAACACATGTTGTTATCAAACAGCTTAACCTACGAGCCGAAGATTACCATACCAGTCAAGGTCCAATCAGGAAACAGCAGTCAAAGCCCTAATTTGAGCAGGGTGAGTTTAATATAAAGAATTATTGACTTGTAAGGAGGAGTAACTATAAAAACATAAAGAGAACCTAAAGCATACTTTTGGGCTGAGGAAGCGTACCAAAAGGATGACAACCAGGAAGGGCATCTCCCACTCCAAAGTTGGATTCAGACCTCCTTGGAGAGGACGTGGTTGAGCCCCTTGTGTGACAGATAATCTCACTGGGATGCCCAGGCCATAACAGTTGTGAGAAGGCAGGAAACACGTCTTCGGGGTGGAACAGAGGCACCTAGAGTTGGGCATTAGGAGCTCACTGGCTGCATGCAAAGTCTGGGGCATGCACTGTACCTGCCAGGACTAGCTCCTCAAGGAATTGCACACTCTCAGCATGTGGCTGAGCTGGAGCCCAGTGCGTGTCCACACCAGAAACACTGATGGGTTGTGCAGCTGGAGCTGCAAGAATCAAAAACTGCAGCAACTCGGAACCAGAATACGCTTCCTCCCACAACGTCCCTCAAGTGCCCCCTACTGACAAAGCTTAATCTTGAGCGGGCTGCAAAGAAGAAATCAGAGCTCAGGTAAGAGGATGCATTCTCAGTTGAGAGGAAATACACTGATAACCAGCATAGTGACCATTTCGTGCCACTAAAATGAAAGAGGGGGATTGAGCATACAGAAATTGAGAAACTTCAAAGAGACAGAGACAATTCAAAGAACTAAAAATAAAACCCACAATATTTTCATAAAAATAAGAGATACTGTCTCCATGAAAAAATGAAAGGCTATGAAAATGAACAGTTAGAGATCTAAAAAGCAGCATTTTTAATTAAGAATGTGATTCCAGGGGATCCCTGGGTGGCGCAGTGGTTTGGCGCCTGCCTTTGGCCCAGGGCGCGATCCTGGAGACCCGGGATCGAATCCCACATCAGGCTCCCGGTGCATGGAGCCTGCTTCTCCTTCTGCCTGTGTCTCTGCCTCTCTCTCTCTCTCTGTGACTATCATAAATAAATAAAATTTAAAAAAAAAAAGAATGTGATTCCAAAGGCAAATATGCCCATAGAAGTGTTAGAATTTAAAGTTGATGAAATCTCCTAAAAGGAAGCAAAGAATAAAGAAATTAAGTGATACAGAAAACATATGGAAATTAGATTATTAATCTGGATGAATAACAGGATTTCCAAAAAGAGCAAAGGCAGAGAATAGAAGGAAGGAAATTATCAAGGAAATAATTCAAGAACATTCCTCAGAACTGAGAGTCATCAGATTCCAAACTCAGAGAGAACCTTGAATATCTAGCAAAGTGAATGAAGTCAAAAGCATATCATCATGAGTCCTAAAAATGTTAGGGACAAAGAGAAAAACTCCAAAAGTCTTCCAATTGTTTACAGAGAAAAAACAAAAAGGATCAAGACTCAGTCACCAGTGACAAGTCAACAAGTGACAAAGGAGGCTATATATAAGACAACACAGCAATGCTTTCGAAAGTCAGATGCAAATTTTGCAACTGGGAATTCCATCTTCAGAACAATTATTAGCCAGGTATA
This sequence comes from Canis aureus, assembly GCF_053574225.1. Classification (NCBI taxonomy): domain Eukaryota; kingdom Metazoa; phylum Chordata; class Mammalia; order Carnivora; family Canidae; genus Canis; species Canis aureus. The sequence goes on along the minus strand of NC_135617.1, from coordinate 71,857,103 downwards.
GCAGTGAAATAAAGACATTTGTAGACAAAGTCTTAAAAACTTCTCTCTCTCTCTCTTGCCCTTACCTCAGGGAGTTATTGGAGTGTGTATTCCACCAAGGTGAGGGGTTAGATCAAGAAAGACAAAGACGTGGTGGGGTCCTCCATAGAGTGAGGTGGGGGCGGCCCCAGTGGCTCAGCAGTTTAGCGCCGCCTTTGGCCCCGGGGCGTGATCCTGGAGACCCGGGATCAAGTCTCTTGTGGGGCTTCCTGCATGGAGCCTGCTTCTCCCTCTGCCTGTGTCTCTGCCTCTCTCTCTCTCTCTCTCTCAATAAAATAAAATAAAATAAAATAAAATAAAATAAAATAAAATAAAATAAAATAAAATAAAATAAAATAAAATAAAATAAAATAAAATAAAATCTTCAAAGAGTGAGGTGGTTGGAAATCCTGGTACGATACTGAGACATTCCAGAAGGCAGCTATGCAGGAGACCTAGGAATCGACAGGTCCAGATTGAAACAGGATTCTGGGGCCAAACCCTCAGAAATAAAGAGGATTCCTTTACTTGGCTGAACTCAATTATCATGCATTTGAATAGAGAGAAAAACTACACTGTTGGAGAAGAATTTGGTGACAAATCAGTGATAAAATCCTAGACACGCGATCAAAGGAAAACCTAGTAGATCAATATTGTCCTGGCTGACTACCATAAGGGTCAGCTTAGAACCTGCTCCTTCAGCCCTTCTAAGGTTTTCAAAAGCTCCAAATACCTTTCACAAAATTCCTTCCTGTTTTATATACCTGGATGAATCTCTATAGCCTGTACTGAAACCCAGCTGATGCAACTCATTATTAAAAACAGGAAGACAAGGACACCTGGGTGGCTCAGTGGTTAAGCGTCTGCCTCTGGCTCAGGTCCTGATCCCTGGGGTCCTGGGATAGAGTCCTGCATCGGGCTCCCTGCGTGGAGCCTGCTTCTCCCTCTGGCTGTGCCTCTGCCTCTCTCTCTCTGTATGTGTCTCTCATGGATAAATAAATAAAATCTTAAAAAAAAAAAAAAAAAAACAGAAAGACAAAAGCCAATTGAGCACTGCACTGTTTGCATCCAAAAGAGAGAAGCTGGGAAAGGCTGTACGAAGGACCACAGCTTTTTGTTGTTGCATAGCATTTTTGTCTTTTAAAACTATATAATGTTTAAGTTTGGTAAAAATTTAAAATAGTCAAGTAAACAAAAACTCAGGTGGGAGATAACATACGGTGAAGCACTAAGACACACTGAGTTTAAAAGAAAACACTTCACACCATCTATGCAGACTGCATTTTCTTTTAAAAAGTGGCATCTGAGGGGTACCTGGGTGGCTCAGTCAATTAAATGTCTGCCTTCAGCTCAGGTCATGATCCTGGGGTCCAGGGATTGTGTCCCACGTTGGGGCTCCCTGTCTAGTGAGGAGCCCGCTTCTCCCGCCCCCTGTGCCCCTCCCCACTGCTTATGAGCTCTCTCTCTAAAATCAATAAAAAAATCTTTTAAAAGATGGCATCTGGGGCAGCCAGGGTGGCTCAGCGGTTTAGTGCCGCCTTCAGTCCAGGGCCTGATCCTGGAGACCCAGGATCGAGTCCTGCTTCGGGCTCCCTGCATGGAGCCTGCTTCTCCCTCTGCCTGTGTCTCGGCCAGTCTCTCTCTCTGTGTGTGTCTCTCATGAATAAATAAATAAAATCTTTAAAAATAAAAAAATAAAAATATAAATATAAATGATGGCATCTGGGGAACCCTGGATGGCGCAGTGGTTTGGCGCCTGCCTTTGGCCCAGGGCTTGATCCTGGAGACCCGGGATCGAATCCCACGTCGGGCTCCCGGTGCATGGAGCCTGCTTCTCCCTCTGCTTATGTCTCTGCCTCTCTCTGTGTGTGTGTGTGTGTGTGTGACTATCATAAATAAAAATTTTAAAAAAAATAAAATAAAATAAAATAAAATAAATAAAAATAAAAAAATGATGGCATCTGAAACATTCCTGCACCTGGAAAATTTACAAGTATGTAGTAGGGACACAGTGGACTTCTGTCTTCATTTATCCCTTTTCCCTAGTATCTTAAGATTGGCATCCTGACTTTTTGTGTGAACATGGCACATTGTGCTCGCTTTGGCAGCATATATACTAAACATGGCACCTCCTATTTCTTACAAACACTCAAGTAAATTTCCAGGCCCCACATTCCCCACCATTCCAACTGCTGTTCTCCTCTCTGATAGCTCATACCCCTGCAGAAACCCAGGGCTCCCTTCTCCTTGTGCCAATGAGGCTGCCATGGTCCCAATTTAGCCTGTGCCCCTGGGAACCAAGGAGATCCAATAGAGTTTCAATCGCCCTCAGCCTTGGCTTGTGCCCAGGAGATAGGCAGCTGCTCCTGAGGTTTCAGACTCTCAAGTGACTCAGCTCTCCAACTTGCAGGGCTCTGTGCATATGCTCTCCTCCACTTCATCTTCCAGACCATGCCAGATGTTGGTCAAGTCTTCAAAGATGAGATAACCGATACTGATGTCCTAAAATCCTCCACCAGCTGCTGGCCAGCTGCAACAGCCTCCTGGGGTTCTGAGGGAGATACTTGTGGCAGACCCTACAGCCAAAATCACTCCTTAAGGCTGGTGCCACGGGAATCACTTAGCACCAGCCCCTGCTGGTGAAGGACACTTAGCCCTTCTTTCAGAAGCCAGAGGACACGGAGGAGTCAGGGCACATGTGACAGGTCAGGCACCCCACAGGCCTGCCTCCTCTCTAGGCAGTCATCGGGATCACACGTGATCGTTGGTCCAGCTCATTACGGGAGGGAGCCACGACAGAGTTTGGGCCCAAACCTCAGGAATAGAGTCCCTTTTCCTGGGTCAGCCCCAGGCTCAGTCCGATGCCTTGGCCTCTGGCGAGAAGTGAAGGAAAACGGGACCATGTGGGGTGGAAGCAGGCGCTGCTGCAGCTGCCTGCGGCTCGGCTCGGGAGGCGGCGTCCCCGGGAGAAGGCGGGGGGGGGGGGGGGGGGGGCGGGCTGGGGCTCAGGCGGGGCCAAGGCGGGAACCGCCAGCTTCCGAGGACGAATTCGGACGGTTCGGGGAGGCCCGGGCGCCTTCCGCAGCCCCCCCCCCCCCCCCCCGCTTTACTGGCTGCCCAGCTGCGCCCCACGGGGCGACCCCCTCGGAGAGGGTCCCCGCGGAGCACGCCCCCGGGCAGGGGCGAGCGGAGCGCAGGGCCCCAGGCGGGCGCCCCCCGGAATGCTCACCGCGAACGTGTGTGAGCGCGGGCGTTCGGCCCAGCCTATGGAGGCGCCTGTGAAGGAGAGGTCGGAGCCCGTGGGCGCTGGGCTTGCTGTCGTCCGTGCGCGGGGAAGAAATCCGAGGGTGGAGGAGGTCGGGCGCTCAGGTCTCCAGTCGGAGAAGAGAGGCCGGTGGAGCGGCTTTAGGTGTCCCTGTGAGCAGAGTCGTAGGGCAAGTGCCAAGACCGCAGAGACCTGGCGCTGGACGCTGGGTCAGGGGCACAGGGAGGGGAGGAGGACGCCGAGCCCTGGCTCGGACGTGAGAGTCGTGGGCGCACAGGTATCCAAATCCGAGCACAGCTCGGGCGCCTCTGCCGCTGCGGCCGCCTTCCTGCTGCGGGCGCTACGGGAGGCGGAGGCGGAGGCGGAGGCGGAGGCGGAGGCGGAGGCGGAGGTCGGGCGGCCCTGCTCTGGCGGAGGAGTGCGAGGGACAGGCAGGCGCGCAGGGGCCAGCCCGAGGAGAGATCCTGATGACACGCTTGGCGGTAATGGCAATGGCAGGCGTTGTAGATCCGTGTCAATCACCTCATTTAACCCACACAAGGGGGCAGCCCAGGTGGCTCAGAGGTTTAGCGCTGCCTTCAGCCCGGGGTGTGATCCTGGAGACAGTCCCACGTCGGGCTCCCTGCACGGAGCCTGCTGCTCCCCCTGCCTGTGTCTCTGCCTCTCTCTCTCTCTCTCTCTCTCTCTCATAAATAAATAAAATGTTAAAAAAAAAAGATTTAAAAAAGATTAATCAGTATTAATCTTTCCCCCAAGCCAAACATACTTTTACTTCCTCCCTCCTCCTATTTCCCCCCACTGGAACCTCCCAACTTCCCAAGTTTTGTCAAAATCTTCTGAAACTGGACTCTCCTGTGGTTGAATAGCAGACAGAGGAGGAGGAGGTGGATGTGAAGCAGGAGCAAGGCCTCAGGATGGCCACGGGCTTGAAGGCTGGGCACCATAGGTGGGCTGGACAAGGGGCTGGTGTGTGAGCTCATGAAGTCATTGCTTCTGCAGACCCTCTCTGAGTCCCACTCTGTGAGGAGGTGGGGGAAGAGGAAAGCAAAATCCAGAGAGGCAGTGGCCACACAGAAATGACCTTCAGCGCAAGTTCCAGGCTCTGCAGCAGCTGATAATTGAGCAAGGAAGTGTTCTGACTAGAACTGACTTTTTGTGTGTCTATTAAAATACACATAAAACTTACTGTCTTAACCATTTTTGAGTGTAGAGTTCAGTAATATTAAATCCATTTACACTGCTGGGCAGTTGTCACCACCATCCTTCCCCATTATTCTTTTCATCTTCAAATCTGAATGCCTGTCTATTAAACAATAGTTCCCACTAGCCCCTCCCTCCAGCTGAGAGGATGAGCTGGAGAAAAGGGAGCTCGTGCGTATAATATCAATTAGGACATTACTGTAACTACCCAGGCAAGAGGCCATGAGGATCCCCATGAGAAACAAGAAACAGAAAACAAATTTAATAATTAAACAAAAGCACCTCCCTGTACATGAGACAGGCAAGATACCAGCCCTGCAGAGGAGTCATTTCCTGTCAGGGTGACTTGCCTGGCTGAAGTCATCCCCTGGCAAATGTAAAGCACCTTAACTTACTGTCAGTGCTCCAAACAGCCCTTTTCTGCACCCATTTCTCACATTACTGAAGGTCCCCAGATGCTCAACATCTATCTCTTGGGGCACCTGGATGGCTCAGTCCATTAAGTATCTGCTTTAGGTTCAGGTCGTGATCCCAGAGTCCTGGGATTGAGCCCCACATCGGGCTCCAGCTCCATGGGAAGCCTGCTTCTCCCTGCTTCTGCCCCCTCTCTCTTTCTCTCTCATGAATAAATAAATTAAATCTTTAAAGAGAAAAAATCTATCTCTTAGCTCATTCATGCCATTCCCCTTTTGTTCCTTCTCCATCCAGAGAAAATATGATCCTGTTACTCCCCTGCTTTAAATTCTAAATTCCCATGGTTTTTCAGATACTGATAAGGCTGCCATAACAAAGTACCATAATCTGAGTGACTTAACAGAAATGTGTTGTCTTACCATTCTGGAGCTAGAAGTCTGAACTCAAGTTGTCAGCAGGATTGGCTCCTTCTGAGGCCTGTGAGGGAAAATCTGTTCCATGGCTCTCTCCTAGCTTCTGGTAGCCTTGGGTATTCATTGGTTTGTAGATGACCTTATCCTTGTGTATTTACTTTTCTTCCATCTGTGTGTACTTGTGTCCAAGTCCCCCTTCACCTTTCTAAAGATTTTATTTTATTTTATTTTATTTATTTATTTATGATAGTCAGAGAGAGAGAGAGAGAGAGGCAGAGACATAGGCAGAGGGAGAAGCAGGCTCCATGCACCGGGAGCCCGACGTGGGATTCGATCCTGGGTCTCCAGGATCGCGCCCTAGGCCAAAGGCAGGCGCCAAACCGCTGCGCCACCCAGGGATCCCCAAGATTTTATTTTTAAGTAATCTCCACACCCAATGTGTGGCTCCAACTCACAACCCAAAGATCAAGAATCATGAACTGAACCAGCCAGGTGCTCTTCCTCCTTGGTATAGGAGCACCTATAAATGAGGTCCTGATGACCTCATTTTAACTCGATTGCCTCTGTAAAGATCCTCTTTCCAAATAAGATCATATTCTTAGGTACTGGCAGTTAGGACTTACACATATATTTTTTGGGAGACATAGCTCAATCCATAACAGGGTTGAATATGGTCTCACCCCAAATGAGTATAGCTCAAACAGGCCCTACCAGGTAGAAATATCCCTGAGCACTTCATTCTATCCCAATCTGATGACTTCAAAATCTCTGCAGTGAATTGGCTCCCAATCCTAGCCTCGGTTTACCTGAATGTTGCCTAATTCACACCCTCTAACCCTTCCCCCAACCTACATGAGCTTTCACATGTGCCTTCACTTCATTCTTCCACACAACCTGTCCAGAGTATGTTCCCCTCCCTTAGTCTCGGTGATGTTAAAATCTTCATGGTTAATGGCACGCATATCTGATAAAAGTAGGAAACAATAAATATGTCATGTTAAGTTAGCGAACTCAATGTAAGTCTATCTAAAAACTGGCCAACACATCAGGGAAATACAAATCAAAACCACAATGAGATACCACCTCACACCTGTGAGAATGGGGAAAATTAACAAGACAGGAAACAACCAATGTTGGAGAGGATGTGGAGAAAAGGGAACCCTCTTGCACTGTTGGTGGGAATGTGAACTGGTGCAGCCACTCTGGAAAACGGTGTGGAGGTTCCTCAAAGAGTTAAAAATAGACCAGCCCTACGACCCAGCAACTGCTGGGGATTTACCCCAAAGATACAGATGCAGTGAAATGCCGGGACACCTGCACCCCAATGTTTATAGCAGCAATGTCTAAAATAGCCAAACTGTGGAAGGAGCCCCGGTGTCCATCGAAAGATGAATGGATAAAGAAGCTGTGGTCTATGTATGCAATGGAATATTACTCAGCCAGTAGAAATGACAAATACCCACCATTTGCTTCAACATGGATGGACCTGGAGGGTATTATGCTGAGTGAAATAAGTCAATCAGAAAATGACAAACATTATATGATCTCATTCATTTGGGGAATATAAAAATTAGTGAAAGGGAATAAAGGGAAAGGAGAGAAAATGAGTGAAAATATCAGTGAGGGTAACAAAACATGAGAGACACCTAACTCTGGGAAATGAACAAGGGGTACTGGTAGGGGAAGTGGGTGGGTGGTTGGGGTGACTGGGTGATGGGCGCTGAGGGGGGCACTTGGAATGAGCACTGGGTGTTATGCTATATGTTGGCAAATTGAACTTCAATAAAAAAAATTTTTTTTAAATAAAAAGTGGCCAACAGAGGAGGTAGCATTTTTTAAAAAGATTTTATTTAGTTATTTGAGAGAGAGAGAGCATGCATGTGCATGAGAGGAGGGGAGAGGCAGAGGGAGAATCAGACTCGCTCCTGAGCAGGGAGCCCAAACCCAAGACCCCAGAATCATGACTTGAACAGAGAAGGCGGATACTTAACCAACTGAGCCACCCAGGCATCTCAGAAAGTAACATTTTTAATTGACTCTCGTATGGACACCCAACACCTTGCCTTTCTTCAAATACTACTCTTACCTGAAAGAAACTAGGACCCCTTAGAATGCAAGGCTTGGATGATAACAGATTCCATATCTTAGGGAAGAGAAGAATCAGGACAGAACTTGAATGTTCTATTATTACCAGAAAGTGAGGATGCTTCAAGAATAGCAAGGAAAGGGGATCCCTGGGTGGCGCAGCGGTTTAGCGCCTGCCTTTGGCCCAGGGCGCGATCCTGGAGACCCAGGATCGAATCCCACATCAGGCTCCCGGTGCATGGAGCCTGCTTCTCCCTCTGCCTGTGTCTCTGCCTCTCTCTCTCTCTCTCTCTCTCTCTCTGTGACTATCATAAATTAAAAAGAAAGAAAGAAAAAAAAAAGTATAGCAAGGAAAGTGTTAAAAAGGACAAAGGAAAGTGAAGGGATGGAACTCTTCAATAAATGGTGTTGGGGAAACTGGACAGCAACATGAGAAAGAATGAAATTGGGCTACTTTCTCACACCTTGCATGAAAATAAACAAAAAATGGAACATAACACTCCTTGAAGAAAACATAGGCAATAACCCAAAGAAAATGAAACCTCTGACTTGAAAAAATACATGTACCCCTACATTTACTGCAGCATTCTTTACAGTAGCTAAGATATGGAAGCAGCCTAAGGGTCCATCAGTAGATGAATGGATAAAGAAGATGTGGTAAACACACACACACACACACACACACACACACACACACTATGGAATGTTACTCAGCCATAAAAAACAATGAAGTCTTGTATTTGTAATAACAATGATGGATCTAGAAGGTATAATGCTAAGTGGAATAAGTCAGAGACAGACAAATACTATATGATTTCACTCATATGTGGAATTTAAAGAAAAAAACAAATGAGTAAAGGAGGGGAAAAAAAAGACAAACCAAGAGACAGACTCTTAACTATAGAGAACAGCTAATGGTTACTGGAGGGGAAGTGGGTAGGGGAATGGGGGAAACAGGTGAAGGAGATTAAATGTACCCTTGTCATGATGGGCACTGAGTAATGTATAGAATTGTCAAATCACTATATTTTACACCTGAAACTAATATAACACTGGTATTCTGTTAATTAAAATTTTCAAAAGAGGTTAAATAAAAAAAATTTAAAGGACAAAGGAGTCAACTTAAAGGAGCTCTCATTGTTCACCTGAAGACAGTTGAACCTGAGAAGAAAGGATGAGAAGAAAAATGATAATTGGGGTTCATTGAATTAAATTAAGGCTGTTGAATGCTGTGAGATTTTACAATACTCAAAGATAAAAGTTAATATAAAGTGCACAAAAGATGGCTTGTAATAGAAAAGAATATTCTGAAAATTGATTTTAATAAAAAGGGAATTGTTCATTTTGTCTCTTGTATCAATTATGTGTCTGTTTATGAAGCAGAGAGATGTGCACTTTCATCTAGGTAAGCAGAAAAGAATTCTCAGAAAGCCAAGAAGCCCCACTGTAAATATGAGCTTGGCAGAAATGAGAATGTCTGACAAGGGGTGGGGTCAGACGCAACAATGAAAGAGAAGGTGGTTTCAATAGGAAAATAAATCAACCAAAACATCACTGAAAAAGAGAGCTAATAAAGTCAAGCCAGTTAGATCCTTATCTTCTAGAAGATTCTAGATCGCCCTGCTAATTATAACAAACTATAAATAAAGAATGCATCAGATTTAATAATGCTAACAGATCTAGTCAGTATATCATAATGAGAGGAAATGCATTATGCAACATTGGTCAAGAGAGATTTGTTAAGCATGTTATATTAAGGAGAGAAAATGGATTGCAAAATTCTAAAATCCATGCATTTTGAAAGTTTTACTCATCACTGAGATACAATTTCACATCCATAGTCCCGGCTATATAAATAGAGTAATAATAAGTGCTGACAAGAACATGGAAAACTTGGAAACTTCATACACAGCTGGGGGGAATGCGAAACGGTGCCATGGGTTTGCAGGACACTCAGGCAATTCCTCTGAAGGGGGAGGAATGTGAGCAGAAAGAGTAGCAGCTCATACTGGTTACCAACAGCCCAGATTTGAATTGTAAGCTGTACAACCAGCCTCACTTCCAGCCCAAGTCCAGGTAGTCAAAATGCAGATCCTAAGATTATTGAAACCTCAGGGTGATAGGAAAATAAAACATACTGATGTCCTAGAAAGGTAAACCAAGAATGGAAGAGTAAAGAGAAGAATGAAGAAGTACATTTAAATCCATAGAACTAGCTTTCTGATTTTTAGTGGAAATGAAGTGATCAGTTTTATAATCGTTAAAATTTGTGCACTTGTTTGCTTTATTAGGGATTTAAGATATTTAAGAGCATCTTATATATCAGACATATGATTTTCATTAAATATATAAATTAGTCTAGGGATGCCTAGGTGGCTCCCAGGCATCCCCTTAAATAAATTTTTAAGATGTATTTTTATGGGTGGCTCAACAGTTTAGTGCCGCCTTCAGCCCAGGGTGTGATCCTGGAGACACGGGATCGAGTCCTGCGTCGGGCTCCCTGCATCGAGCCTGCTTCTCCCTCTGCCTGTGTCTCTGCCCCACCCCCTCTCTTTCATGAATAAATAAATAAATAAAATCTTTTTTAAAAAAGATGTATTTTTATCTCATAAATAAATAAATAGTCTAAATGTGAACCAATATTAAATGTCTGCATAAATTTGGTTTATTAAACCATAAGTTTTTACACCGTAGTTGTGTAAACAGCACGTAAGCAGGAGAGTGTGTTTTGATGCTTAAATATGAATTGTTTAATAAATTCATAAGGGTAACAAACTTTAAACAGAAGTGCCTTTTTTTAAAAAGATTTTATTTATTTATTCATGAGACAGAGAGAGAGAGAGGCAGAGACACAGACAGAGGGAGAAGCAGGCTCCACGCAGGGAGCCTGATGTGGGACTCAATCCCAGGACTCCAGGATCAGGCCCTGACCTGAAGGCAGACGCTCAACCGCTGAGCCACCCAGGCATCCCTAAATAGGAGTGCCTCAAGTCCTTTAGACAAAGGCAGTCCCAGGAGTGGAGACCCTGTAGTTGGAAGCTGGGAGACAGGCAGGTAAGGGTGCACTAACAAACAAGGTTGGTTTTCTTCCTAAACTCATCACGAACAGTTAGCTCTTCTGAATTCAGCATTACAGTGTCCCAGTGAACAGGGAACCCCAAAGCAATGGGTATAAGGAGAGGTGGGTTTGGGTGGGCAAAGTCCAGTGCATGGGATGGGCAGTCAGACCCAGCCAGAGGTGAGCACTGATGGGTGGTCCTGGGAAGCCAGGAGCAGTTTGAGCACAGGAGTGGAGAGGGAGGGGTAGCGGGAAAATGCTACAGGACACAGCTTCCCCTCTGTCAGTCATGAGTGCCATGCTGAGGCCAAGAAGGACGAAATGGCCTGGAAACTCTTTCACAATTTGTTTCTCCCACATTTCCACAAGTGACGCTTGCCTAGGTGGGCACCGCCTGGGA